>NC_090922.1:361053586-361362754 GCF_040938575.1 Ambystoma mexicanum
TAGGGATACATGTATGGCATTCGAGTTAGATGTGGAATTGCAGACACTCCCAACAAACTGGAGCATATAAAACATTCATTGAGGACTATGCGTTTACCATAATATTGATGAGAATCATAGGGAGGTCTATTCAAAGAAACCACTATTGAAATTCTCCGAATCATACTGAGTGATAGGAACACATCTGATGCCTTTTAAGGTCCTATTATACCTCAGTGGAAAGTGTATCAGTAGCCAGCAGCAAGTGTTTTATTGTATACAGAGTATTCCATCCCTTCAATTACTCAAGCATTTAGGAAAATCAGTAACACCAAAAAAATACAGTGCGCTCTGTATTAGCCACATGAACAGAAACAAGTTATAAGGGTTAACCTTACTACATACATGCGCAAGCACGGATTTCCATGCTGATATTTCTATTTTGGAAAGCACAAACAAAATTTGAGTTTTCATTTTGTATATCAATTAGGATATTTAAAATAAGAATTAAGTTGTGCTTGCATTCGATTTTCATGGGATACTTACATATGCGTGTTATCAGTCACAAGCAATATTATCACAGACGTGCCTTCACCTTGGGCTGGAAACTTGCCATAAGCGCATCAGTAAGGTGCTAAGAAGCTATAAGGCGAGCTTACTAGAGATGTTTAGAGATGCCTGTTGCATGATCGGGCGCTAAGCAATGCTCTGAAATCGCTTGAAGCCAAGCTGCCGATTCAGAAACGATTCTAATGAATAAGGTTCTAAAGTATAACATACCCCGATCAATTTCTCATTTCACTGAATAAATAAGCTCGGATGTAGGGAACTGTCTGCGACCTTCTGCTGAACGTTTGCCTCATTATTCATATCAAGCCTATGGCAAGCATGTAAGGATCCCTTTGTCAAATTTGAGCTAATTATTTGTTGGAGCTGAGGGCTCTGTGAAGTGTAACTGACTGTACAAGTGCCCAGAGAGCTAATGGCATCGAATGGAAACCATCGCCAGGAAGCCAGAGCAGGATGCTTGAAATCATTGTTGCAGGAGAGAGACAGTGGTAATGGGGGTACTGCGGAGAATATCTGATTGGCATAGCAATGGGCAATGCCACGGCATGAAACTGCCAAATCACTAACATTTATTTTTCCAAACTCTTCTGCCATACTACCCAATGAGAAGTTCCCTAACAATATTTGCTCCAATCAGGACTTTTGTAAGAAGCAAGTCAGGTGCCAGGATTTTAGTTTCCCAGATGCGCAGTAATTTCATATTGGGCTATTTTGGACAGCTTTCTTTGTCAATTGGACTATTTTGGGCTACTTTTGATGGCAGATGTGTTTTTCTGTCCTCCTGAGGTTGCCTTTCTACACCCACCTACCGACCCCATGCCCACTCTCGCTACCTCCCACCCCCACTTTCTCTACCCCCAATCACCTCTCTTCCATTCTCTCTACCCCCACCCACTCCACCCCCATTATATGTAATGTATTTTTTTGGGGGGGCCTTTTTGGGCTATTTTTGACAAGTACCCGCAAGAATGCTTTGTTCTTCATGTTTTTTGCCCCAACCAACTAATATCAATCACCCCACCGTCCATACTCTCATTAGTCAAAATGCCAGAATTAAAGGGAGCATCCCAGAGAAAGTGGCTGTTTCTAACTACAGTAAACATGTGAATATTTATGGAGTGCCATTAGGTGGCTCCACACAGTGGGAACCAATCACCTGATTTATTTATTTGTTTGTATTTTATTTGTAGTTTATATAGCACTTTATGCTTACGATTCATGCTTGCTTCTGTCTCTGGAGGCTGCAATCTGTCTCACTGAAGTTCGGGTATTTTGTAGTATCTGCAAGACTTGGTTCATGGGAACTCTGGTGCCTCTGAGTGATCATTAACTACAAAATTTATCAGCTGTACAGTTGTATATCTATGTGCACATTGCGCCTAGGTGATGACCGTCTTGGAGGTCTTGCTTTATATATTATATTACGCAGTTGTTTGTGCACCTAGCAGTATAATTTCTTCAGCATGTACTTGGTCCAGCTGGCTGACAAGAGTGTATTCTGCTAATTGAAGTGCAACATAACAAACAATGTAAACCTGCTCTGAAAAGAGAAAGACACTATTAAAAACAGCTTTGCCCCAAGGAGTGCTGCTCTGCTGTCCAGCATGGCCACTGCAGATGGTGGAAACCTGGACTCAGTTTCCAAGGTTGATCTCTATCAGTTTATAGAGGTGGGCAATAAACAGTCATCCAATCAAATGGAAACCTTAGTGCAAAATGCTATGCTCTTTCATGCGGGCATATGCAAGTTGAATAAAGGAACTACTGAAGTTGAACAAATGATGTCAAATGTTGTGGGAACTGTAAGGACCCGCTCTAATAATGTCAATTTGCATAGGGAACTTAGTGCCAAGATGCAGCAAAAAGACACTGACAAGTCCCATCATCACAGCGTGCACCTTTTGGCTCTGGCAGAGTCCATGGAGGCGGAGCATGGAGAAGATCCTGGATTAATTCATTCCATCCCTTTTTCTGGAGAGGGAAAACCTCAAGTGTATGGTTGTCAACACGGCCCACTGAACCCAATCACACAGTCCTGTGCCAGGCTTACTATGGTGTGTCATCACCATGCTGCTATACCAGGATTAAATGTGACTTCTTTTAGTGGCATAGGACTGTAGTGAAATTCGTAGGCTGTAGGCGTGCTATAGGGGGAGTATACCATATTTGTAATATGGTGGAATAATATAATTGAGGTGTATATGGTATTTATGATAGTAGGCCAATTGCGGCTAGTGCTCTTTGATGTTTCCTCCACCTTTCACACAGTCAATCATTGAATCCCCATTAAACGATTACATGATACCTTTAGCATCATGGACTGGGCACTGGACTGGTTGACCTGTTTTCCTCACTAACCACCCTTCCCAGATGCAAGTGGTCCATTTCTACTCTACCACATCACTCTCTACCTGCAGAGTACCCCAGGGTTCTATCCCATCAGTATGGTTCTTCAATATCTATTGTTTACCTCTGGCTCACCTGATTTCCTTCTTCTTTTTTTATTTCCACTGTTATGTTAATGACACACAGCTTTCCTTAAACTTCCCTCTACTAATTTATTCTCCTCTTTTTTTTACCCCTGATTGTCTGGCCACCATCCTGGCATTGTGTGCAGCTAACAATCTCTGTCTCTATGCCAGTAAGACAGAGATCCTTCTTATTGTGACACATGTGCCCTGCTTTCTTCCTACCCTCTAGCCTCTATCTTTGGGCCCTCTACTCTCACCATCCTGTGAGGCCAAAAACCTTGGGGTCATCTTTAAGTCCTCTCTGTCCTTTACTCCTTACATTTTGGAGCTTGTAAAGAAGGCCCACTTTCCGCTTCACCTCCTTACAGGCATTCTATGGTTCCTCACCTTGCCCCAGAAACTGAACATCTCTAGAGCCCTGTTGCTCTCTAGGCTGGACTACTGCAACAGCCTCTTCCTTAACCTCCCGCTTTGTTGTCTATGCCCCCTTCAGCCAGTCCAGAATAGGGCAGCAAGACTTATCTCAGACCTCAAGCCCAGGCATCATATCACTGCAGCCCTAAATGTGTACATTACCTCTGGGTCCCTACAAAGATGAAACTCAAGATCCTCTATATCATTGACAAGGCTATGTGGGGCCTGGGACTGCACTATCTCCAACTTTGTTGGGCTAAATACTCCCATTCTAGAGCCCTCTGCTCCTCTAACTCAAATCCTCTGCTTGCAAAACGCTTTTCGAAACAGAGAACTGGAGGCGTGTCTTGCTCTTCGGTCCGAGGCCTCTCTTTGGAGCAGCCTTCCTTCTCCTTTTGTACTTGCTCTGGACTTCCTTAAGTTCTGAAAACTTCTGAAAACTCTGTTTTTCTCTTCATGTTTGACTTAATCCCATCCCTGCTAACTCATACCACTGCCACTGAGACTGTTGGCATGATCTCTGTAAGAAGATTCAATTCAACACTACAGCTAAGTCAATGCCTAGTCTGGGATACTGAATGGAAACCCTTATTGATATATCTTTATGTCCAGTTCATGAGTTCTGGATGACTACCCCTATATAACACCCCTCTCTTAGAATCCCCCTGACCCCACTGAGCCAAGAAGTAGTTCTGTTTTGCAAGTTTAAAAGGTTTATTTGAGAAATAAGACAAAATATAGATACCACGCTTTTATAATAAATTAATAATCATTATCGCCCTTATAAATATAATGTTAATCAACAATGGGTAATCTGACACTAGCACACTTCTTTATAATCAATGAGGAGTTAGTATAGGATGGATCAAGTAGCAAAAATACTTTTATGATTTCAAGGGAAAAGCAATGAGGAATAAAATGCAGTACAGAAATATGTGAGATGATTTTAGCAAAAGATAATATAATCACTTTTTCTCTGGAAATTCACCCCCCTCCCCTATGCAATGTAAGAAATGGAAGGAGAAGGAAAGAGGAGCACACAGTTCTCAGGAATGCAATCAAATACAATATGAAATTCAGTTCCCCCCCAGCAAGCTTAGAGAAAACCGGTATGAGTTTTAAAACACAGGCCCAAGTGCTTTGAATGTGGTGGCAATGAAGCGAGAAATATGCTGAAAATGCTTTTAATTCCCTTTAGGAGGTTCAGGGTGAGTGAGAGATACTTGGGATGAGTTCAGGCTCACTTTAGCAATGATTCAGAGATGGTGATTAAGAGGCAAACGAATTTTATAGCAAGGAAAGAAATGAATGCTGATGGTTACACGTGGCTGGATTTTTAACCAAATCGCAAATCGCGGTAAAATTTGCGAGTGCGTGAATCGTGATTACGG
Organism: Ambystoma mexicanum; assembly: GCF_040938575.1. NCBI lineage: Eukaryota > Metazoa > Chordata > Amphibia > Caudata > Ambystomatidae > Ambystoma > Ambystoma mexicanum. Next base: position 361,058,412 of record NC_090922.1, read on the forward strand.
CAAAACTATAAGGAGTAGCATGTTCTAGGTATGTTGGAAAGCTTAGATTCTAAGCTTTCAGAGGAAAGTTAAATTTCGTTCCTATCCCAAACGGTTCCAGAGATACGGACGATTAAATAAAGGTAGGTTTTCGGATTTAAAGTAAACTCAAAATGACAGGTGACAGCTTGCACCTTGCAGCTTCAGAATTGACAGGTGACAGTGGTGCAGCTTTACAAAATGACAAGTGACAACTTCTAGGAGGCAGTTCTGGTTAGATTAAAATAGTTTGGATTAGATTATTTTAAACTAAGAGCTTATTTCTGTCACAATCTGACCTAAGTACTCACAATATATTTTGGAAGGACTGGACCTCGTCACGGATCTGATCAATCAGGCTAGCGGCACTTCACAGCGATCTGGTCTCTGGGTCTGCGGTTCTGCACGGTCTGGTCTGGTCTGGCACTGGTCTGGTCTGTCCAGATACAGCGGTATCTGCACGGCTCCTGGATCTCTGCACTGGTCCTGGCAAAAGTTCTTGGCAAGGGATTCAAGCAGCTCGCCCGGCTGTGAGTAGCTTGCAATGATTTGAGGCCTGCTGCAGGGAACTCAGCTTGTGGTTTTAGGCCTCTGATTTAGGTTCTAAAGTATAAGTTCTAGGTTCTGGAGTATGTAGCTGGAGTCAGTCTGGAACTGGTATCTTCTGGATGTTGTGTTGTCCGGCAAAACGCTCCGCAGCAACTGGATTTGAATCTCTCTACCTGTCCCAGCAGTCTCTTTTTATGTGTTTTGAAAATGGGTGTGTGCCTGGGCCTAGCTAAGCCTGTCCCTCTCTACTTGTCACTGGCCCAATTCTCCCCTCTCCCATGATTGGGGGAAGGAAATGTGAGTCAGAGTGATGCTGTAGGTTTTATGGGTCAGAGGATCCTCCCCTGGTCAGTTTGCCCACAAATCTATATTTGATTCAAATACATCCTTCCCAGATATACAATTTGTTGAAATTACATGTGCACATTATATATTCCTTATGGTCCATGCTTTTCCGCCTCTGATCTTCCTGGGGGCTTGCATTAAAAAATGACAACATTTTGCACTTTTTAACTGGTTTTGCAATATCGGACATTTACCCAAATTTACACACATGTGCGCAAGGAGTATGGACATTAATTGATGAAGTGTCAGATTTTTAACATGCAGACATTTGGAGTGAGACCCTATTTTCTGCTAGCAACCCCCCAGAATACACCACAGGGTCCTAACGCATCTCAAAATGTTCACAGAAAAATCACAAAAATAATGACATTACTTATATAATTCTGACAAGTCCGCACTTTGAGTTATCTATCTTTTTAAAATTATGCCCTGGTCAAAAAGGGGTGTGGCTTCCCACATCACAGGGTGAAATAACTGGTTTATCCACTTCCCCCAAGCTCAGCTGCTAGCAGAGGCACTGCCCCTCCCAGTTTCCCCTAAGAGGAAGCCACTTTTACGACGCCCCAATATAACATTTGCCTGAGTCCAGGACAGGCCTTTGTTCAACTCCCTGTAGTCCCCAGCTGCTCCACCCCTAATCTAATCAACAGGGCCATGTGACCTCAGGATGCAGCCAGGCCTGGCAGCCAGGCCTGGGAACACAGCTGTTGATCCAGTATCAACTCCTGTCGGGGGTAGTTGTCAGGCAGAATTCAGTTTCATTAAGCCAGGTTTCAGCTAAATGTCACTTTTTGTTCCCAGTTTTCTACATTCAAATCAAACTGACAATTTTTACCTATACATTAAATAATTACTCCCTTCAAGTCATTTCAGAATATAGTTTTACATTGTATCCACCTCTTAGCAAGTCTTTCCTTGGCCTGGTTTTGTTTCATTTGTTCAGTTTTACACAAAAGTCTGGTGGTTTTAAAACGCCGGCTTTCTGATAGTGGTGAGTACTGGTAATGCAACCATTTTTGGGATTAAGAAAATGAATTCCCCACAAGAAGGTTGTATCTTTGGAGTGGTCTCGTGCCAACTGCGCAGTTCTCCTATTCTGGCGTGAATGTGGGTGGCGATAGCTCATCCCCACATCCACCCAGTCTATTGATTTAGTTTGTTCTGGGATAGAATAATGGGCGGCGACAGCTCATCCCCACATCTACCCAGTCTATTGATTCAACATGGGTCAAAACCCATGACATCTCTCATGAAACTCACAGGTTCCAGGCTCTATATCTAGTCAACACCATACACCTCCCCCTTTTAGCACAGATGTTGCGGTTGTACCGCCTGGCAGCTGTGTATACCGCACTTTGGAGTCCTCTGCCCAAGCAGTTAGCCAGTGGTTTCCCACATTGGCATCTATTGGCACTTTCCTTCTGGGCTCCTATCAGCACTTGGCAATCCCTACTCCCCTTTCAATTCAAGCACTTCTCTTACTGCACAATGTATATGTGCATTTATAGCAATAGTGTGTACAATTGTTTGGTATACGCAAGGGAAATGCAGATGCAAAAGATTTCTTGAAGATTTTCAAGTGTGTGTAAGTTGAATATGTCAATAAGGTTACAAGTAGAGTTTTTGGAAGTGATTGGTGGATAGGTGTATGACTGTTTGAAAGTAGGCAATGAGCGAGTGTTGCCAACATAAAAGTAAAATGGGTAGAAGGGCTGTCCGGTTCGATGGTGTGCATGTGCAATCTGGGTTTTTTAATTATGCATGGACTGGAAAGAGGACTGCAGAGACTGGGGATAGTCATGAAGGTCCATGGATTATGGTCCTAATTGTATGCTAGAGAAAAGGATTTGGGACAGAAAATAGTTTTTTGTACTTTTTTCTTTTTCTCTTGTATACAATTGCACATTATTTCCATTAGCATAGTAGAAAATGCTAAAGGAAATGTTGGAGAATCTTATTGAGTCCAACTACTTCACTGAAAAATGTAAAGCAGATGGAGACTACAAGCTTTTTTTGTTCTATTTTTTAACTGTGAAAGGTGGTTACTAAAGGAACCTTTTTTTGCAGTTTTTTGATTTTGTATTTTCTTTTGCAGGAGAGGCCAGGAAGTAAGGTGGGGAAGGGAAATGAGGGAAGGGACACCAACCACAGATATGGAGGGGCAGGTGGACAGGGGACAATGTTGGGTGTATGTTAAATCTAAGGTTGGGACAGTGTTTCTCCTGCTCTTCTATTTCAGCTTCAAAAGCACATTGAAACTGCTCCACCCTGCAGAGTGGTGTGTTGCAGTATATACATATTAATGTTGTCTTGGAAATTTGTGATGACATATTTGATGTCAGGGGTGTTAGTGTTAATACTGCACGCTGGTGGCGCGAGTTATGATTGCTTAGCTTACCATAACTGGTGAATTTCTTTTTTTGTTTTGTTTTACTGACCATAATTGCACTTTACAAAGATTTTTTGCTCAATTTCATTGGTTTTTAATACTGCAGCTTAACCATAAAGTCAATTTATGTTCTCAGCCTCTCGTCCCTTCCTACGAAAGGAGGGTACAGTCCTCACTAATTCAGGACTTCCCACTCTATATCTAGAGCAGTGTTGTCCTCCCTCCTTTACTGAGAGATGTGTAAACTTCACTTACCAAGTATTAGGGAGAATTCTCAGAAATGTTTTAATTCCCTTCTACCTTAGAGACCCCAAGCTCTTTTTGCTGGACTTTAGGACTTTTCATTTTTATCCTAGGGAGAGTGAGACCTTTTTCGCACTCTCTCATGTATTTTCCTGTGATTTGAACTCTGTGTTTCTTTTGGTTTTGGAGCCTGACAAACTCCACAGGCATCATCTTTTTATATTGTGACACACAGCACCTTCAGTGCAGTGGTACAGGGAAGTCTTTCAGATTTCCCAAAGGTTTAAATACCTTCTCTTGGTTAAACTACTGTTACCAAGAGCAGTGAAGTGAAATTGACTTTACTTACATTTGTAACTTTCTAGATCTCTTACAATAGGGTGCTGCAGGGGTTACTTAGTATCCCCTTTGTCTAGTTTCTCATGTAACATTTTTATGTTACCCTTTCTACAATTAATGGCTGGTGGCACATGTTTACTTTTTTCTACTATTGAGTGTTTCTACGGCGGCCTGCAATTGCAGCTGCAGTAAAGCACCTATGGGTGCCCATTTTGTCAAAATGTCCCGGTCTTCTTTTTTTGCCATTACTTGTTGAAAAGGTCCTTGTTGAGATTTACCCTGCTTGCCAAACCAGGTTTGATCCCTTTGTTTGTTTTGTCTTTGGTGGGGTTCACAGCTTAACCCTGCTTCTGTTTCCAGAGTGTCTGGCAGGGCAGGAAGCAAGCAAGATTCCCAAAATACTTGTGCTTAGTCTCCTTGGTTACAGAAATGCACCCATCGGTGATTGGCTGGCTGGCTGTCCTTGGAGGACTGCCACCCTGCTGTGTGTGTACAGCTAGGCTGCGAATGAATGTGAGCAACCTGCATAAAAGGTGAGGTTTTTTAGACAGACAGAAGACAGAGTTGACCAATGGATGAAGGAATCCAAAGAAGAACTTGGAAGAGATGCTTGCTGCCACTCCTGGACCGTTGGTTTGCCCGGTGAAGCCCTGCTGCAGTGCTGAAGCTCCAAATTCGCTTCGACTAGAGAAGCCCTGCCAAGGACGACTTTTCTCCTTGGGTTGGTGGGACCAATCGATCCCAAGACAAACTCATCTGGAAATCCGCTCGAAGCTGGCTGTACTTCCATTGCTGCTTCAGGAACCGAGTGCCAGGGAGAGGAACACCAGAATCGAGTGCATCATTTGTAAGTCGGACCCTAGCTCAAGGAAGATCCTCTGGACCCCCTCGAAGCAGGACTAACCAAGCCCGAGCCACCTCAACAGAGTGCTGGACCTCAGAAGCAAGGAAAGCCCAAAAGGTATCCGAGAACCGCAGTGGTGCTATTCGCAAAAATCTGAAACCGCAAAGTGCTGCTGATCTGAAGTTTGTCCATTGCTGCCGCTGACCTTTGAATCGTAGTGCAGGAGTCCCCGAATGTCCTCCCTCTTGTCCCCACGACTGAGGCCCAGGAACAACATGATCTGCCATACTACAACAGGAACAGAAGCCAGCTGGAACCAATTTCTTCAGACCTAAGGTACTGTAAACTAAGGGTTACTTACCTCTTGTTGTGTAGCAATGCTAGCTTTCAGTTGAGAATTGTCTTTCTTGCCTTTTGCAGAGTTGATTGCAGCTTTGCCCAGCACAAGCCTCCCAGCTTGTGGCCCAACAGTGAGTTATTTTTCAACAAAATCTCTCTATAACATTGTGAAAGACTTTTTACTTACCTTCAAGAAGAACTCCAGCTCCCCTAGACTTTGCTCAATTGACATTGGCTGTCCTCGCTTCCTGAAGACTCTTCTAACCTCTGACTTTGTGTTTTGATCTGTCCTTCCAAAAAGTCAAACATTCTTTACTTGTGTAACTGGCAAAGAGTTAATGTATATTGCATTGGAGGGTTTAAAAGTGCTTACCTATTTGAGAAACTTGGTAACCATTGTTTTCTCCCTAAACCTTTTCCTTTCGACTCCATACTCAGTATTGCTCTAACTGTACCAGTGATATATCAATGTCCACAGTGTCCTAGTTAATATTACGTCACCCTAGGGTGTAGGAAGTGTCTTTGTGCCATCCCAAATGGGTATCTACTGATTTATTGAAAGTGAGAGTGTATTTAAGTGTTATATATTTGCTCCTTTCTAAAGAAGGCTTATTCTACTGACTGTTAAATTAATAAATACTTCAATAATCAAGAAACCTTGAGTGTAAGAGTTATTTGGATACTTGTTACTGTGAAACTCTATGTTGCAACCTACAGCTCAGAATGACCCAGCTTGAGATAAGCCTGGCTGCTCAGTCAGTCTACCAACCTGTGTAGTACATGCTCATACAAAAGGTTGGGTTAACTATTGCCAAGAGGAAAGGGCTGGTGCAGTCTCCCACAGGGTACTGCAAACAATCTTGCCTAACACCAGTCTTATAACTAATGTGATGTCACCTCTACTTGCTACTGGAGCCCTCTTCAGTTTTTACTAAAAATAAAAAGAGAACAAAGCAAAAAAAACAAAAAACATTTTGTACGCACGTCACTCACTCTACCTCCACATTTATACCCACTCTCCCGCTTTAGTTTCCGGATCAGATGAACTGGCTCACTATGGTCCTTCATATTCTTCTGGGGCTGCCTCTCCCCCCAATGGCCTGCACTCGAGGAGGCGGGCCAGGGCCTGAAGCGATCAGGCAAGCCTCTGGTCACCCCAGAGCTTGCGGCCTCCTCATGCTCTGCACAGTCTTCTACTCCCTGCAGGTGGGCCTTGCTTGCACAGGAGTGTAGCGGAAGAGCCCACAGTTGTCCGGAAGAAACTTGGATCCTCATATGGGCCACCAAATATGTAAGGCAAGACCCAAGTCGAACAATAAAAATCAATCCAATGAGCCCAAACATAATTCACAAGATGTGAGAAAAACAAAATGTTTATTATACAAACTCACAGCCTAGGCTGGGGAATTATCAAACAGACATTCAAAGAACTTCAGAAAATGGCTACATTTATAGTATATATAAGGAAAGAAATGACAACAAATGTTGCAGATTGTTAAACAAATCGACAGCCTGTGATTGGGCATCATCATTTGTACTATAGGTAAATCTATACAATACCTAGCCATATTGGCCTATCACACCCTCGTGACTAGGACAATAAATCAGTTTATTAATTGACACTGAGATAATTGTCCTTCCCATGATGCTGATTGGCTCCTACCCACTATCATTGTGTATCTTATGGACTCAATAGATAATTAGTTGTTCCAGGAGTAATATTTGTTGAGTGAGTGACTTAATAGAATTCAGCCAATCACTGTGTGAGATGTGACAGTGCAACAATGAAATAATAACTTATACATCCTCTTCGCACAGACCTCAACATTTGGCACCATCTTACCGTTCCCATCAATATGAACTGTTCATCGTCAGTTCAAAATTGCAACTCCTCATTAGAAACATGACTTGCTTCTCTTACAACTCTTACTTTCTCATGGCTTCTGCATGACTTCAAATGATCTGTCTTTGACCTGGGGCGTAGTTGCTTGCAAACATTATTCTTTTGCAATGGTATCGATATATGTATGAATCTTGCAATATCCTAGACATCCTCCTCACTAATCATGTGTATGTGCTATTGGGGTTGTTCATACATTTCCCTAAAAGTTATTGGTATCTAATTAATTCCATTCTATGTGTAAGGATGTGTTGCATGTTTCCTATTTTAGCAAACTCTCAGTGAGGCTTGTCCGAGAAAGGACAGTGTTGCTCCTTGATCATTCTTCCTGACCATGTACACTATGAACTGTTCATTGTTTCATCCTGGCGTAAGTGTGAACTTCATTGTGACATGTTTTGCTGTGCTGCCTAGGAACATAAGTTGTTATATATCTATTGAACATTGGCTTGGGGATAAGCTGATGTGTTTCAGCCAATCCATGAATAGTATTAGTTCCTTCAGTCTGGGGTCTGTTACTTCTTTTTTGCTTTTGCATGACCTCACTACTGAAATGCAGGCTTGAGAATGTGTTCGCCCACCTGTTTTGAACAATCACTATGGGGAATTCAGTCTTGCTGTGGGAAGTTACAACTTTGTGTATGTGTGCGTCTTTGCAAGAGCCTATCTGGTATTCTCTGTTGGGGGATGAGAATTTCTATGCCTCTGGGATAACTGAATGTATCTTGAGGCCTATTTGTAGTGTTTGTTCAATAAGTGTGGAAGTTCACCCGCTATTTCATTATCATTATCAGTGTCCCCAATGGTTCCCTGACTAATGTTAAATTCTGCTATTAGTATTAAGGATATGTAGCTACACTCAAGTATAAGGTCTACACTTTATGGCTTACTTGCCCCTCAGGGATACTGCTTACTGAAGCATAGTTGCCAGTGCACTTCTGGGCCTACACAGGGAATTCCATTCACATGGGGCTGCTTTCTTTATGCTGCGTGCTTCTTTACAGAGACTTTCGAAGCTTTCATTTTCGTGCACGTTGGGGACGTTGGATGTATTCCCCAACAGCAGTATTCGGTATAACACCTCCCCATGATGTTGCCTATTCTTCCTTCCTCTCTTCTGCTCAGAACAATTAACATTTATCCTCAAGGCCCTTTTTCACAGCTACACCGCACAATCTGCCTTGTGTTAGCTCTCAATTTTGCATTTTTCTGAAATTGGCAAGGATCAGTCAGCATGTTGTTTATGCGCTTGCTGCAAAACACAGTACACTCAGACTCTGTGGCCTAACAACTCTAGCCCACACAACCCAACCTGATACTAATCGTTTGTACCCAATGTCAGTCCCCTCGTCAAGTACTAAACGTTAGTACCCATGCACTGCACTACACGCAGAATATGCTGCACACATTCTTTAGCTCATAGCCTTTCCTACATCACCCTAATAATGCTAGGAAGTCCAGCTCTTGAATTGAAACACTGCTTGCAACCATCACCAGTGACCCGGTGAATATTAATTACACTTCATTGCACAATTTAGGTCAGTGTATGCAGTGACTAAACGTTGGATTTTTTCAATGAGGTTGCACTACCACATCTACCACATCTCTCTGACTCTGACAGGCGGCAGCATGAATCACTACTTAGCCAGCTGGACATATTATGGCACATGCTGAAATAGAAATGAACCAATTGCAAACTCTGGAATTGAGCTTACTGTTGAAACATATTTCGTGTTTGCTGATTTATTAGTCCCACAGCTATTTGAGGCCTTTGAGCAGAAGACATTTAGGAAATATCTCCCTCCAGAAATGAGAGAATTCCTTATTGTATTGTTATTGAATTCTGTCACTAAGGGCCTCATCACGAGTTGGGTGGTATCCCAAATGGGATACCACCCAACTTTATTTGCGTTTGTGCCCACCACCTGTTCCGGCGATATTACCACCAGAACGGGTTGGGCGGTAAACATTACTCCCCATTCCCCATTGGGTCCATTGGACTCATTGGGGATTTTCAGCTCAATTACAGCACAGTAATACCGCTGGCGGTAATCGCGCCAAAAAGTGGCATTTTCTCAGCGTGTTTACCCCCAGCTTTGAACAGTGGTAAACACAGCAGGCTCGAGATTGGGTGGAGCGGTAAATGCTGTGGTAACCCTGTTACCTCCATATTTAATGGAACAGCAATGTTTTGCCTTTTTCTCTGTTTTGCTCTGGTGTGGTGGAATCCTTGCAACACTTATTTTTATGCCCTAAGTTTGCTTATATTAGAGCTAAGAATCTAAAACCATGCTTCATCAATTGATGGGTCCGATTCCTGTGCATGGCTGAATATTTGGGTAAAAAAGCTGGCTCTGTAGATGCTCTCTTTGCTGTTTCGATCCTAAAAATGGTATATCCCAGAACCGGGTTCAACACCTGAATAACTTCCCTACTGTCTGGGTATTATATCAATATTATGCATAACACAGGGAAGGAATAACCTTCATTTAATAGTGAGAGTGTCTTCTCTATACTCAATCATTGAGTCCTAAAATAATGGACTAACCAATGTAAAATATAAATAATGTTATTGAATTATCTTTTTTTATATAAAAATATATGGGAAATATGGTCTGCAAGTCCACACCCCCATACGTTAAACCACGACCACGTATGAACAATTAAAAACACCAAGTGATACATACAAAAATGACTTTTCTAATACATTTCTTTCAATATAAACCCAGAGAATACAATCATGTAAGTATATCTCTTCACATTCTAATTAGCCCTACATGTACATTTTGGGGCCGATTCATGGAACAAACGTGCGCCGAAAATCTACGCGCAAGCAGGCGCAAGGAGGCGCAAGCAGGCGCAAGCGGAAAAAAAGAGGCGCACGCGCACGCGTGCGATACATGGAAGTCCCTGCGCGTGTCTTCCTCGGGATGTGCGCCAAACCCGTGCATGGCGCACACGTCACTGCAACATCCCGAAAGACGTGCGCGACGCGCACAGTGAAAGCGCACAACCTCTGCGCATACACTAGAAAGTGGGCGGAACACGGGGCGTAACGCGCGGAATGGGGAACAACTTGCGAAAACAAGGGCGTAACTGGGGATGTACTGCAGGGAAGCAGAGGGAACGCCCACACGCACCCGAACCACACGTATTCATGGAACCGAATAGGGCAAAGCCACGCACAGCGAAAGACACGCACAAGCCGATACACGTCCGCCACACGAAGGCAGGCGGCAGCGTCCCTGCGCATTACAAAAGTGGCAACATACAGCAATTGTGCGAGCGGGGCACGTGTATTTCGGGGTTGCGCGGGAAGTTACACACGCGATTGAGCGGGATACGTGCATTTCAGGGGTGCGCGTGAACTTCTTCACGCGATCGGGCCTGGGGGAGCGGGCTACGTGTATTTCAGGGGTTCGCGTGAACTTACCCACGCGATCGGGCCTGGGGGAGCGGGCTACGTGTATTTCAGGGGTTCGCGTGAACTTTCTCACGCGATCGGGCCTGGGGGAGCGGGCTACGTGTATTTCAGGGGTTCGCGTGAACTTTCTCACGCGATCGGGCCTGGGGGAGCGGGCTACGTGTATTTCAGGGGTGCGCGTGAAGTTTCTCACGCGATCGGGCCTGGGGGAGCGGGCTACGCTTATTTCTGGGGAGCGCGGGAAGTGACACACGCGATTGAGCGGGGTACGTGTATTTCGGGGGTGCGCGGGAAGTTACACACGCAATTCCATCAGGGTACGTGTATTACAGGTGTGCGCATATCAACAGGGTACGTGTATTACAGGGGTGCGCGGGGAGCAGCACACTTGAATTGCACGTGTGGGTCCTCCCAGGTGTACCCTCTACACCCTCCACGGCCCCTGCAGGTGGCTCACACCACAGGGGCCTACCCAGCACATGTCATGCAGGCACCCCACCCACCATGCCCATGGCCACCAGCCAACCCACATGTCAACTTGCACTACTCCCCCCCACTGCATGTGACCCTGCACCCCCAGCCACCAGGGGCAGCCTCCACCAGGTCCTCACAATCCCCAACACACATGCACGTCAGCGTGTAATACGAGGAAAGGGCCATGCGCGTAAGCGCGCATACGAGGAAAGCCCATGCGCGTAAGCGCGCATGGAAACTGCACGTCCGCGTGTAATACGAGGAAAGAGCCTATGCGCGTAAGTGACGTGACGCGCGCGTGCGTTTCCCTCAGCACGGGTTAAAGGTGAGCGGGCCCAGCAGTTCGCTGTACGTGCCTTTCGTGGAGACCGACGTGTGTTGCTGCTTCCTGTTGTTTCGCGCGCCATCACAACTTCACAGCTCTCAAGGACGTATCTCTTCTTTTGGCGGGGGTATTGGCTACGCGTGTTTTTCTGCATCGCGCTAGTCAGACGGTGAGTCACACACGCTCTTTTTCCCACTGCGGGTGCCCCTGTGTATCGCACCCATTTTTGATGTCATAGTAGCCTGCGTGTCCCACGCGTACGCGTTATTCGTGTTACTGGGTGCCACCGCGTACTGCGGGAGGTCCAATCCACGCACGTAGGCTGCAGGGTTGCGTGCACGGTTTTACTGCAGTTTTGGGGTGCCTGAGCGTTGCGTGACCCGTCACCACATCACCGGGGTCACATACAGCCTTGCAGGTGCAGGGGGGCTGTTAACATCTTGCTTCCCACCCCCTTCACCCCAATTGCCCAGGTCAATTGTGGTGTACACCTCCCATTGGCACCACTCCATCTGTGCCAGCACTACTACATCTGTGCCATGGTTGGGAGGCCACCAAAGGTGAGGGGCGCCTCAGCTGGGCGTACTCCTCGTGGCGGGCGTGGTCGGGGACGTGGCCGTGGTGACCAGGGAGTAGGGGGACTCCAGGGTGTCCAGGGCAGCCACAGAGGGGGAAGAGGCAGGGGTGCGCCACTTGAGCACAATGTTGTGCCATGTGTCGGTGCAGCCATGCCACCACCTCCTGTGGTTCCGGGGGATGCAGCTCCTGCATCTGGCACTGGCACCCATATGACCCGGCAGTCCGTTCCATCGACTGCCACGGGCCCAAGGGTGGTGGTAGCTGCAGGTGCAGCTGTGGACACCGCCACCCAGGCTCAGGGTCTGCCAGCGCAGGCTGCGTTGGCACTTGAAGAGCCCTTGGTAGATCTCCAACAGGCCAGGGGGGAAACCATAGGGGCACGCTGGGCTGCTCAGACCAAGACACGTGTCCCTGGGGCAGTCATGTCATCTGCTGCCCCGAACAGCCGGGTGTTGGCAAGTGCAGGGGCAGATGCACCCAACAGCACCCCGGTTGTGAGCCTGCCAACCAGGACCGTTGCGGCCAAGCACCCTGCCACAGCTGATGTTGCTGCGCAGGGTCCATTAGTGGGCACCCAGCTGCCACTGACACAAGTCAGGCCTCTGGTCATCCCTCCACCTGCCACTCCCTTGGCTCAATCCACCGAACCCACTGGCCATGCTGGTCAGGGCGGCATTAGCCAGCCAGGGTCTGCGCCACAGTCCAAGAGGAGGAAGGTTGCACCTGCAGCACAGGCTGCGACCCCACACACAGCCACGACCTCCTGCACGTCGAGGAAGAAGCCTTTCTGTAAGCAGGAACTGGACTTCCTCGTGGACTACGTGCGGGGCCACAGCCGTGACATGCTAGTGGGTGCCAATAGTCAGACCACGGCTGCCCAACGTGACACCCACTGGAAGCATGTTGCGGAACATGTCAGTTCATTCGGCCATGAGGTGCGCACGGCGCAGGAGTGCAAAAAGCGTTGGAATGACATCAAGCGCAGCACTAAGGCCAAGCGTGCCTCAAATTACAACTTGACTCTGGTGACTGGCGGTGGGCCTGCACCAGAGGAGGAAGAACTCACTCCGCATGAGGCTCTCGTTGCGGAGTTCATACCACCTGAATTGGTCGAAGGAGTGGGAGAGAAGCTGGACTTCGATGCCCAGTCCAGTGAGTGTTGATGCGTGTTTGTTGAGGACGTGTGTGGTTCACTTGTGGGATGTGTTGTGCATGATTGCTGCTACATGTGACGTGTACATGGTTCTGATGTGTAAGTAATGCAATGCTAACGTCATGCATGTCTCCTCTGCCTGCATGCGGGACTCCATGTAGGCATGCTCCCTTGCCCCTCCTCCGCCACTCTGCACCCCAGTTCCACCTTTGCACTGGTCTGATCCAATCTTGCCAATGTGTAGTTCCTTGTCCATGTGTCCTGTGTAGATGCTAACTTCCAGCGTAGAATCTGCCAGACATATGCCATGTCGTACAGCCTTAGTACTCGATGCAGGGTATCTCACTTGTACTGTGCATGGGTCAGATGTCCCGCAGGGACATGAGTGCCCATTCATGCTCCATGTGCATTGCACGCATGCCCCTATGTGTCCTTGACTGGATGATCACTGTAATATCAGTCCTTGGTTACATACATTGCCTGCCATCTCATCAGCCTTCCCATGTCAACTGTGCCTCAGTCCTGCGTTGCACACATGTTTAGGCTCTGACAATCTGTGTGGCTCACAGGCCTCAGCCTGTTCAATGGCCAATGACTCTGTCCAACTCTTGTTGTGTCTTCTTCACACGTGGGCGGCCTCCGGAGTTTCCATCATGTGTCCTGCCCACTGTCCCAGCATCATTTGCAGTGTTGTCATTTGAATCACATGAAGCTGTTGATGCCAGTCAACACTGCCTGTCAATACACAGGTGTATGGTCAGCCTTTTGATACCATGATAGGCATCCCTGCTTTGGTACTGGGGTGGAGGGGTGCTTGGCTTCTGGACATGGTACACATTGAATGCACAATGCACGTGATGTCTGATTTTGACATTGCACTGCCTTCACATTTCCTGGCACACACCATGTAGTGCTTGTACATGTAGGTAGTGAGTGGCGTACACATTTTCTGCACTGCATAGACCCACTTCCATGGAAACTGCCACCTTTCAACAGGTCTGATCACAGAAGCTATTCAAAGTAGACCCAGCATGCATGCCAGGTCATATGTTGTGTGTCACATGTCTGCCTGATGCCTTTGCTGTCGGTGTGTGTGTGTGTCGTGTGCTACTGACATGTGTATTGACCTTTTCCCCTCTATTTTTCAGGTGATGACGCAATGGAGGCAGAGGATGGTGTTGTCATGCCAGACACAGGGTTGGTAACGCCACATCAACCCGGCACTAGTGTGGGTCGTGGGGTGGTAGGCCACGAAAACCCCCAAGTGCTGCAGTCCATCTTGTCTCTGGCTGCCTATGAGTCCAGCCTTGATGACGACTCTGACGTCCATGTTGAGTTGGATGACCATCAAGTCCATGTGTCAGGGGTGAGTGATTCTGATGTGGACACTCCTCTGTCTGCGACAACTGCACTGAGGGATCAGACAGTCTTGGTTCCTCCGCCCGTGGTGGATCGGGACGCAGGGTCACCCTCCACACCAGTCACTGATGTGCCTGGGACATCACGTCGACTGGGGCATGTAGTCGTGCAGCCGCAGGCGGTGCCAACACAGCGAGGACCCCCGGTCCTTGGGTCCCGCAGGGGTCAAGCCCGGCAACGCGGTCGCCGCGCGCAACCGCTGTATACTGAGTGGGAGCAAGACATGACTGCCAATTCCGAACGGCAGGGGGCAGCAATGGAGAACATCGCTGAGAGCATGGAGCGTGTGGCCCGATCTGTGCTCCCCCTGCTAGGCAGGTGCTTCTCCAGCAGCAGGCGGCACGGTCCACGGCCCGCTCGCTCAGGCTGGGCATGGCGGCCTCAGACAGGGCACGCCAGGCTGAAATGTCGTCTCTGCGTCAAGCAATTGCTGCTCACGCAGAGGCGCACATGGATGCCTTGAGGGAGGAGTATGCTTCCCTCAGATCCACTCTGGGTGTCCTTATGATGTCCCAGAGGCAGCGGGCAGAGGAGCGGTTTGCACAGCTTGAGTGTACCATCTCGGCTGAGCTACAGGCTTGCCGGGAGGTGCAGCGGTTGTCAAGCCAGGCCTTGCAGGAGGAACTCCGTGTTACACGTGTTACCTTGCAAGAGGAAGCACGTGTATCACGGGAGGTTCTGCATGCAGACCTACGTCACATCGCCACACAGAACCAGGCTCACTCGTCCGGCAGACTTGCTGCCGACGAGGGGCAAGCTGCGGCTAGGCGTGGCCAGGCTACTGTGCCACGTCCTCCTTTCCAGGATGAGCCAGACTCGGACGACCATCTATCTCCCACATAGGTCGTGCTGTGCAGGCGTTGAGCCCATGGAGGTATTTTTTTTTGGCTCAGCATCATCGCATGTGGATGTTGAGCAGCACCCTGTACCTCCCCCCTCCTAGGTGCCTCCCCTCCCCCCCGGGTCGTATGTGGCCTTTTTTGATTTTTCTTCTAGTTTAGTTAGTTAAGTTTCTGTTTGATAGTTAGTTTAAATAGGTAATGTAGGTTTTCCATAGTTAGTGTAATTAGTTAATAGTTGAGTTAGTTTAAAATTGCTAGTCTATTGTGCTTTCATGTGACGGTGCGGTGCTTTGTGGCTTTTGAAGGCATCCACTGTCTGTTCCAGCTGGGCCCTTCATGGTTGTCTTGTGTATGTGTTTGCTGCTTGGGTTCCTTGACTCACATATGCCACTCCTGCCTCCCTTATCCATGGGCTCGCAAGGATGGTTCGGTGTTACAGCATTTTACACAAGGGCATTGGACTGTCATATCTGTGGCATGTCTGGTGCTGTGTGACTTGTGTTGACACCCCTAGTGGGGATGATTTAGGTGTCATTGTCCACTGTTCAGCTTTTGCTAGATGGGGTGTATCATGATTAATGTGGACATTGATTGCTATGCATTGTGTAGTATGTTTTATTTCTTTCCTGTACATGTGCGTGTTGCTATTCATGCTGTAGATAGTGTTCCACACTTTGTAGGTGAAAGACGGACTGATGGTGTGATTTGTGATGTGACTCTCTGACATGGTCAAGTAATGAGATGCCTGATGAGACACACACAGATTACTTTGAAGCATTAATCATGTGTTACATGCCCTTTCTGCAGGGGGATGAGCATCCAGAGCACCTTTGCCAGCAGACATGTCCCATTGGACGACGGAATTCTGGACCCGTTTGTTGGTGCCCACATGCACATGTGTGCAGGAGCAGAGGCACAGTGATTGCAGACCCACATCCTAGTACTGCTGACATGTTCCAAGGAACTCCAGGCAAGGTGAGCATCACAGGGGGGCCACGACACAGCAAAGCTTGCACCAGGCGAGTTGCACATGCAGGCTTAGTCACAGCACTGAGGGTGAGCTTAGACGAATATTGGTGTTGAAGCACACAATGCAGCTCAGATGTGTTTGTGGACTGATGGCTGCTGATAGTAGGGTTGTCTGGGACACATGCTGGGGCAGTGGCACATACCCTCCGGTACACCAAGGTCCATTGAGCCACTTGTATCAACCATGTAGCCTTCCGAGACATGGAAAGGGGCAGCTCACAGGGACATGCAGCAAGGGACATACTCGGGTGCAGTGCATGTCTTTTCCACGTACTTCATGATAAATGCACTGCCAACTTTGTTTCGGTCATGGTGGTACACAACTTGCTCTGTAGTCATGGCTTGCAATATGGGTCTGTCTGCTTACCCAGGGAACATTGCATGTTGTGTGAATTGTGACACATTGGTGTTCCATTTTCCACGCACCCAGCAGCGGCTGCCTTACTGCATTGACTGTGTATGACCCGTCACAGGGGTGATGTTATATATGGGTACGAAGCATCAACCACAGATTGTCTGTTTGTAGAGTAGTCTGTTGCTATGGGGCATGTTTGGTGTTGTGTTTTTGTTCAATTGGCACGTACAGGTTGTTGACTGTGTCTCTCTTTGCAGCATTGCAGTGCTCCTGTAACCGGACCTGAGAGTGCGCAGGCAGGAGGCCAGCACTCAAAACCAGAGCTAAGTGTCTTGTTGTTTTTCTTACAAACTGCTCTGCATAGGCTTGCTGGGGAGTGTACTGATGCATGGATGTATGTGTGGTTCTATTTGGTATGTTATTTTCTCCCTAATCACCCGTGATCCTATGCAATTTTGAAACCTGTACCCTCTACCCGGTGTTCCTGCTTCCCGTGCCTATCCAAGCAACGTTCCCTGACCCTCTTTCCCCACTGGGGTTGCGGATGCCTGTGTAAGCCCCGAACTTGCAGGCGCCAAAACCCTAGAGGGGGTGGTGGGTTCGTACCACTCCTGAGCCTGGACTACATAAGGCCATGACAATGATGTCCAAGTCTGTTTGGATTGTGTATGTGTTCATGCAGGTTGTACATTTTCGTGCATTCCCTAGTTTCATGTGTCATTCCACCTCCCCTCTCCTGCCGCTCATTCCAGTCATCCAGTGTGTCAACACCTGTCCCGACTGCATATCCCTGAACCTCCTTCCCCACCAGGGTCTCAGGGGCCTGTGTGAGTTTGACCTTGCAGGCACCCGGGACATGGTGGGGGTGGTTGTTTCGTGGCACTCCCGCGCCTGTACAGGGGACCTGTGACAGTACACATCCATTCATGGTGCATCATCCGATGTCATGTACCACACATGTCTCACATCCTGTCGTGACATTGTTTTGCTGTGCTACCTTGGTTGTTGCATCATTGTGGTAGTACTTGGCCTTTGTGAGGTACTGCTACGTCAAGTCATCTACTGGAGGGTGTTTGGGTTCGTTTTTATGCCTTGGATTTTGTGTTTCGGAAATGAGTGTGTATTCAGGGGGTTCAGGCATCTTTTTACACACAAGGTGGGAGATGATGACGAAGGGTAAAGGTGATCCTGTGGCCAGGTGGAATTGAGGTTTGGGGGCTCCATGACCCAGGTGCAGTTGTTCAGTGGGTCATGGTCATTTGTGAGGGAGGGGGGGGTTGTTGTTGATTGTTGCCTTGCCCTGCAGTGTGATGGGAACTCTGACATAGTAATGGTGGTATCCCATGTACATGTTGTGTTGTGCTGATCAATGCCTGTTCATGTGTTGTGTTTTCCTTTCAGGTGCGAGGGGATAGTTGAGGTTTGACATGCTGGGGTGTGCACATGGTGGATGTTCACATGTGATGTGTAGGGAACACTGATGGTCACATATGTGGAGTGCATGTCCTTGCAGAACCACACACTTGCACTCTGATGCACTACATGTACTCCCACCCTTGCATATACACATGTACACTGTTTGCCTTCTGGTGCCCACTGTGTCCCGGCAGCACATGTTCTGTGACCGATCATGGATCCAGTACATGCCTGATTTGATGTTTGACGTGGTCTGTCACTTAGATTTGATGCTCAGGGTGTGCATCACACACAATGGCTGTTCACTGTGCTGTGCGCTGAGCAGTGTGATGCAGGAGTAGGACACTGCACACATGAGCTGCAGTGTTGATTTTGCAATGCATGATGTGCATGTAGACAGGCATTCATTGTGATATTACGTCTACGACTGTTGTAATGCATTTTGAAATGACTTATTTTGGGTGGGAGGTTGTTGGTCTGTCATTTCATCTGATTCCGGGTCAGCCAGCAGTGTCCGATGCCACTGTGCATTTAGGACATGGCAATGTGTACCTTATCGTTACTGCATTGGTGTATGGGTATTGCGTGCCATGACATGTTGATGTTTGGGAGGGTTTGTGTGACATGACAGTGATGGCCATGGCCTGGTTTGCAGGTGTGTGTGATGCACACCTTGCATGTCCGTGTCATCCGCTTCTCAGAGCAACTAGCTGGGGGTAGATTTCTCTCCGCAGCAGGGCCCTCCCCCTGGAACAGACTTCCGGCCTGACTTGAACTTGAGGGGAATCATCTCCAGTTCATGTCATTCCTCTTTGCTTTTGCTTACTCTCTGCCTCTCCCTTGCAGAATTCTCCACTGGAACTGCACAGGAGCTGCAACTGGGCCACTCTCACCGACCTTGGTCCCTGGCCCAGCCACTCTCCACTTGCACTGCCTCCCTGGCAACCCCTGCACTGCAGTACTGTCTCTCTATCCCTACAGCCCTCCCTTCCCAGCACTTGACTGCACTCACCTTTGTAGTTGCCACCAGGTGACCTATGTATTATTTTTTCGGGCTACTTCCCCTGTACTGGACTCCCCCCCACCCTTCCCCTTGCACTTTTCCCATTCCCCCTACCCCTGCACTTGCACGATCCCAATGACACCTGGCCTAGTAGTACCGTTCTCTGTGTTCCCTTGTTCCCCACTCACTGCCTCATTGCGCCTTGGAATACTTCTGTATGGCCCATTTCATGTCATATGTCATATGTGTGCCTTTTGGTCACACAGGATAGCTTGTGTTTAAGTAGCTAGGGATGCAGACGATGTGGCACTTCCATGGCAACTATCTCAGGGTGGTAAGGTTGTGACAGTTGACTGTCTCTTTGTCATCATCGATTGTCACCTGGTATGTGCCAGGCCTGTGTGCACTCCGCAGGGGTGGGAGTTTAGGTGAAAAATGTGGCCACAAGCTGGGTCCGGGCTTCCTCGCCACGTGCCCTGTCCCCTCCCATGGGCAGCGCCTGTGGTTGGGGATGTGGGGGCACCACCATGTCCACCGGGACGCCCTGCCGTGTTGCAACATTGTGCAGGACACATGCTGCCACAATGATCCTGCACACTACTGGTGGTGCATAGAGTAGTTGCCCGCCAGAGCGGTCAAGGGAGCGGAAACGTGACTTGAGCACTCCGAATGTGCGCTCCACTATGCCCCTGGTTGCAATATGGGCGGCGTTGTATCTTACCTGGGGTGGTGTGGTGGGGTTCCGGATTGGCGTCATCATGTGGTTGCTCAGAGGGTAGGCACTGTCCCCTGGGGAGATGATAATAGTTGAGATAATTAGGGTTTGGATATTTGTCTGTGTGTGACTTGCATGCATGTGCAAGGGCATTTGTACTGACCTAGGAGCCATGTGTCGCCATGCTGCCCAGCTTCCAGGGCCCGGCTCAGGGCGGACATTCTGTATATGAAACTGTCATGGGTGGAGCCAGGGTAGTTTGCATAGACAGAGGTGATGATTCCCTTTGCATCACATACCACCTGTACATTGATGGAATGCCAGTGCTTGCGGTTTCGGTAGATGTGCTCAATGGCCCTAGGTGGACGTAGGGCCACATGGGTGCAATCTATGGCACCGAGCACTTTGGGGAAGTGTGCCACCCTGAAAAAATCCAGGACAACGGCCTGCCTTTCTGCGGGTGTTCTGGGCATGTATATGTGCCTGCGGACTGAGGGGCGCGCTGTCATGATTGCCAGTACCTGGTGTAGGCAGCGTGACTGCGTGGCCTGTGAGACCCCCCCCACTATGGCAGTGGTCCGCTGAAAGGACCCAGTGGCCAGAAAATGCAGGACATTGAGCACCTTCTCCAAGGGGCTCAATGCTTGGGAGCAAAGGGTGGGGGATGTGAGGTCATCTTCCCACTCCCTGACCAGGTCTAGGATGATATGGGGTGGAAACCTATACCTGCCATAGACCTGGTCGTCAGGCATCCCAAAAAGGCTTGTCCGTGTTGCGAAAATGCGTGCCCTGGCTATTCTCCTCCTCCTGCGGTGTCCCACGATCAGTGCAGCGACAAATGGGGCATTCATCGTAGCTGTATATACGCGTTTGTTGTTTGCGCGCACTTTTATGCTGTGCGCGGGGACGCTTCCGCCTGCCTTCGTGTGGCAGACGCGTTGACGCCTGTGCACGTCTCTTGCCGTGCGCGTGTTTCCCGTGTTCGGATACGGTCCGAGTGTCATCGCGTGTGATTGGAGGGGAGTGTGCGTACACGCAAGTGGCCTGGGTACGTGTGTTCCGGGGTGCCGGGAACTTTCACACGCGATTGGTGGAAATCCTCGTGTGTTCTGTCATCACGTGCAATGAGGGTAACACCTGCGTGCGTCACGTCACTTACGCGCATAGGCCCTTTCCTCGTATTACACGCGGACGTGCAGTTTCCACTACGCGCATGGCCCTTTCCTCGTATTACACGCTGACGTGCATGTGTGTTGGGGATTGTGAGGACCTGGTGGAGGCTGGCCATGGTGACTGGGGGGGGGTGGGGGTGGTGGGAGACATGGGTGGGGGCCTGGTGGAGGCTGCCCCTGGTGACTGGGGGGGTGGGGGTGGTGGGAGACATGGGTGGGGGCCTGGTGGTGGGTGCCCCTGCACTGCTGGGGGGTGGGGGTGGTGGGGGACATGAGTTGGACATGGGTGGGGGCCTGGTGGCAGGTGCCCCACAGTGCTGGGGGGTGGGGGTGGTGGGGGACATGAGTTGGACATGGGTGGGGGCCTGGTGGCAAGTGCCTCACAGTGCTGGGGGTGGGGGTGGTGGGGGACATGAGTTGGACATGGGTGGGGGCCTGCTGGCAGGTGCCCCACAGTGCTGGGGGGTGGGGGTGGTGGGGGACATGAGTTGGACATGGGTGGGGGCCTGCTGGCAGGTGGCCCACAGTGCTGGGGGGTGGGGGTGGTGGGGGACATGAGTTGGTGTTCATTAGTTCAAGGAGACATGTGCCTTTGCTGGGGGGCATGCCCATGTTGGGTGGGCTGCCTGCGGGACATGACCAGGGATGCAGGGTAGTCCCCTGTGGTGTGGGCTGCAGGGGCCGTGGAGGGTGTACAGGGAACACCTGGGAGGACCCACACTGTCAAATCACATGTAGGACTCCCCGGCACCCCTGAAATACACGTACCCTGCTGAAATAGCGTGTAAAACTTCCCGCGCACCCCTGAAATACACGCGCCCAGGCTATTCGCGTGTGGAACTTCCCGCGCACCCCTGAAATACACGCGCCCAGGCTATTCGCGTGTGGAACTTCCCGCGCACCCCTGAAATACACGCGCCCAGGCTATTCGCGTGTGGAACTTCCCGCGCACCCCTGAAATACACGCGCCCAGGCTATTCGCGTGTGGAACTTCCCGCGCACCCCTGAAATACACGCGCCCAGGCTATTCGCGTGTGGAACTTCCCGCGCACCCCTGAAATACACGCGCCCAGGTTATTCGCGTGTGGAACTTCCCGCGCACCCCTGAAATACACGCGCCCAGGCTATTCGCGTGTGGAACTTCCCGCGCACCCCTGAAATACACGCGCCCAGGCTATTCGCGTGTGGAACTTCCCGCGCACCCCTGAAATACACGCGCCCAGGCTATTCGCGTGTGGAAATTCCCGCGCACCCCTGAAATACACGCGCCCAGGCTATTCGCGTGTGGAACTTCCCGCGCACCCCTGAAATACACGCGCCCAGGCTATTCGCGTGTGGAACTTCCCGCGCACCCCTGAAATACACGCGCCCAGGCTATTCGCGTGTGGAACTTCCCGCGCACCCCTGAAATACACGCGCCCAGGCTATTCGCGTGTGGAAATTCCCGCGCACCCCTGAAATACACGCGCCCAGGCTATTCGCGTGTGGAACTTCCCGCGCACCCCTGAAATACACGCGCCCAGGCTATTCGCGTGTGGAACTTCACGCGCACCCCTGAAATACACGCGCCCAGGCTATTCGCGTGTGGAAATTCCCGCGCACCCCTGAAATACACGCGCCCAGGCTATTCGCGTGTGGAACTTCTCACGCACCCCTGGAATACACGTAGCCCGCTCCCCCAGGCCCGATCGCGTGTGAGACTTCACGTGAACCCCTGTAATACACGTAGCCCGCTTGCCGTGCTGGTACAGGGTTAGCGCAGCCCTTTGCGCTGGATTGGGGATTTTGATGGCTTTTCCCTGCGCGGAAGGCGTTCTTGGGGGCGTAACTGGCGCTGCTGCAAGGTCGCTGCGCCACTGTGCGCCACGGCTGGTTTTGGTGGCTGGAATCCATGAATACGCTGTGCGCGGAAATGTGTTTCGGCGCACGCGGCTGGCGCAGACTACCGCACGCGCACACTGTGCACCAGCCGCGTGCGCCACTTGTGCGCCGAATTCTATGAATTGGCCCCTTTGTCTTTGTTGTTTCCGCATACTTGGTGCATGTGTGGTGAAGAAGAGAGAAGCTTATTAAATCTAACTCCCTGAAGAAACCCTTAGTTATTGTAGCTCTTTTGAAATAAGCAACAGGTTTTCTGACTTGCACCATAAAAATTCAAATCATAATGAATTAGTTGTCCATTTCTACATGATGAGGATTTTTAAATATTTATATATTTTATTTATGTGTAGGTATGATGTACTGTTTATTGTATCTATTGCTTTATTTACATTGCATTATTTGTGTTTTTTATGGATTTGTAAGGCTTAGCTAAAATAAAGTCTAACAACAATATGTTTAGATGCACCAGACAGTGGTGTCCTTTGTTTGTTGTTTATTCTAAGCGTGGATCCGTTGGTCAGTAAGTTCAGTACCTTTCTTTCCATTTGGGATTATATTTGTTATTGGTTTTCTGACATATTGTATATTTGTATGCTGGGGATGTGTTGGTGTGCATATATGAAAGCTGTTAATGATTGCTCTGGGTAAACTGGAAATGTTTGACAAGCATGGGATGGTATTTTGTCTCTCAATTAATAGGCAGAAATCAACATCATATCTACCCTGGTATGCTAGCATTGTTCTGATGAGTATGTCACTGCAAACGTTAGAGGAATCATTCAAGTATGTAGGTGTGCTGTTTAATAATGATTTTTACAGAGTTTATTCTGAATGTATTGTCTCAATTCTTGCAAGGTTGTCCAGATCCAGATCAGGTGGTTCTGCTGTAGGCTCCGAATGTATCTTACGGGAAGGTTGTCAGTAGCCAAGGTGGACATCTTTCTCAAATTGTTATATTTATTTGAAATATTATTTAAGGCACATGGTGGCCTGTTGCCCAGCTTCCTCTATAGGAACAGGATGCCTCATATATCACTATCCACTTTGAAGCTCCTCCGTGAAGATGGTGGGTTTAACTTGCATGATATTTTTTTCAATTACTCTTGTGCGGTACAGCTCCAGTACATTGTTGCATGGCTGGGTGGTGCTCGGCTGGATGATTTACCTAGCGGGGTGATCCATAAAATGGTGCATCTCTGTATTCTGCCGAATGTTGTCATCTATCAGTGCAGCAGTGGGTCTACCTCCCCATGCCCAACTCTCTATGGCTTTTGAGTGTCCTTTTGCTTGAAGATAAAGATATCCCCCATATTTGCAATAGTTATCCCATTTGGGCTTAATTGTCTTTTGAAGGATTCCTGTCCAGATACAGCTGAGTTTTGTTTGGTTGGGTAGGGTTGTAAGTCAGTGGATCGCTTATACAAATGTGGCAAGGTGCTACCATTTCAGGATTTCTGTACCAAATGAGATATATGAAAGAGCCAATGTTTACCATGCACAGCAACATTCGCTATCAACTGTGAATGTGGCATGGCTTTCTTGATGTAATGACTGAGCAAGCACAACATAATTGCAACACTTATAGGTATGGCCGATGGAGGGAGATGTTTCAAAACACTATATAACATAACAATTCCAAAACCAAGCAACAGGAAATTGAAATGTAGGAATACCTGTAAGCGGGACTTTGGCATCAGACCAGAAGATGCTGGATGAGTGAATATGTTTTGCCACACTAAGGAGGTTTAAAAGAATGTTCACTCTAAATTAATTTATTTTAAGTTTTTGCATATGGCTTACCTGACCCCTGCATTTATTTCCCTTGGCACCTCTCTGTAATCATGGCTACACTGGGCATCAGAAGACCTTGTAATGCACTAGGCATACACCCTATTCTTGGAATCCTAAGAATTGGACAAGCTGCACAATAAAACACAAGCACAAGAAACACCACCACAGGCTTTCATTATTATTCCCTCGGGCACCTTTATACAGATTCAGCAGAGCAAACATGCAGCATAGCAACATAAGTGTTACATTTGCATTGAGCATATGTAAGAGATGGGAAAAACACATTGCAATGAAAGGAAAACAAATATATTGCTTGTGGTCAGCACAACCCCAGACCCCCATCTAGTACCTTGACTATGTAAGCAAATGTATTATAGATCGAGCTTCAATTCCCATGTATCCCCTTCTCCTTAACCAGGATCGATTAGTCTGATGTTAGAGATAATGTAATCTATTGCATAGCACAATTATTCCCATAATCAATTTAGATTTTTAAATTCAGGCAGCTTCCTTGGTCTCTGGGTACCATGGAGAAGGAGGAAGTTGCCCTTTAGATCAGTTTGACCTTGCAAAATTAATATTTTAAGTACTTTAACGCTTAGATGTATAGCACCTTATGAATTTGACTATTCGGACTGTCAGTGAACAAAACCACCTGGCCTTCATATGTGAGTGAACAAAAACAAGTGGCACAGATATGTGATGTCATCAATGACATTTGTGATGTCATCTTTGATGTCCTAGGTGTTAGTCTTACCAGTGCACAGTGTTGGCGTGAGTTATGCTTGCTTAGCTTACCATAACTGGCACATTTCTGAGGTTTTTCAGTTTTACTTGTAACCATAATATCCCTTTAACAATGTTTTTCCACTGATAGGTTTTTATTAGTGCAACGTAACCATAACGTCCATTTAACAACGTTTTTTCCTTGAATTTAATGTGTTTTTGCCAGGATACCCTTCATTCTTTTACATGTCCCTTACATTATACTGACCCCCTTGCCCCAACATGACAGCCGCAGAATCGACGGACTGTGAGGCTGTCCACAGACTGCAGACAGCACTCACACTGACTGCTCAAAAGCACAGTGGTTACCTATCATTATTGTATCCTGCAGCAAAGACATGTACTTTAAAGGAGAACAGATATATGTAGCACATTCAAAATTGAAATATATATACACATTCTGTACTTATGAAATCAGAAGTACAATTTCATAGGTTGCGCAACATAATGGAATGCACCAAGCACAAAAGTGAACTGTGCATCTAACAATATTACCTCAGCACAACCTTGTGTACACACTCAGAAACAGCTCTCAGAAGCAACTCCAAGCTACTCAGAAGAAACCCTTACAAAAATTAGTAAGTACCCCATATTTCTTCCTGTAACATTAGAGTTTGCTGTATCTACATGACTTATAAAAAATAGCTGTATTATTTTCTTTATACAGAAATGGCAAGCACCCTGCAGTGGTTGGAAGAAAAAGTCCCCCGTGATGAAATGAGTGAAAGCAATGACTCTAATGGTACAGATGTTTCACATGTCACTCAAACATGGTTTTCTGTTTAACAGTACATAATGCAAATGAAGAAAGTGGCCCCGAATTATCTCTAAATGAGCAAGAAGATGGCCACACACAGCCCAAAAGTCCAACTGCTGCAAATATACTTTTAAGTCTGTCTGGAAAAATGTATGAACTGAACGTAATTTTGCACATTTGTCAAAGGTCATATTTCAGACAATATATCTGATATCACTGCCCCACTTGTACCTGCGCCCCTTCCCGCTGTCCCTACCAATCATCCCCATCAAATTCCTCAATCAACAGCGCTATGATGAAACCTCAATCCCTTCCTCCCTCATGAACAATCTTTAGAAAACCCCAATTCCCCCATATATGTTTCCCATTCTGATACTACTTCCCTTTCCTAATTGAGTGAATTTCTGTGTCTTAATAAATATTTGTGTATGTACTGTTGGTGTGTTCGTGTTTATTTTTTTTAAAAAAGCACTGTCAAGTGTCCACGGACAGAACGACTATCGGGGCTGTCCGTAACCAATTTGGAGGTGCCCCTGAACAGCACACCTGTCCAGACATGTCTGCAAAGTCATGACGCACTTTTATACGGTTTGGGGACAAGGCTACTGACCTCGGGATACCTGGGCACATGCACATCCAATCCCTGGTGCCCTGCAAACATTGAGACTGTCCACAGATGTCCTTAAAGTCGGGATGAACTTTTACTTATTTCGGAGGTCCCACACCGGACCTGCGGACACCTGGTTGTATACATATCCGATCCCCTGTGCCCTATGAACACTGCGCCTGTCATGGGATGTCTGTAAATTCATGACACACTTATAATTCGTTCGGGGGCCCCACTCCTGTCCTACGGACACCTGGGCACATGCGCATCTCATCTCCTGTGTCCCAAACACTGCACCTGTCTGGACCTGTCTGTCCGCATGTGTCGCCCTTTTAATTAGTTCGGGGGCCCCACCCCTGTCCTGCAGACACCTGGGTTTATGGGCACACTGCATCCCGTGCAGTAGGTGTCCTACGAACAGCCATCATATCCGCGGACATCCGGGGTTGTCACCATGTGAACGCACTCGCGCTGAGCATCTGGAGTATCTGTGGACACTGTCCTTACCCCCAGACAGTTTAAAAGTGCATTTATGGCCAATCCAGGGTGTTTTAAACTGAAACATCACCCTTGCAGAGGTCCTAGACCATGGGCTGGTCGATCTAGCCACTTTTGTAACTTTTTTTAGCACTTCCTGAGGCTTGAAGTGTCTGCGGACAGTTGCACGATCCACGGATAGCACCCCTATAAAAGGACACACCCCACTGCTGCTCCTCATTGTGTTTCTGGCTGTCCAGGACTGAGCACCTGCTGAAGATTGCTGTTTCTGGTTTTGTGCTTTTGGTACAGATTGGCTGCTACAGCTGCTCCACCACCATCACCACCATCTGGAGGGCCTGGAGAGGGGATCAGGCGTGGTGATGCAGAGGGGGATCAAGAGGAAGAAGAGGATGAGGTAGTGGCAATCCCTGTCACCAGCTGCCAGAACGAGTCTTGGGTGTGGAGGCTTTTTACCACTGTTGGAGGGTACCGAAGGCGTGTGCGGACACGGTTTTACTCAGTCATGGAAAGCCTGGTCTGTATAGCTACGGAACCATCACCATGTGGTGAAACCACAAGGCCCCAGTTCGGAGGTTCGTACCTTTAAAAGGGGTGAGCAGATTGACATCCACTGTCACATCCTCATCATCCACTCCTGCCACCACAAGAGACACACCTGTGGGGCAGAGGATCCCTGCGGATGCCTCACAGCAATACATGATTCAGTCACACCTTAACTTTCGAGGGTGACTGTGCTCTGTGTGCACTGTCACACACCACACTGCAGGCGAGAGCAGTTTGAAAGTGCTTTCGAAGCTGCGGTCCGAGAGCATGAGAAACAGTGCCCCCTACCTAAGTAAGGCCCACCCAACATCTTCCTCTCTCCACCTGCTGCTTCATCCCTGTGGTTGGTGCCCCTTCCTTACCTTCTCTTCCCTCCCTTGTGTGTCCTGTGTAAAAAATAAAAAATACAAATCATAAAACACTATAAAAATTAAGAAAATTAAGGTTCTATTCAGAGCCACCTTTCACAGTTCAAAAATAGAAGTACCAAAAAAAGGTGCAGCCTACAGAGTCCGCTGACAATGTGGTTGTCAGCAGACATCAAAAAATGAAGGCAGTGCTGGCATCAAAAACAGTGCACTCATTTGCGTGGGTAATGGTGGCCCTGAAAATACTTTTTTTTGTATTTTTTGTGTTTAGAAGTGTTTTTCAAGTTTTAAAGTAAAGTAGGCAACAACTACTGCAAAATGTTTGCTATATTTGCAAAAAGGGCTGCAAAGCATTTAGGATATTTTTCCCAAAAAGCCAATTGCCAGCATCAGTAAGATGTAATCCATCTTTGCGAAAAATATAGGTGTTGTGACATTCAATGTTTTCATTGTTGAAATTGCACGTCGCTTTCTCCATTTGTGAACCAAATGAAATGGAACACAGCCACATCTGTCTCTGGGCAATGCGAGAAAAAATGTGTTTGAGTTTGGAAATATATCCATCATTTTGACAAATGTCTCCTTCATTGCAAACTGCAGTGAAATTCCAGTTAAATGGCCTAAATTGTTCCCTCCACAATGAACAATGATAATGTCCGGATGATGGAGCATGACCAAATTGACACAAAATGGGAGCAAGTCCACCCACTTTATGCCATGCACTCCATATCATTTCACATCAACATGATCAAATCCAAGATGTCCACCCACTCCACATTGCCTACATAAACCTCTAACCAATGGATCCAGGAGTCCCCCAAAATCCACACACTATGCCTCTTGAAAGACACTGCAATAGCCATAGCCATCTGCACTCCTCTCAACAAACAGACCTTCTGCCACACTCTCTCCTCGCATACCACACGCAGGAAATCTTATTGGCCAATCCCCTGGTCTCCACAGTCCCATTTCCATGCCTGCCATCCTTAAAAGCCCTGAATGTGGCATGTATTGTCCACGGACAACCGTGGTGTCCACAGACAGATCGCCCAATTTAAGTGGGTGGGGGAAGATATTAAAACCAAGGTAAGGTATTTACTCTTTAGTGGTGTCTCTGACAATAACTTTTTTCTAAGGCGCTTGTAAACAAACAATTCCTTTAATCATTTTTGGGGATTTTCTCTTGTTTTTTTCCTTACAGGTTTACATGAACCTCTTCAAAGCATTCCTTACATTATAAAGGAAAATTTCATTTCCAATATTTGACAAATAAATGCCATCCGCTGCAAAAGAAATCACGCTCTGAGAATTAATGTTCTCATTCTCAAAAGAATACATTCCAACACTGCACAAAAAAGAAGATATGCTTCTGTTCACAAGACACCTTCCTGCCTCTTGCTGAGGACAGAAGACATTGGGGCAGTTCCATAGTGCTCTAGGTGATATATGAAAAAAAGTGCTCCTTTGCATATGGAAAAATCAGCATTAGTGCCTTTAGCAAGTCCTTCAGTGCACTCTGCAAAGTTACTGCACTAATGTACCGCAAATGCAGTCCTCCACAGTGCACCACTAGAACATCTGGAGTATTAAAAATGGCCGTATCTCGACAAAGTGCAAGGACACCTTGCAAATTGCAGCCAGGCACACCACACCACAAAGCCTCCACTCCCTTAAATCCAATGTTGGCCCTACATATCTCTGAAGATCAGTCACAAAGCAATCCCCCACCATCCACACACTTACTCTCTCCATCTCTGCAACCACAGCCATTTTCACTACACACAGAAAAGAAAGAAACTAATACCCTCTCTTCTTATAAAGCACAACCAGAACACCTGATTGGCTAATCCCCACAGTCTCCTTTCCATGCCCGGCATCCTGAAAAGACATGCGCTATTCGCGGACCACCGCAGTGTCCATGGACCCTGTAACACAGGGCAGCCCTTCTTCCCTTTCCACTTCACTCTTTGCAGTACTTCCTCATTGGCTACTGTTCAGCAGTCACATGCCCATCCACCAATCACATCCAAGAACTCTACATTTAACTCTGTTATCTCAGTTCAGCACTTCAGATATACTGCTCAACACTCAGAGTACGGGTCTCCTGTTATTCCAAAGCACCTGCATCAGAAACTACTATAGAAATCTGCAGGATTTCGATTTGTAGATTCAACCACATCTGCATCCATCAGCACAACATACAGATAGGCATATATTTTGTAATTCCCAACTCTTTTACAAATGCATATAAATAGGGTTCCTGCAACTTACCCTGCCTAACCTACTCTATAATCATACTGTTGTTTGTCCCATCTCCTGACATCAAGTGGCAGTTACTTGTAATGCTTTTAATGAGCATTTTCATAACAGTTACAAAACACATATTTACATAATATATCTGTCACATTTAAAACCACTTTTCCCACTAACAAAGCTGCACTAAAACTCCCACATGCACACTGAAAACAAAAACTGGATGTATGTTACTGAAGCATTGCATGTACAAATGAAATTTGGATTGAAAAATGACAAAATCACAATGGAAAATAAACTACCCCTTTCAGTCCCAGAAATAGGCCAGGCTATCTGATAGCAGACACAAAGTCAGGGCACGGGGGCCAACCGGGGGGTCTGCCTGCAGGGCTGGGTGGGCGGGGAAACCGAGCTCTCTGTGCATGTGTGAGGCACGTATGTGTACATACGTGCACATGTGTCACAGCAATGTCCTGGGCAGGGCACGTGGACATAATTCACTCCACCTGGTGTTGACTCTGCAGCCAGGGCCAAGTCAGATGTGGAAGGGGAGACGGACACAGGGAACCACCCGGATACACAATAAGTACATGCTGTCCAGATGCTGGAGGCTTGTTACAGGGCTCCCACTCTACAAGGGGCAGAAGGAAGTCTGCACCTTCCCTCCACAATGTGTGATGCTCCTCATCCTCCTTCTGTTCTGTGTGATGTCATCCAGACCCCTCATTAGTGTGGTGGCCTCTAGCCCCTCTCTCCTTTGTGATTGCCTGCAGGCCCTCTCCTGATGGTCTCCTGCCCCCTTGTCCAGAGTGATGGCATCCCAACCACTCTCCTGCATGATGGCTTTGAAGAGATACAAGAAAATTATCAGGTAGCAGCATTTGCCAATGCACTAATCAAACCCATTTTATACTTAGCTCTAGGTTCTGAAGGAGATACAAATCAGAGACGTCTGGCTGTATTGTGCAGGAGTAATGAAGTCCATATATCAACTGCAAACAGTACAACACAACACTGAAGGTAACTTGTCGAATAAGAAGAAAATGGGGTAAGTACCAAAATCATTGAAGGCTGTGGACGCCAGTGACTAGAAGAATACATGTTCTCTGGTGAACTATTCTCCCTCTCCCCTTTTATACTGGTGTTCCCCTATCCATATAACTGCCTATCCGCCCCTGTCCCTCCAGAATGTGATTTCGCTCTGTAGTCCTGTTAAAATAACAGAGCCGATCCACATAAAGACTGATTTGGGTTCATACACTTCCCACGGCAATATGGGCCTTGACACACTGCTACATATGATTATTCATTGTTGTATGAAATGTCACAATACAGTGATATCATAACCATATGTTTCTTAGTGTACTGAGGGATAATGATTTATGATGCTACTTCCTGTGATGTCACACGGGGGTGTGGTCAAATGACATCACTTCCTGTGATGTGACACATTGGTGTGGTCAAATGACATCACATCCTGTGATGTCACTCTTGGGGGGGTGGCACTGTGATGTCACTTCCGCTATCCCTGGTATTTAGGTAAAATTACATCCCTGTTGCACATACTGCAATACAAAGCTTGATAATAACCAAATGCCTTCACAAGCTATCACTAATAACTTGGAAATATTCCCACTTCCGAAACCTCTCCAACAGCTTATTTTGTGTGAGAGCATTATAAGCTAAACAGTACACCAATTTCAAACTATAATACGCTTTGAACCCAAAACAGCTGAATTGTCTCCTTCTGAATTACTAAAAGGCACTTGTGGCAAAGTAGTTTATTTGCCATTAGATGTTAAAGAAAAAGTAGACACTCTAGGAGTGCAATGGCCAATAGATCAATCTTTGATTATCCTAGTGAATGGTGTACCAAGGAAAGAAAACAAATGTGGCAACAACTAGTAGACTTAAACAAAGTTAGGTAGAGCCCTATAATATCTTAAAGAGAACAATGAGTACTACAAAGTAATAAACATTGAAAAAACCTAAGGGAAACCACCAAAATAATGCAGGATTCCTCACCAACTGGCCATTTTGAACTTGTAGATCCTATTACGGCATCCAATATTTTAGACCAGTATACAATTCACCAACTATACTCCAAAGACACCCTAGACAATGCACTAGAAATATATGAAATACTTTGAGCCAAAGGATCTCCAATCAGCATATGGGAGAAAAGTGTAGAAGCACAAGCCTTTCCTCTACTCTTACCTACAGGAAAAGGAGGAAGATATGATGAAAGATACGCACTAATAACAGTATCAGAATACGGCTCTTTACAAATGTATTCTGAAGACGCCAGATTTAGACAAAACGTTGAATACATATTCCACCTCCTGTTTGAAAGGGAACTAGAAACTGTATCTTATGGAGTTGCACATGCTTTGAAAACAGGTTCCAATTTTTTAAACATGTCTGCTACCAAACTACTTCAAAAGATAAAAGACAAAGAATAAGTTCTGCAGTCAAGTATCACAAATCTCTTTGCGAATATGTGCGGTACAAAAGAACACTGGTTCCGACATCACGCTGATGTACAGTGTATGCTACGGAACCTTTGCCCACCCACATGGTTTGTCACTTTGAGTTGTGCAGAAAATGCATGGGAGGACTTGCACAACTTCCTATGCATAGCAAACCAAAACAAAGAAAGAATAGACATACAAACTCCAGGAGAACTGTGCTCTCTTAACTCTGTAAATGTATAAAGATACTTTCACCATCACTTTATAGCAATGCTGCACTTCATCTGTAATAAAAATATTCCTCTCCGAGGAGAAGTGGAACACTTCTTTTCAAGAAAAGTATATCTATCCAGAGGAGCGCCACACATCCACATGCTTTGTGGATAAAAGATGCTCCTAAATGTGGTCATGACAGTGATGCCACTGTTTTGAAATTTATTCACAAATATGTAACCTGCGACATCCCTTTCAGAAAGCACACGTAGTGAACTACATATACACATTTTGCGCTTCCAAAAACATAAGTGTGACAAATACTGCTGACACAGTTACCAAAAAAAGGTAAATACTATACCAAATGCCGCTTCGGTTTCCCTAGACCAGTTTCAGCAAAAGGACAAGTAAACAGCTTCACGTCTTCTGTTAGACACAGTGGGAAAGGCAAATAGCCTAAAAACACATACTGCATTAAAAGAAACAAAGCTTCAAAATACATCAATGATTACAATGCAATAATTGCCCTCTTGTGGAATGCAAACCTAGATGTACAATACATAGCAAACAAAAACAAAGCAGGTACACACATGAAAACACCAGGAAAACTCTGCTCTCTTGAACTGTAAATGTGTCAAGGTACTTCCATCACCTCTTTATTTCCATGCTGAACTTCATCTATAATAAAATAATTCCTCCCCTCAGAGAAGTACAACACTTTTTGTGGAAAAAAGAATTTCACTCCAGAGGAGCATCACACATCCATATGCTTTTGTGGATTAAAGATGCTCCTAAATTTGTTCAGGACAGTGAGGCCACTGTTCTAAAGTTCACTCACAAATATGTCACTTGCGAAATCGATTCAGAAAGTGCACATAGTGACCTACATGCTCACATTTTGTGTTTTCAAAGACAGAAATGTGGCAAGTATTGTTGGCACAGATATTGAAACAAAGGCAAATATTATACCAAATGCTGCTTTTGTTTCCCTAGACAAGCTTCAGCAAAAGGACAAATAAACAGCTTAATTTCTTCTGTTAGACACAGTGTGAAAGGCAAATCGCCTAAGAACACATACTGCATAAAAAGAACCAAAGCATCAAAGTACATTAATGATTACAATGCAATCGTTGCCCTCCTGTTGAATGCCACATAGATGTGCAGTACATTGCAGACAATTCCACTGCTGTTGCAACATATGTCACAGCCTACCTAACCAAAGCTGAGAAAACTGAGCTAAAAGAGCTCTGGGGTGACATATCATCTGACAAAACACTGTCACAAAAATTGTACAGATTTGGCATAAACATGCTCTCCCATAGAGAATGTGGATGCTACGAAGCTGCAGACTGTTTACCAGGAACATCCTTATATGGCAAATCTGAACACATAGTCTGGCTAAGCCTTGGTCCTGCTGCATCCAGAAAAAGAGTGCTCAAATCGTACCAAGACATAGAAACAATAGTCAAAAATGATCCCAACTGCCAGGATATTTTGAAAAACAACTGATTAGACACATACTACCCAAACAGAAATACTGCATTGGAAAACATGTACATATACCACATAGCCCAACATTTTTCCTACAAGAATATCATTAAGCCTGATAAAAAAAATGAAAATACATAGTCAAAACGTCTGAAGGCAGCCTCGTTAAACTTACCAAACCCAGCCTAATTAATCATATAAAGTTATCATTTAAAACTCCTCAACATAGAGAACTTTAGAGCATGTCCCTTCCCCAACTTTTTAAACCATGGAGAAAAGAAGATGTATTGGGCACCAATGACTCATTTGAAGCTGCTTTCAATGCAAGCAGTATAACAAATGTCAATTTCAAGCAATACAAAAACATGCTGGTCAATGAACGCCAACAAGAGGAAGAAGTTGAAGCACTACTAAATGAAGACATTCCTGATAGCAGTCAACCTTCTGTTACAGGAATCCACACACCACTTGGAGAGCGTTGCATAGTAAATGAAGCAGAATTAGCCATGACTGAAGTAGAAAACACCATGAGGCCGATTCATGTAATTCCTCCCAAAAGTGTCGCACGCGGCTGGCCCACAGCGTGCCCGTGCGAATGTCTGCGCCAGCCACGTGCGATAAAATCAATTTCCGCGCACAGCGTATTCATGGATTTCCATCTCCAAAAGCAGACGTGGCGCAGAGTGGCGCAGCGACCCTGCATCAGCGCCAGTTACGCCCCCAAGAACGCCCTCGCGCAAGGAAAAGCCATCAAGATCGCAAAATCATCGCAAAGGGCTGCGCCTGCGAGAAGTATTACACGCGAATGGCCTGGGTGCGTGTATTTCAGGGGTGCGCGAGAAGTCCCACACGCGAATGGCCTGGGTGCGTGTATTTCAGGGGTGCGCGAGAAGTATTACACGCGAATGGCCTGGGTGTGTATTGCAGGGGTGCGCGAGAAGTTCCACACGCGATTGGCCTGGGCGCGTGTATTTCAGGGGCTCGCGGGTGGTTTCACACGCGATCGGGCCTGGGGGAGGGTGTGCGTGTATTTCAGGGGTGCGCGAGAAGTTCCACACGCGATTGGCCTGGGCGCGTGTATTACAGGGGCTCGCGGGTGGTTTCACACGCGATCGGGTCTGGGGGAGCGTGTGCATGTATTTCAGGGGCTCGCGGGTGGATTCACATGCGATCGGGCCTGGGGGAGCGTGTGCGTGTATTTCAGGGGCTCGCGGGTGGTTTCACACACGATCGGGCCTGGGGGAGCGTGTGCGTGTATTTCAGGGGTGCGCGAGAAGTTCCACACGCGATTGGCCTGGGTCAGTGTATTTCATGGGCTCGCGGGTGGTTTCACATGCGATCGGGCCTGGGGGAGCGTGTGCGTGTATTCCAGGGGTGCGCGAGAAGTTCCACACGCGATTGGCCTGGGCGCGTGTATTTCAGGGGCTCGCGGGTGGTTTCACACGCGATCGGCCTGGGGGAGCGTGTGGTGTATTTCAGGGGCTCGCGGGTGGTTTCACATGCGATCGGGCCTGGGGGAGCGTGTGCGTGTATTTCAGGGGTGCGCGAGAAGTTCCACACGCAATTGGCCTGGGTGCGTGTATTCCAGGGGCTCGCGGGTGGTTTCACATGCGATAGGCCTGGGGGAGCGTGTGCGTGTATTTCAGGGGCTCGCGGGTGGTTTCACACGCGATCGGGCCTGGGGAGCGTGTGCGTGTATTTCAGGGGTGCGCGAGAAGTTCCACACGCGATTGGCCTGGGTGCGTGTATTTCAGGGGCTCGCGGGTGGTTTCACACGCGATCGGGCCTGGGGGAGCGTGTGCGTGTATTTCAGGGGCTCGCGGGTGGTATCACACGTGATCGGGCCTGGGGGAGCGTGTGCGTGTATTTCAGGGGTGCGCGAGAAGTTCCACACGCGATTGGCCTGGGTGCGTGTATTTCATGGGCTCGCGGGTGGTTTCACACGCAATCGGGCCTGGGGGAGCGTGTGCGTGTATTCCAGGGGTGCGCGAGAAGTTCCACGCGCGATTGGCCTGGGCGCATGTATTTCAGGGGCTCGCGGGTGGTTTCACACTCGATCGGGCCTGGGGGAGCGTGTGCGTGTATTTCAGGGGCTCGCGGGTGGTTTCACACGCGATCGGGGCTGGGGGAGCGTGTGCGTGTATTTCAGGGGTGCGCGAGAAGTTCCACACGCGATTGGCCTTGGTGCGTGTATTTCAGGGGCTCGCGTTGGTATCACACGCGATCGGGCCTGGGGGAGCGTGTGCATGTATTTCAGGGGCTCGCGGGTGCTTTCACACGCGATCGGGCCTGGGGGAGCGTGTGCTTGTATTTCAGGGGTGCGCTAGAAGTTCCACACGCGATTGGCCTGGGCGCGTATATTTCAGGGGCTCGTGGATGGTTTCACACGCGATCGGGCCTGGGGGAGCGTGTGCGTGTATTTCAGGGGCTCGCGGGTGGTTTCACACGCGATCGTGCCTGGGGGAGCGTGTGCGTGTATTTCAGGGGCTCGCGGGTGGTTTCACACGCGATCAGGCCTGGGGGAGCGTGTGCGTGTATTTCAGGGGTGCACGAGAAGTTCCACACGCGATTGGCCTGGGTGCGTGTATTCCAGGGGCTCGCGGGTGGTTTCACACGCGATCGGGCCTGGGGGAGCGTGTGCGTGTATTTCAGGGGCTCGCGGGTGGTTTCACACGCGATCGGGCCTGGGGGAGCGTGTGCGTGTATTTCAGGGGTGCGCGAGAAGTTCCACACGCGATTGGCCTGGGTGCGTGTATTTCAGGGGCTCGCGGGTGGTTTCACACACGATCAGGCCTGGGGGAGCGTGTGCGTGTATTTCAGGGGCTCGCGGGTGGTATCACACGCGATCGGGCCTGGGGGAGCGTGTGCGTGTATTTCAGGGGTGCGCGAGAAGTTTCACACGCGATTGGCCTGGGTGCGTGTATTTCATGGGCTCGCGGGTGGTTTCACATGCGATCGGGCCTGGGGGAGCGTGTGCGTGTATTCCAGGGGTGCGTGAGAAGTTCCACACACAATTGGCCTGGGCGCGTGTATTTCAGGGGCTCGCGGGTGGTTTCACACGCGATCGGTTCTGGGGGAGCGTGTGCGTGTATTTCAGGGGCTCGCAGGTGGTTTCACACGCGATCGGACCTGGGGGAGCGTGTGCGTGTATTTCAGGGGCTCGCGGGTGGTTTCACACGCGATCGGGCCTGGCGGAGCGTGTGCGTGTATTTCAGGGGTGCGCGAGAAGTTCCACACGCGATTGGCCTGGGTGCGTGTATTTCAGGGGCTCGCGGGTGGTTTCACACGCGATTGGGCCTGGGGGAGCGTGTGCTTGTATTTCAGGGGCTCGCAGGTGGTTTCACACGCGATCGGGCCTGGGGGAGCGTGTGCGTGTATTTCAGGGGTGCGCGAGAAGTTCCACACGCGATTGGCCTGGGTGCGTGTATTTCATGGGCTCGCGGGTGGTTTCACACGCGATCGGGCCTGGGGGAGCGTGTGCGTGTATTCCAGGGGTGCGCGAGAAGTTCCACACGCGATTGGCCTGGGCGCGTGTATTTCAGGGGCTCGCGGGTGGTTTCACACGCGATCGGGCCTGGGGGAGCGTGTGCGTGTATTTCAGGGGCTCGCGGGTGGTTTCACACACGATCGGGCCTGGGGGAGCGTGTGCGTGTATTTCATGGGCTCGCGGGTGGTTTCACACGCGATTGGTCCTGGGGGAGCGTGTGCGTGTATTTCAGGGGCTCGCGGGTGGTATCACACGCGATCGGGCCTGGGGGAGCGTGTGCGTGTATTTCAGGGGCTCGCGGGTGGTTTCACACACGATCGGGCCTGGGAGAGCGTGTGCGTGTATTTCAGGGGTGCGCGAGAAGTTCCACACGCGATTGGCCTGGGTCCGTGTATTTCATGGGCTCGCGGGTGGTTTCACACGCGATCGGGCCTGGGGGAGCGTGTGCGTGTATTCCAGGGGTGCGCGAGAAGTTCCACACGCGATTGGCCAGGGCGCGTGTATTTCAGGGGCTCGCGGGTGGTTTCACACGCGATCGGGCCTGGGGGAGAGTGTGCGTGTATTTCAGGGGCTCGCGGGTGGTTTCACACGCGATCGGGCCTGGGGG
This sequence comes from Ambystoma mexicanum, assembly GCF_040938575.1. NCBI lineage: Eukaryota > Metazoa > Chordata > Amphibia > Caudata > Ambystomatidae > Ambystoma > Ambystoma mexicanum. The sequence continues at coordinate 361,097,037 of NC_090922.1, forward strand.
AGCGTGTGCGTGTATTTCAGGGGCTCCCGGGTGGTTTCACACGCGATCGGGCCTGGGGGAGCGTGTGCATGTATTTAAGGGGCTCGCGGGTGGTTTCACACGCGATCGGGCCTGGGGGAGCGTGTGCGTGTATTTCAGGGGCTCGCGGGTGGTTTCACACATGATCAGGCCTGGGGGAGCGTGTGCGTGTATTTCAGGGGTGCGCGAGAAGTTCCACACGCGATTGGCCTGGGTCCGTGTATTTCATGGGCTCGCGGGTGGTTTCACATGCGATCGGGCCTGGGGGAGCGTGTGCGTGTATTCCAGGGGTGCGCGAGAAGTTCCACACGCGATTGGCCTGGGCGCGTGTATTTCAGGGGCTCGCGGGTGGTTTCACACGCGATCGGGCCTGGGGGAGCGTGTGCGTGTATTTCAGGGGCTCGCGGGTGGTTTCACATGCGATCGGGCCTGGGGGAGCGTGTGCGTGTATTTCAGGGGTGCGCAAGAAGCTCCACACGCAATTGGCCTGGGTGCGTGTATTCCAGGGGCTCGCGGGTGGTTTCACATGCGATCGGGCCTGGGGGAGCGTGTGCGTGTATTTCAGGGGCTCGCGGGTGGTTTCACACGCGATCGGGCCTGGGGGAGCGTGTGCGTGTATTTCAGGGGTGCGGGAGAAGTTCCACACGCGATTGGCCTGGGTGCGTGTATTTCATGGGCTCGCGGGTGGTTTCACACGCGATCGGGCCTGGGGGAGCGTGTGCGTGTATTTCAGGGGCTCGCGGGTGGTTTCACACGCGATCGGGCCTGGGGGAGAATGTGCGTGTATTTCAGGGGTGCGCGAGAAGTTCCACACGCGATTGGCCTTGGTGCGTGTATTTCAGGGGCTCGCGTTGGTATCACACGCGATCGGGCCTGGGGGAGCGTGTGCGTGTATTTCAGGGGCTCGCGGGTGCTTTCACACGCGATCGGGCCTGGGGGAGCGTGTGCTTGTATTTCAGGGGTGCGCGAGAAGTTCCACACGCGATTGGCCTGGGCGCGTGTATTTCAGGGGCTCGTGGATGGTTTCACACGCGATCGGGCCTGGGGGAGCGTGTGCGTGTATTTCAGGGGCTCGCGGGTGGTTTCACACACGATTGTGCCTGGGGGAGCGTGTGCGTGTATTTCAGGGGCTCGCGGGTGGTTTCACATGCGATCAGGCCTGGGGGAGCGTGTGCGTGTATTTCAGGGGTGCACGAGAAGTTCCACACGCGATTGGCCTGGGTGCGTGTATTCCAGGGGCTCGCGGGTGGTTTCACACGCGATCGGGCCTGGGGGAGCGTGTGCGTGTATTTCAGGGGCTCGCGGGTGGTTTTACACGCGATCGGGCCTGGGGGAGCGTGTGCGTGTATTTCAGGGGTGCGCGAGAAGTTCCACACGCGATTGGCCTGGGTGCGTGTATTTCAGGGGCTCGCGGGTGGTTTCACACACGATCGGGCCTGGGGGAGCGTGTGCGTGTATTTCAGGGGCTCGCGGGTGGTATCACACGCGATCGGGCCTGGGGGAGCGTGTGCGTGTATTTCAGGGGTGCGCGAGAAGTTTCACACGCGATTGGCCTGGGTGCGTGTATTTCATGGGCTCGCGGGTGGTTTCACACGCGATCGGGCCTGGGGGAGCGTGTGCGTGTATTCCAGGGGTGCGTGAGAAGTTACACACACAATTGGCCTGGGCGCGTGTATTTCAGGGGCTCGCGGGTTGTTTCACACGCGATCGGGTCTGGGGGAGCGTGTGCGTGTATTTCAGGGGCTTGCAGGTGGTTTCACACGCGATCGGGCCTGGGGGAGCGTGTGCGTGTATTTCAGGGGCTCCCGGGTGGTTTCACACGCGATCGGGCCTGGGGGAGCGTGTGCATGTATTTCAGGGGCTCGCGGGTGGTTTCACACGCGATCGGGCCTGGGGGAGCGTGTGCGTGTATTTCAGGGGCTCGCGGGTGGTTTCACACACGATCGGGCCTGGGGGAGCGTGTGCGTGTATTTCAGGGGTGCGCGAGAAGTTCCACATGCGATTGGCCTGGGTCCGTGTATTTCATGGGCTCGCGGGTGGTTTCACATGCGATCGGGCCTGGGGGGAGCGTGTGCGTGTATTCCAGGGGTGCGCGAGAAGTTCCACACGCGATTGGCCTGGGCGCGTGTATTTCAGGGGCTCGCGGGTGGTTTCACACGCGATCGGGCCTGGGGGAGCGTGTGCGTGTATTTCAGGGGCTCGCGGGTGGTTTCACATGCGATCGGGCCTGGGGGAGCGTGTGCGTGTATTTCAGGGGTGCGCGAGAAGTTCCACACGCAATTGCCCTGGGTGCGGGTATTCCAGGGGCTCGCGGGTGGTTTCACATGCGATCGGGCCTGGGGGAGCGTGTGCGTGTATTTCAGGGGCTCGCGGGTGGTTTCACACGCGATCGGGCCTGGGGGAGCGTGTGCGTGTATTTCAGGGGTGCGCGAGAAGTTCCACACGCGATTGGCCTGGGTGCGTGTATTTCAGGGGCTCGCGGGTGGTTTCACACGCGATCGGGCCTGGGGGAGCGTGTGCGTGTATTTCAGGGGCTCGCGGGTGGGTCACACGTGATCGGGCCTGGGGGAGCGTGTGCGTGTATTTCAGGGGTGCACGAGAAGTTCCACACGCGATTGGCCTGGGTGCGTGTATTTTATGGGCTCGCGGGTGGTTTCACACGCGATCGGGCCTGGGGGAGCGTGTGCGTGTATTCCAGGGGTGCGCGAGAAGTTCCACGCGCGATTGGCCTGGGCGCATGTATTTCAGGGGCTCGCGGGTGGTTTCACACTCGATCGGGCCTGGGGGAGCGTGTGCGTGTATTTCAGGGGCTCGCGGGTGGTTTCACACCCGATCGGGCCTGGGGGAGCGTGTGCGTGTATTTCAGGGGTGCGCGAGAAGTTCCACACGCGATTGGCCTTGGTGCGTGTATTTCAGGGGCTCGCGTTGGTATCACACGCGATCGGGCCTGGGGGAGCGTGTGCGTGTATTTCAGGGGCTCGCGGGTGCTTTCACACGCGATCGGGCCTGGGGGAGCGTGTGCTTGTATTTCAGGGGTGCGCGAGAAGTTCCACACGCGATTGGCCTGGGCGCGTGTATTTCAGGGGCTCGTGGATGGTTTCACACGCGATCGGGCCTGGGGGAGCGTGTGCGTGTATTTCAGGGGCTCGTGGGTGGTTTCACATGCGATCGTGCCTTGGGGAGCGTGTGCGTGTATTTCAGGGGCTCGCGGGTGGTTTCACACGCGATCAGGCCTGGGGGAGCGTGTGCGTGTATTTCAGGGGTGCACGAGAAGTTCCACACGCGATTGGCCTGGGTGCGTGTATTCCAGGGGCTCGCGGGTGGTTTCACATGCGATCGGGCCTGGGGGAGCGTGTGCGTGTATTTCAGGGGCTCGCGGGTGGTTTCACACGCGATCGGGCCTGGGGGAGCGTGTGCGTGTATTTCAGGGGTGCGCGAGAAGTTCCACACGCGATTGGCCTGGGTGCGTGTATTTCAGGGGCTCGCGGGTGGTTTCACACACGATCGGGCCTGGGGGAGCGTGTGCGTGTATTTCAGGGGCTCGCGGGTGGTATCACACGCGATCGGGCCTGGGGGAGCGTGTGCGTGTATTTCAGGGGTGCGCGAGAAGTTTCACACGCGATTGGCCTGGGTGCGTGTATTTCATGGGCTCGCAGGTGGTTTCACACGCGATCGGGCCTGGGGGAGCGTGTGCGTGTATTCCAGGGGTGCGTGAGAAGTTCCACTCACAATTGGCCTGGGCGCGTGTATTTCAGGGGCTCGCGGGTGGTTTCACACGCGATCGGGTCTGGGGGAGCGTGTGCGTGTATTTCAGGGGCTCGCAGGTGGTTTCACACGCGATCGGACCTGGGGGAGCGTGTGCGTGTATTTCAGGGGCTCGTGGGTGGTTTCACACGCGATCGGGCCTGGGGGAGCGTGTGCGTGTATTTCAGGGGTGCGCGAGAAGTTCCACACGCGATTGGCCTGTGTGCGTGTATTTCAGGGGCTCGCGGGTGGTTTCACACGCGATCGGGCCTGGGGGAGCGTGTGCGTGTATTTCAGGGGTGCGCGAGAAGTTCCACACGCGATTGGCCTGGGTGCGTGTATTTCATGGGCTCGCGGGTGGTTTCACACGCGATCGGGCCTGGGGGAGCGTGTGCGTGTATTCCAGGGGTGCGCGAGAAGTTCCACACGAGATTGGCCTGGGCGCATGTATTTCAGGGGCTCGCGGGTGGTTTCACACGCGATCGGGCCTGGGGGAGCGTGTGCGTGTATTTCAGTGGCTCGCGGGTGGTTTCACACACGATCGGGCCTGGGGGAGCGTGTGCGTGTATTTCAGGGGCTCGCGGGTGGTATCACACGCGATCGGGCCTGGGGGAGCGTGTGCGTGTATTTCAGGGGTGCGCGAGAAGTTCCACACGCGAATGGCCTGGGTGCGTGTATTTCATGGGCTCGCGGGTGGTTTCACACGCGATTGGGCCTGGGGGAGCGTGTGCGTGTATTTCAGGGGCTCGGGGGTGGTATCACACGCGATCGGGCCTGGGGGAGCGTGTGCGTGTATTTCAGGGGCTCGCGGGTGGTTTCACACACGATCGGGCCTGGGGGAGCGTGTGCGTGTATTCCAGGGGTGCGCGAGAAGTTCCACACGCGATTGGCCAGGGCGCGTGTATTCCAGGGGCTCGCAGGTGGTTTCACACGCGATCGGGCCTGGGGGAGCGTGTGCGTGTATTCCAGGGGTGCGCGAGAAGTTCCACACGCGATTGGCCAGGGCGCGTGTATTCCAGGGGCTCGCAGGTGGTTTCACACGCGATCGGGCCTGGGGGAGCGTGTGTGTGTATTTCAGGGGCTCGCGGGTGGTTTCACACACGATCGGGCCTGGGGGAGCGTGTGCGTGTATTCCAGGGGTGCGCGAGAAGTTCCACACGCGATTGGCCAGGGCGCGTGTATTCCAGGGGCTCGCAGGTGGTTTCACACGCGATCGGGCCTGGGGGAGCGTGTGCGTGTATTCCAGGGGTGCGCGAGAAGTTCCACACGCGATTGGCCAGGGCGCGTGTATTCCAGGGGCTCGCAGGTGGTTTCACACGCGATCGGGCCTGGGGGAGCGTGTGCGTGTATTTCAGGTGTGCGCGAGAAGTTCCACATGCGATTGGCCTGGGTGCGTGTATTTCATGGGCTCGCGGGTGGTTTCACACGCGATCGGGCCTGGGGGAGCGTGTGCGTGTATTTCAGGGGCTCGCGGGTGGTTTCACACGCGATCGGGCCTGGGTGAGCGTGTGCGTGTATTTCAGGGGCTCCCGGGTGGTTTCACACGCGATCGGGCCTGGGGGAGCGTGTGCCTGTATTTCAGGGGTGCGCGAGAAGTTCCACATGCAATTGGCCTGGGTGCGTGTATTCCAGGGGCTCGCGGGTGGTTTCACACGCGATCGGGCCTGGGGGAGCGTGTGCGTGTATTTCAGGGGCTCGCGGGTGGTTTCACACGCGATCGGGCCTGGGGGAGCGTGTGCGTGTATTTCAGGGGTGCGCGAGAAGTTCCACATGCGATTGGCCTGGGTGCGTGTATTTCATGGGCTCGCGGGTGGTTTCACACGCGATCGGGCCTGGGGGAGCGTGTGCGTGTATTTCAGGGGCTCGCGGGTGGTATCACACGCGATCGGGCCTGGGGGAGCGTGTGCGTGTATTTCAGGGGTGCGCGAGAAGTTCCACACGCGATTGGCCTGGGTGCGTGTATTTCATGGGCTCTCGGGTGGTTTCACACGCGATCGGGCCTGGGGGAGCGTGTGCGTGTATTCCAGGGGTGCGCGAGAAGTTCCACGTGCGAGTGGCCTGGGCGCGTGTATTTCAGGGGCTTGCGGGTGGTTTCACACGCGATCGGGCCTGGGGGAGCGTGTGCGTGTAATTCAGGGGCTCGCGGGTGGTTTCACACGCAATCGGGCCTGGGGGAGCGTGTGCGTCTATTTCAGGGGTGCGCGAGAAGTTCCACACGCGATTGGCCTGGGTGCGTGTATTTCAGGTGCTCGCGTGTGGTTTCACACGCGATCGGGCCTGGGGGAGCGTGTGCGTGTATTTCAGGGGTTCGCGGGTGCTTTCACACGCGATCGGGCCTGGGGGAGCGTGTGCTTGTATTTCAGGGGCTCGCGGGTGGTTTCACACGCGATCGGGCCTGGGGGAGCGTGTGCGTGTATTTCAGGGGTGCGCAAGAAGTTCCACACGCGATTGGCCTGGGTGCAAGTATTTCATGGGTTCGCGGGTGGTTTCACACGCGATCGGGCCTGGGGGAGCGTGTGCGTGTATTCCAGGGGTGCGCGAGAAGTTCCACACGCGATTGGCCTGGGCGCGTGTATTTCAGGGGCTCGCGGGTGGTTTCACACGCGATCGGGCCTGGGGGAGCGTGTGCGTGTATTTCAGGGGCTCGCGGGTGGTTTCACACGCGATCGTGCCTGGGGGAGCGTGTGCGTGTATTTCAGGGGCTCGCGGGTGGTTTCACACGCGATCGGGCCTGGGGGAGCGTGTGCGTGTATTTCAGGGGTGCACGAGAAGTTCCACACGCGATTGGCCTGGGTGCGTGTATTCCAGGGGCTCGCGGGTGGTTTCACACGCGATCGGGCCTGGGGGAGCGTGTGCCTGTATTTCAGGGGCTCGCGGGTGGTTTCACACACGATCGGGCCTGGGGGAGCGTGTGCGTGTATTTCAGGGGCTCGCGGGTGGTATCACACGCGATCGGGCCTGGGGGAGCGTGTGCGTGTATTTCAGGGGTGCGCGAGAAGTTCCACACGCGAATGGCCTGGGTGCGTGTATTTCATGGGCTCGCGGGTGGTTTCACACGCGATTGGGCCTGGGGGAGCGTGTGCGTGTATTTCAGGGGCTCGGGGGTGGTATCACACGCGATCGGGCCTGGGGGAGCGTGTGCGTGTATTTCAGGGGCTCGCGGGTGGTTTCACACACGATCGGGCCTGGGGGAGCGTGTGCGTGTATTTCAGGGGTGCGCGAGAAGTTCCACACGCGATTGGCCTGGTCCGTGTATTTCATGGGCTTGCGGGTGGTTTCACACGCGATCGGGCCTGGGGGAGCGTGTGCGTGTATTCCAGGGGTGCGCGAGAAGTTCCACACGCGATTGGCCAGGGCGCGTGTATTTCAGGGGCTCGCGGGTGGTTTCACACGCGATCGGGCCTGGGGGAGCGTGTGCGTGTATTTCAGGGGCTCGCGGGTGGTTTCACACGCGATCGGGCCTGGGTGAGCGTGTGCGTGTATTTCAGGGGCTCCCGGGTGGTTTCACACGAGATCGGGCATGGGGGAGCGTGTGCCTGTATTTCAGGGGTGCGCGAGAAGTTCCACATGCAATTGGCCTGGGTGCGTGTATTCCAGGGGCTCGCGGGTGGTTTCACACGCGATCGGGCCTGGGGGAGCGTGTGCGTGTATTTCAGGGGCTCGCGGGTGGTTTCACACGCGATCGGGCCTGGGGGAGCGTGTGCGTGTATTTCAGGGGTGCGCGAGAAGTTCCACATGCGATTGGCCTGGGTGCGTGTATTTCATGGGCTCGCGGGTGGTTTCACACGCGATCGGGCCTGGGGGAGCGTGTGCGTGTATTTCAGGGGCTCGCGGGTGGTATCACACGCGATCGGGCCTGGGGGAGCGTGTGCGTGTATTTCAGGGGTGCGCGAGAAGTTCCACACGCGATTGGCCTGGGTGCGTGTATTTCATGGGCTCTCGGGTGGTTTCACACGCGATCGGGCCTGGGGGAGCGTGTGCGTGTATTCCAGGGGTGCGCGAGAAGTTCCACGTGCGAGTGGCCTGGGCGCGTGTATTTCAGGGGCTTGCGGGTGGTTTCACACGCGATCGGTCCTGGGGGAGCGTGTGCGTGTAATTCAGGGGCTCGCGGGTGGTTTCACACGCAATCGGGCCTGGGGGAGCGTGTGCGTCTATTTCAGGGGTGCGCGAGAAGTTCCACACGCGATTGGCCTGGGTGCGTGTATTTCAGGTGCTCGCGGGTGGTTTCACACGCGATCGGGCCTGGGGGAGCGTGTGCGTGTATTTCAGGGGCTCGCGGGTGCTTTCACACGCGATCGGGCCTGGGGGAGCGTGTGCTTGTATTTCAGGGGCTCGCGGGTGGTTTCACACGCGATCGGGCCTGGGGGAGCGTGTGCGTGTATTTCAGGGGTGCGCAAGAAGTTCCACACGCGATTGGCCTGGGTGCAAGTATTTCATGGGTTCGCGGGTGGTTTCACACGCGATCGGGCCTGGGGGAGCGTGTGCGTGTATTCCAGGGGTGCGCGAGAAGTTCCACACGCGATTGGCCTGGGCGCGTGTATTTCAGGGGCTTGCGGGTGGTTTCACACGCGATCGGGCCTGGGGGAGCGTGTGCGTGTATTTCAGGGGCTCGCGGGTGGTTTCACACGCGATCGTGCCTGGGGGAGCGTGTGCGTGTATTTCAGGGGCTCGCGGGTGGTTTCACACGCGATCGGGCCTGGGGGAGCGTGTGCGTGTATTTCAGGGGTGCACGAGAAGTTCCACACGCGATTGGCCTGGGTGCGTGTATTCCAGAGGCTCGCGGGTGGTTTCACACGCGATCGGGCCTGGGGGAGCGTGTGTGTGTATTTCAGAGGCTCGCGGGTGGTTTCACACGCGATCGGGCCTGGGGGAGTGTGTGCGTGTATTTCAGGGGTGCGCGAGAAGTTCCACACGCGATTGGCCTGGGTGCGTGTATTTCAGGGGCTCGCGGGTGGTTTCACACACGATCGGGCCTGGGGGAGCGTGTGCGTGTATTTCAGGGGCTCGCGGGTGGTTTCACACGCGATCGGGCCTGGGGGAGCGTGTGCGTGTATTTCACGGGTGCGTGAGAAGTTCCACACGCGATTGGCCTGGGTGCGTGTATTTCAGGGGCTCGCGGGTGGTTTCACACACGATCGGGCCTGGGGGAGCGTGTGCGTGTATTTCAGGGGCTCGCGGGTGGTTTCACACGCGATCGGGCCTGGGGGAGCGTGTGCGTGTATTTCAGGGGTGCGCGAGAAGTTCCACACGCGATTGGCCTGGGTGCGTGTATTTCAGGGGCTCGCGGGTGGTTTCACACGCGATCGGGCCTGGGGGAGCGTGTGCGTGTATTTCAGGGGCTCGTGGGTGGTTTCACACATGATCGGGCCTGGGGGAGCGTGTGCGTGTATTTCAGGGGCTCGCGGGTGGTATCACACGCGATCGGGCCTGGGGGAGCATGTGCGTGTATTTCAGGGGTGCGCGAGAAGTTCCACACGCGAGTGGCCTGGGTGCATGTATTTCATGGGCTCGCGGGTGGTTTCACACGCGATTGGGCCTGGGGGAGCGTGTGCGTGTATTTCAGGGGCTCGCGGGTGGTATCACACGCGATCGGGCCTGGGGGAGCGTGTGCGTGTATTTCAGGGGTGCGCGAGAAGTTCCACACGTGATTGGCCTGGGTGCGTGTATTTCATGGGCTTGCGGGTGGTTTCACATGCGATCGGGTCTGGGGGAGCATGTGCTTGTATTCCAGGTGTGCGCGAGAAGTTCCACACACGATTGGCCTGGGCGCGTGTATTTCAGGGGCTCGCGGGTGGTTTCACACGCGATCGGGCCTGAGGGAGCGTGTGCATGTATTTCAGGGGCTCGCGGGTGGTTTCACACGCGATCGGGCCTGGGGGAGCATGTGCGTGTATTTCAGGGGCTCGCGGGTGGTTTCACACGCGATCGGGCCTGGGGGAGCGTGTGCGTGTATTTCAGGGGTGCGCGAGAAGTTCCACACGCGATTGGCCTAGGTGCGTGTATTTCAGGGGCTCGCGGGTGGTTTCACACGCGATCGGGCCTGGGGGAGCGTGTGCGTGTATTTCAGGGGCTCGCGGGTGGTTTCACACGCGATCGGGCCTGGGGGAGCGTGTGCGTGTATTTCAGGGGTGCGCGAGAAGTTACACACGCGATTGGGCTGGGTGAGGGTAGTCCAGGGCTGCGCGGGAACTTTCACACGCTCGCCTACAACACGTATTCATGGGAACGAACGTGGCTAATCCGGAAACATGTACGCCAGCAGGAAGTAGGCGTACGTCCACCCGCACAGCATAAAAGTGCATGCAAACAACAAACAAGCTCAGACGCCAGGATGAACATACAGTTCCTAGCAGCAGTGGCCGTGGGATACCGCAGGAGGAGGAGGAGGATAGTCCGGGCCAGAATTTTTACACCCAGAACCAGCCTTTTTGGGATGCCTGATGACCATGTGTATGGGAGGTACAGGTTTCCACCTCACATAATACTCGACCTGGTCAGTGAGTGGGAGGATGACCTCACATCAACCACCCTGTGCTCCCAAGCACTCAGCCCCCTGGAGAAGGTCCTCAATGTACTGCACTTCCTGGCCACTGGATCATTTCAGCGGACAAGTGCCATAGTGGGGGGGGTGTCACAGGCCACGCAGTCACGCTGCCTACACCAGGTCTTGAACATCATCACTGCACGCCCATCAGTCCGCAGGCACATATACCTGCCCAGAACACCTGCAGAAAGGCAGGCTGTTGCCCAGGACTTCTACAGGGTGGCACAATTCCCCAAAGTGCTTGGTGCCATTGATTGCACCCATGTGGCTCTACGTCCCCCTAGGGCAACTGAGCACATCTATAGAAACCGCAAGCACTGGCATTCCATCAACGCCCAGGTAGTATGTGATGCCAATGGAATCATCACCTCAGTATACGCCAACTATCCACGCTCCACCCACGACAGTTTCTTCTACAGAATGTCTACCCTAAACTGGGACATAGAAGCTGGGTGGCATGGCGATACATGGCTGCTCGGTGAGTATAAATGCCACTGCGCATGCATGCATGTCAGATACTGAGTAATGTCACAACCCCACTGATGATACCCATCACCACCTCCCCAGGGGACAGTGCCTACCCTCTCAGCACCCACATGATGACGCCAATTCGGAACCCCACCACGCCACTCCAGGTAAGATACAACACAGCCCACATTGCAACCCGGGGCATCGTGGAGTGCACATTCGGACTGCTCAAGTCACGCTTCCGCTCCCTTGACCATTCTGGCGGGCAGCTGTTATACGCTCCCCCAGTAGTGTGCAGGATCATAGTGGCAGCATGTGTCCTGCACAACGTTGCAACACGCCGGGGCCTGGCCGTGGACATGGTGGTGCCCCCACATCCCCAACCACATGCATGCCCACTGCGCATGGGAGGGGAAAGGGCACGGGGTGAGGCAGCCCGTACGCAGCTCTTGGCTAATTACTTCACATAAAATCACACCCCTGTGGAGTGCACACAGCCCTGGCACATACCAGCTGACAATCAAAGACGATTGTTACTGACAATTATGATGTGTCAATGGACAGTCAACTGTCACAACCATACCAGCCTGAGATTGTACATCTGGAAGTGTTCCATTGTGTGCTTCCCAAACTACACAAACAGCACCAAGTCTGTGTTCAAAAAACACACTTCTATGTTGCTGAAATCATTACCCCCTTGCAAGACACAACATGACAACAGTGCCATGTCACCCAACCCCTCCCCAGCACCGCCACCCAACACACCATGGCATGACATGCCATGTGAGAGCAAACAAAGTCATCCCCCAAACATGACACGTGTCACAAAGTACAGTGTCCCTAATGGAAACTGGCCACACACAATATGCCCACATGAATGTAGAAAAAACAACACACATGACCAAATACTTACCACAATACAATCGACATAGCATAAACATGACAGTACTGAGGCAAAGGATATGTAGTCTTACAACATGAGAATGTCAGCACATCCACCACCTCCAACTGTACAGTGTTGTTGCCATGCACATCTGGAAGTCCACTGCTCACAACATGAGCCCCATCTCCAAAGTGGACGGCCTTGTGAAGACATGAGGAATGAACCTGCAAATCAGGAGGGAGACATGGATGCACAAGCACACATCAATACACCATTCAGTGCACAATACAACAACAATATGCACTAGGAATGTATACACAGTATTGACTACAGACTGCCCACACAGCTCATGGGAGTCCAACGTCACTGTGTAATTCACTGTCACTTGGGCACACCCTTTGCAAGCCCATGGAAACGGGAAGCAGGAGGGGTGTGTGTCTCACTGCCCCAAGCATCTAACCCAAACTCAGGACAAGCCTGCATGTGCCCAGTCGGAATACAGTGGATGCCCACGGGAGCCACACAAGGCAACACACTGCAAAAAAAAATCAAAAATCAAAAATCAAAAATCAAAAATCAAAAATGGCCATGTGTGGGCCAGGGGGGGTGGGGGAGGCCACCCAGGAGGTCCGAGGACAGGGTGCCCACCAACAGTCACCTGCGTGAATGTTGCAAAAAAAAAACACCTCCATGGGCTCATGGCCTGCACGGCTACTAAATAGTGGGAGATTCACTCCTGGATTCGCTCTCCTCAACCTCTGCTGCTGGTGCCATGGGAGGCAGCCCACGCAATGCCCTAGTTTGGTCCTCCATGGCAGCAAGCATGCGAGCCTGGAAGGCCTCGTTCTGGAGGGATATGGTGCAGAGATCCCCATGCAACAGCCGACGTGTTGCCCGGACCTCCGCCCGAGTTGCCTGCATCTCTGCTGAGAGCGTACGGGTGACGCGCTCAAGCAGCTGTTCCGTCCTGGTGACAGTGGAAGCCTCAAGGTCCACAAGAGTCTGCCTGAGGTGCTGGACCTCTCCCCTCAGGGCTTTCTTCTGTCCCTGGGCATCTATAGAAATTGATTCCCTCAGATTGTCCAGGGCCGCCTGTCTGTCCCTGTTGGACGCCAACATGTCCTCCCTGACTGAATGGCAAATGGAGTCTGTTGCCTGCTGTAGTAGCTCCATCTGCCTTTCTGGGGGGACAATGGAAGTGGCCACCCTCTCCATGGCCTGAGCAATCATTTCGGATGATGCTGCCTGTTGGTTGGCCATACCGTAAATGGATTGCTCCCATGCGGTATTGCCTGGTGGCGGACGGCCACCGCGTTGGCGGGCACCACACCTGTCTGGGGCAAGGCGAACTGCGCCTTGCTGTGTCGGCACTGCCTGAGGCTGCAGGACTGCATTTCCCCTCTGAACTGCTGGCCCAGGAACAGGATCAGATGTTGCGGAGTGTGGCCCTGCATCCGTAACCACCACAGGCGCACCTACCAACACTGACATCCCCATAGTGAGCTCTACCCCTGGTGCAGGTGGGTCGGACAGAACAGTATCCCTTCCATGAACACATACCTGCGAATCCACATAGGCCTCATCCGAATCAACACCTGAAAAGAGTTCTGGGGAGGTGCAGCCAGGGACACCCCGGGACAGTATGGCCTGCAGCAAGAAAGGGTTCTCCCCCACCACCAAACCACGTCCCCCACTGGTGCCTGGTCGTGCTTCAGATCCCTCCTGGGCCTGCACCATCTCCTCTCCCTCAACAGCATCAGGTGCGTCATCCTCTGCAAAAACAAGAAAGACAAAAAATGGAAACAGGCATTAGCACCATGGCACGCTATTAGGCCAGACAAGCTACAGTACCAGTACTTGATTTACACATGTCACACATGACTATAACCCTCCCATGCATGCACTGTCCATGAGTTGGAAGTGGAGGGAAATGTCAGACACTGATGACACCAAGATGGGAGAGCAACACATCAGCTGCATGCTGTCTAGCAGTGATATCACACATTGGCCTGTGAGTGGCATGTCCAATACGCATACATGACACATGCCATCACACAGATGGCATGTACCATGGGCATGTCATATATGTGACAATGGGGCAGAGTGATGCGCAGTAGAACCAGGTGAATTCCTACTATCAGCCTGAATGAACACAGCTAAATACGGAACAATGTGGTAGCAAGATGCCACTTCAAGGGCAACTGGCGCAATGTAGTGCAGAACTCCTACTGTGGCCAGAAGGGATACTGTAATACCCAAATCCGGGGCGCAGAATGCATTGGATGAAGCACATGGGTGGGACAAAACACTCAGGCACACGCACCCTGACCTGGCACTCAACCAGATCCCCTTCCACAAACTACATACACATGGATCACACACACATGCATGTGCACTCACCGGACAATGCCTCGTAATCTGGCAGTTCTCCCACACCTTGGATCTGCTCCTCTGTGACGTAGGTCCCAGCAACATGCTCATTTAGAGTGAGTTCTATGTCCTCTTGTGGAGACCCACCTCCAGTCACCAGAGTTGCGGCATGACTTGAGGCCAGCTTTTTCTTTGCCCTACGCTTAAGGTCGTTCCAGCGCTTGTAGCACTCAACAGCTGTGCGCCTCATAAACCCAAGGGCACTTATGCTGTCCGCGATGGACTGCCAGTGTGCCTGACGTCGAGCAGGTGTAATCCTACACCCTGAAGTGACCAACATTTTGGCGTCATGTTCGGACACATACTGCACAAGTGCATCCAGTTCGGCATCATTGAAGCTAGGCTTCCTTGGCGTGCCGGACCGTGTAGCCGTGTCGGGGTCATCAGCCTGTACTGGACGAGCACTCTTCCTCTTTCTTTTTGTGGGTGGTGGGGATCCGGAGTGCCCTACGCCGCTCTGGACACTAGAGGCAGGAGCACCGGTGGACTGTGTAGTAGTAGTGTGCGATAGCACACTGACCACATGACTTTCTGCAGGCATTAGCTGAAGTGTGATGATGGCAGGGGGAACCTCAGTCTGATGTACCGGGACCAACACTGTCCTTGCTGGGGGAGTCAGAGATGGGGTGGACCTAGCTGCAGCTGCCCCTGCAGCCTCCCCACCCCGCCTACTCGGGGCAGCAGATGACATGGCTGCCCCTGTGCCACGTGGCCTGGTGACACTGGCTTGCGCCGCCACCCGTGGCCTAGACTTGGCGACCTGGAAGTCAGCCTGGGAGTCACCCTGTGCTAGGTCAGGTGCCACAACGGGCCGGTCCAACAAGGGCTGAGCAGGGATGGTGTCAGCCACGTTTCCCTCAACCATGGGGGGGGATGTGTGTCCCTGACTGGTCCTCCACACGTGGGGGGCTTGGGGGAGTCTGCAAATCCTGGCCACGTCCCCTACCGCGCCCACCATGCCCACCTCTTGAGGCTCGGCCACCTTTGCAACCCTTACCACTTGCTCGCCTCCCAGCCATGGCACTGATGGAGTTGTGCGTATGGGAGTTGCAGTGGACAATTGTCCTGGGCAATTGGGGGTCAAAGGGGTAGGGTACTAGATGGAATTCATACCCAGGTGCTCTAGCAAGGCTGTATGTAACCCCTGGGGAAAGATGACGGGTCACGCAACGCACAGGCACCCCTAATACAGAAAATGACGTGCACGCGACCACTCGTAGACCACGTGCGTGGAAAAGGAACCTGCACTACGCTTTGGCACCCAGGAACACAAAAATGAACGTATGCGTGTCACACGCAGCCTACAATGACCTCTGAAGGGGTACGCTACAAACGGGGCTAGCACAGTTGGTAAATACGTGCGCGACTCACCGTCTGCCTGGGAAAAGAGCGTGAAAAATACGCGCGTGTGCGCGTTGGCAACACCCCCGCCAAAAGAAGAATTGTACACTGTCTGAGGAGACAGGACAAAAGGAGAAGTCAACGCTGTTTGAGGAAACAGGTCGAATAGAAAATCAGAAAAATACTGACAGAGGTAACAGGGAGTACGTTCTGGAAACGCTGTGAAGTAAATCGTGTGTGAACCGACAAGAAGTACAGATTTCACCCACTCGCTCTCCACGGGAAGCACGTACAAGGAAATGACGTACTACACGCACCTTTTAAACCGCACCACACGTCCAACGTCACTTCCGCGTATACGCACTGAGGCACTATCCTCTAATCACGCAGGCTGACACTCGGACGTGCAGTTTTTGGTCTTGTAACATTCCCCCAGGTACAGGGACACGCCCGCGTGTGTCACGTCACAGACGCGCCTGCGCTGTCAGGGCCTTTGGTCCAATGGAATTGCGTACACAGGCCAATCGCATGTGGAACTTCTCGCGCACCCCTGGAATACACGCACACGTTCCCCCAGGCCCGATCGCGTGTGAAACCACCCGCGAGCCCCTGAAATACACGCACACGCTCCCCCAGGCCCGATCGCGTGTGAAACCACCCGTGAGCCCCTGAAATACACGCACACGCTCCCCCAGGCCCGATCGCGTGTGAAACCACCCGCGTGCCCCTGAAATACACGTGCCCAGGCCAATCGCGTGTGGAACTTCTCACGCACCCCTGGAATACACGCACACGCTCCCCCAGGCCCGATCGCGTGTGAAACCACCCGCGAGCCCCTGAAATACACGCACACGCTCCCCCAGGCCCGATTGCGTGTGAAACCACCCGCGAGCCCCTGAAATACACGCACACGCTCCCCCAGGCCCGATCGCGTGTGAAACCACCCGCGTGCCCCTGAAATACACGCGCCCAGGCCAATAGCGTGTGGAACTTCTCGCGCACCCCTGGAATACACGCACACACTCCCCCAGGCCCGATCGCGTGTGAAACCACCCGCGAGCCCCTGAAATACACGCACACGCTCCCCCAGGCCCGATCGCGTGTGAAACCACCCGCGTGCCCCTGAAATACACGCACACGCTCCCCCAGGCCCGATCGCATGTGAAACCACCCGCGTGCCCCTGAAATACACGCGCCCAGGCCAATCGCGTTTGGAACTTCTCGCGCACTCCTGAAATACACGCGCCCAGGCCAATCGCGTGTGGAACTTCACGCGCACCCCTGAAATTCACGCACACGCTCCCCCAGGCCCGATCGCGTGTGGGCCTTCTCGCGCATGTAGGACTTTGGCGCACATTTTTTTCCTGCGCAGGGACGCTACCGCCTGCTTTCGTGTGGCGGACATGTATGGGCCTGTGCGCGTCTTTGGCCGTGCGCTGTTTTTCCCTATTCGATTCCATGAATACGTGTTGTAGGCGAGCGTGTGGGCGTTCTGCGCACTTGCCTCCTGTACTTCCCCCATGACGCCCACATTTTCACGAGTTGTTCCCCATTCTGCGTGTGACGCCCCGTGTTACACCTACTTTTGTTATGTGCGCCGCGCTATGTGCGAATTCGCTGTGGCCTTATCGCACGGCGTTCGTTGACCTGTGCGCCAGCGTGCGCCGTGCACCTTCTCAGCGCACATCCCACATTTCACGCGTGCACGGACTTCCATGAATTGATGTGCGATGTTTTCTGTGCGATAATCGCACTTGCACTGCGATTTTCGCTGTTCCTCTGCAAATCGCACGTTTTCACACGCGTGCGCCATTTTTTCGGCGCACGTTGATTCCATGAATCGGCCTGCATGTATCAACATGGACAATCAAAAGAAAACTTGGAACTGATCAAATCACAACTCAATGATGAGCAATTTAGCATTTTCCTAGAATTGACTAAATAAATTGAACATGTTTTTCAGCATGAAAGTAAAATTTGTACCTGTCAAACTTATAAACCTGTACTCCTCAATGTAAGTGGTGAAGCTGGATCAGGCAAAACATTCTTAATAAAAATCATCAGCAAATTCATCCAAAAGTTAACAAACAGCAAGCTTTCCGCTGTTGTAACAGCGTACCTGCCTACAACATAGGAGGTGTTACTTTGCACCGACTACTGCTCCTTCCAGTGGAACACCAAAACAAATTAGAGTACAACAAACTATCAACAGAAGCTGCTACTGAATGACACCGAATTTTGAAACAAATGAAAATGCTCCTATTAGATGAGGTGAGCATGGTATCCAACCTAATGTTGGCTTTAATTCACCTCAGATTATAAGAAGTCCTTAAAACAGACTACAAAGCACTCTTTGGAGGAAAACACATTATTGTTTTTGGAGATCTCCTACAATGAACACCAGTGAAAGGTGAACATACTTTTATAACCTTAGGACACAAACAATGCCGCAACATACTTTGCAGCATAGGAAATGTAAATCTCTGGCAACATTTCCAATATAGAGAACTAACTCAAAACATATGTCAGTCTACAGACCTCACCTATGCTAAGCATTAGGACTGGTCTTCTTTCTAAAGGTGGACAATCTATCATAAATAGTAGACTCATCCATGAGCTATATGAGCATGACACATCTGCTTCTGATGCCATGGAACAATTAGCACAAACAAATATAAAAAGTGTGTCCTTAATGCCAACTCTAACAAACTGTACACAATTCAATGAGAAAATGTAAAAAAAAGAAATGCAACAAATAGTGAGTATTAGTTCCACAGACAAACTGGAAGTGCATGGCATGACACTCCCTATGTGTCAACAAGCAGCAGCATCACTGAATACCTTAGAAAAATGTATCTCCAACACAGCTGCTATGGAGAAAATGTTAAACGTGTTTGACTGCAGAGTAATTCTGAAACATAACCTTGACGTAGAACAAGGTTTAGTTAATAGAGAAATTGGAACAGTTGTTGGCTTCCAGACATATCCACATGGCAACAACATTCAGTTTGTCAACATCCACTTTGACAAACTTTCGGAAGTTAAAAGCATAGGACGCCCAACAGCACGATTCCTTCTTTTCAAAGAAATGTATGTATGCAGACAACAATTCTCTCTGTCTCTTGAATATGCCATCACTATTCACAAATCACAAGGTCTACGTACACTCGAAGGACTATTTCTAGTCTATTTTGATGCAAACAAAGTTAAGGCTGACATTCCTTGCATTGTAGAGTTCAACTGACTACATGAACTCTATACACCCCATCTCAATATGTACCCTGTTCCTCAAAAAGGTAAACTTGTTAAAAGAGAAGTAATGCAAACAGAACTTATAAAAGATCTGTGAACATTTCCGCCAAAGAAACTAAAAACAATTGCCACTCCATTAAATAGCACACCCACAAAACGATCTAGTGCAAACACAAGTGCACATGCAACAGCACAAAGAAAGAGAAATATGTGTTCTAAAAAAGCAAGTGGTGGTCCAGCAAATGACACAGAGACAGAACTCTCTGGTCCATTTAAATTTTCCAACATATCTGGTGTAAATTGCTATGCAAAAGTAGCAATCAATCTGTTCCAATTGCCACTAATTGTTGAGAACATTTACTTGAATGGCTGAATGGCTCAGACCAGTTGTCTTTGCAAATGCTCATCCTTCATAGAAATGCAAAAAATAATCCTGACAACAGTTATAGTGTCTCATGAATAAGGCAAGAATTGAGCTACTGTGCAGGTATGGTAAGATTCACCATGTACTTACTGCAAGTACTGGTACTGGAAAGTAAAAATATACCTATAAATTAAATCTAACATATTTCATACACGTGGAAGCATACATGCACTCTCTGTAACCGTGTTGCACAGGAGCAGGTCCCTAATGAACGATTTGTGTATGCATCTATACCTATTTGTGAATCCATTTCATCAGCTGGTGAAAAATGCATATCATGGCATATTATGCATTGTTTGCAATTCAGACAATCGTTCAACCTTACACATAAACTCACATAGCCAATATGTAATAGTAATGCTTTTAAGGTACAACATAGATGGTACCAAAAACAAATGCAAGCTTACTAGATTCAGCATGGGAAAGTATCTCTTGGCAAGAAAACCTTCACAACAGTAGGCATAACCTACCATACTGGTGCCACAACCATTGCAGGTCACTATACTGCATACATACAAAAAAGATGTGGTTGGCTTGAATGCAAGACACTTCCATTACTCTGAAACATAGATTACCAGAAAATCTAACAAATACCTACTTAATATTCCTTAAACCTAAATTTAGTCACTGGCCTGTAAACCTATCGTAAGTTAGTGCACTTTAGACACCAACAGATATCTAAGTGCTTCAAAAAATACCCTTCTCAACTGTAAAACTATAAACAATTAGAATGTGTCAACTGGTATCTAACCACATCCATAGTGCTACAATACTGTTTGTGAAATGGGAACCAGTTTCAATATGCCAACAGATATACATTTAGTCCATTTTTGATAATACTATATACATTTTTTCCCCAGTAACCCAATGACAATTCAAACAGAAACAACAACTATGCCAAACAAACACGAATGTTGTTTCACTTATAGTACTTAAAATTTACTCATTATGAGGGTCTACAAAATTGAGTCACTAACCTGTAAAACTATCAACAGTTAGAATACACCAACTGGTATCTAACTGCAGCCATACTATTCCAATACTACTTTTGAATAGCAAAATAGCTAGAATACACCAACAGGAATCAAAGTGCTTCAAAACATACCCTTCAAAACTATAACACTATCAACAGTCAGAATGTGCCAACTGATATCTAACTGCACCCATAATACTGCAATATTACTTTCCAATAGTGAAATAGTTCAAATCCACCAACAGAAATAAAAGTGCTTCAAAAGATACCCTAGAAACCTGTAAAACTATCAACAGTTAGAATACGCTAACCAGTATCCAACTTCAGCCATACCACTAGCACTTTCGAAAAGCAAAACATGTACACCATTACAATTCTTCCTAGCCCAACATCTGCTGGTAACAACAAACAGACTTAATTGTGCACCTCAAACATTCCTTTAAGTACTGCTGACTTCAAACAAACATAGTGTGACACGTAACGTCAAATAAATGTACTAGGGTTTTTTTAATCCTCCATGGATTTTCTTCCCACAGACCCAATGATTATGCAACCAAACACAGCAACTGTGCAAAACGCACACTAATGTTGTTTGAAGAATAGTACTTGAAATGTACTAATCGTGAGGGTCTAAAAAGTACATGAATATGTGAGATTGTATGCAATGCAATATTGTAAACTATCCTGCCTAACATATTATGCTATGTGATTTTCACAGAGAAAGAAGCAAAGATTTCTCCTGCATTACCATGTAACACAAAGACAACCTCTAAACCCGAAGCTACATCAATGAAAAGTACTGTTTCCACCTCAATGGTATTGTGTCACTATCTTCCAAAAACTATACACTGCCTATACATTATGTACAATTACTATACACATATTGTTATAATGGTTGTTTCCAATGGCTGAATTCCAATTCTGTACACATATTATTACAATGGTTGTGGCCAGTAGTCAGATTCTTGGGTGCATGGCCGTATTTTGCTTTGGTGGTTGTGGCCAGTGCCTAGATTCTTGGGTGTATGGCATACGGCCTACGGCCATGCACCCAAGAATGTAGGCACTGACCAAAACCACCACAGCATAATACCGCCATGCACCCAAGAATCTGGCACTGGCCACAACCACCTTGTTTCTCGAACTGCCCACCTATATCCGCGAACTACTGCACCTCGGACGCTCTTCTTCTACCTAAATAAATAGCCCCATATCATCTTTCTTTCACTCCCCCACACCTCCCAGCGCCTTTTGCCAACACCAAATGACCCAAAATGTACTTCCCAGCCTTAATACCCACCACGCTGTCCGTGAACAGCTTTGGCTGTCCGCGGATAGGAAATGGCGGGCATTTCGGAAAAATATGACGCATATCAGCTTTTCACCAACCAATCAGTGGGCTCTTTGGGAGTCCACAGTCATCACGCCGCCCTCCGGACCAATCAGAGCCCTGTCCCCAGAGCGAACAGGGAAATGGATCCGCGGAGTGGACCCAGATATCACTAACCTCTTTTGACCTACACTTTCCTGTTTTAAAGGAAACTACTGGACGGATGTACACCAAATTTACAAAAGCATGCTTTCGGGACCAAGCTGCCACTCCTACCGCAAATTTGGTGAAAATCTGTCCAGCGATTTGGGCTGTAGGCGTAAGCAAAACAATTGTTCCATTGCATTTATGAAGAAAAATAAATGTTGGATCCCCCCTACAACTTTGCCCCCCCTTGACAAAACCTCACCAACCTTGCCAAAGGAATTCAGACCAGGCCATATACTTGTTTTGCAAAGTTTGGTAAGGATTCATCCAGGGGGAACAAAGTTATAAGCCTCCCAAAAAGTGTTCTTCCTAGGAGTTTAGCAACTTAACCATAAATACAGGGCCGCTACCGCAGGCTCTGTAATGAAAATTATACAAATTATTTTGCTTGTGTTTGCTGGATCTCCTGCATGTTTAATAATTAAGCCCAACCTGGCTACCCAAAGAAAATACAAGGGTTACTTACAGTGTTTTTGACTCAGTCGTGTAATTTCCCATTATGCCTTCCTCTGCTTTGCAACACTGTAAGACCAGTGGCAGGTCAGCATTT
Organism: Ambystoma mexicanum; assembly: GCF_040938575.1. Classification (NCBI taxonomy): domain Eukaryota; kingdom Metazoa; phylum Chordata; class Amphibia; order Caudata; family Ambystomatidae; genus Ambystoma; species Ambystoma mexicanum. Next base: position 361,119,201 of record NC_090922.1, read on the forward strand.
TATATAAAAGCATATAAATATACGAAGCTGTTTCTCTTTGTCTATGCCTCGTGCCAACAAGGTCTTTGTTGTGGTTATTTAGTGTTCATCGGATGGGATATGGGGACATTTCCAACTAACCATTTGCATTTTTTAACTTATTCACGATGAGGTTATCACTCTTTTCTCACAAAGTACTGTAGATCACATTTGGAATTAAAACCTACTGCTGTTAAGTATTTCAAACAGTACTTCTCCCCCATGGAACATCCACTCCATATTAAGTTACGTACTAGCAGAAATGCTAGAATAGCTTGGTCAAGGCGAGCTAGCAATATAGGCTCACTTCCTGGACTGCTAAAATCACAAGCAAGCATTAAATAGGCAATTTCCACAGATGAACATGAGAAATCACACCTGGTTCCAAGGGAAGGATTTCATTAGAAATACTTGTAAACAAAGAGACGAGTTATCTTCCAGTGACATCTTTAACACCTGTCACATGTGAATTTAGCACTCCTAGATTTAGAATCAACTGATAAGAACAGCCCTCATATGTGTTTGTCACTATAAACAACAAGAATGGTATGGATTGGCAGTATCTCACTGCTAACCAAATGTGCTACTTCAATTAAACATTGGAATTTGCGTTTGTTTTGCATGTTTGGAAAGTAATGCTACTTTTCAATGAACTCCTAAAAACGTGATATTTTTTGGGAAAGGTACGCTGCCAGTGTTCACAATTCATTTTGATTGGACGCTTCGTGTTATCTGTTTTCCCGTCTATTCAGTAAAACATACATAAATGCTAACCCCAGGGCTACTTAGAATGCCTGTGCTAAGTCAATGACTGTATTCATGTTTTGGGGTCAAAATAAATCTATACCACAGCAGAAAATTATACACAGATTAAGGATGTCATTATGAGCAATAGTTACTTTGGCAGTATTTGCAAATTACTGTCTATTGGATCCAGGGTTTGGAGGTGCTACCTCTACTGCTCTACAGCTGGAAGTAAACTCCTCTGGTGGATGCTTGTCAAAGTGTGCCTATTTTAGTGGAGGTCAAAATTCCAAATCAGCCTAAAAAATATGTGTGGCTTTTTTACTGTACAGCTGGGAAGCTCTTCAATACAGTAAAATGAGCAGTTAGGATGGGTGACAGTAATGGAGTGAGTTGATGGGTATCTCAGATGCCCTCCTGCCACCACCTCCCCCATGTAACGCATAATCAGGTCAGTGTTGATGCTTTTCTACATTAAAAAATGTACGGTAGTGGTATTGAAGGTGGAAATAGATGTATACATCTTTCAAAATAAATTGCTTCATATGTTACCACTGGCGGAGGTGGTATTTCTGTAATTTTGATTGAGATATTCCAGGAATGCCACCACCTCCGATGATAAACTCTGATAATGGCGGATTTGTAGAAATACCACCACCGCCAGAGCTTTTATGTCTTATGTCTGTAAACAAATCTACCCAACTCGTAATGATCCCGTAAATTGGATAGTTGATGAAGAAGAGAAGCTAATCCTTCTTACAAACTGGAGTGGGATTTATCTTATTTCTTTAAGATTTGATTTGATACGATTTGATTTAATTTTTTTTTTTAATGCACTGGTGGGCTTAATTGCCTTCGGTACACTGTTTCCCTGGAAGAGTATACACAGGTTTCTTAAGATGCACACAATGGGCAGTCCACAACCAAAATAAATGTATATGTATCTTTACATTTGATATTTGAAACACACAACATGCCATGAGTGGGGAAGAGCATGTTGCAAAATGGTAGAAAATAAGACCATGGTTATAGCTGCTGTTTTTCCCAGAGAAAATGAGTGCAATGTAGTTTGCATCGATGGCTAAAGGCAATGCTTTAGAACCCCATACTTTTAATTTCACTGCAACGGATTGAACTCAATTAAGGTTCGGCATAATTTGGGATTGTAAGCGGGACAAACAGAGGTAACCACCTTGTAAGACTTCGGGGTGTCTCACATATATTTCTTGTCTCACTTTAGGCTACTTTTGAGGTGTACGGATTAATTGTATTCTGAAATAACTGGGCACTGTAAAAAACAAACAAAACCATTAGAAAGCCAAACTGGGGCTGTAGACACACCTGTTTCTATGGAGAATAACAGACAAGAAAACGAATCAAGGAGTGTGGTTTCCATGTTCCATGATCTCTTCTAGTTGTTTTACTTTTTACGGACTCATTCTAGACAATGGCTCTTGATTGGGAGTTGAAATAGTGAAATACTTCAAACACTCAAATGTGTTTATTGCCAGGGGTTGGTGCTCTGGGTATACTGACATGCCAGTGTTATTAGTTTAAAAACAAGGAGAATTGGGTCTTGAGAATGATTAACATATTAAATATAAATGTTATATTTTTAACTGAAAATAAATTCTTCAAACAGATTCTATCAAGATCTTGCAAAAGTGGATTTTAATTTGTATAAATATGTTCAAGATCTGGAATTCTTGATAGCATACAAGCATCCCATCTCACAGGCTTATAAAAAATGAACGTAAGCTGCTAGTTCCCCACTGCTGGATGTTTCTACGTCCTTGTCTAACAGAGGATGTTTCTGTCTCTGGTTTGCCTGTTTGCTTTTTCATTACAATGGCAAAAGGTTTCCTTTGCCCAATGGAAAGTAAATGCATTCATATGAGAGCTGATCAACCTCAAAGGATAGCAGTATCTTTTTCCTGATAGGATTTGCAATAGATGGGAATGGTATAAAATATCATACTTTAGTGTAAATTCCAGTTGACCCATTGCAAATGGTGTCTAATTTAGCAAGTTGCAATGTTTTCATACTTGCAAAGATACATACTAGGGGAGGTGTACAGTACGTTACTATAGTGTACTATTCTGATAATGTAAACTATTGTGTATAATCACAACACATCTAATGATTCCGTAAAGGTCGATGGGTTTTCTACCTGACTGACACCATATAGGCCTGTGAGGATTTGACCATCTGCACGGTGGGAGTGCGCTCGCCTGGGATTTTTTAAAATGTTGAATTAAATGGAATGATGGTAGACCAACCTCAGGAAAATGTGTGGGGCTAATCCACACACATTTTCCTATGCCGACACCAGGACAAAAGCATAGACCAGTGTACTCTGACATGGACACAGCAGAGAGGCGTAGTTCGCTCCTGCCATATTTAGTTGGATTGTGACAGCCAGGAGTACACAATGCCATCTCCAGGAAGGGGGAGGATCAACCATAACACTGCCATGGTCAGCCTGATTAACTGACAAAGGCACCACGGAACCACCCTGCACGTTTGTTAGGCACTGCATCTAGTGTAAGTGATTAACATACCAATAGCAGGTACTTCAAACAGACCCTAATGTTGCCTGGCTGAAGAGGTTAACAAAGGAGACAGGAAACCTAACAACCTTTCATATGTAACTGTGCCATCCTGAAGCCAGCTCCCGCCCTCTGTATCAATGACAGGGAACTGTAATGTCAGGGCCTGTTGTTTACAGTAGGCCACCCCGCTAGGGGGACCCCATTTATAAGGTACGAGAATATGGTTTGCAGGAGCCTGAGAGTCTGGTCTCACTGCAGCTTCAAGGGAGACCTGTCGCTTTAATCAGGGACCACACATGGAGATCCATTAACCAGAGAGACTCTTTGATGACAGCAGACAGGCAGATGGGTGGTACTTAGTTGCATCAGGGATTGAACCCAGAGCTCTTTCTGTTGAGAGGAGGTTTATGCCATCTTGGTGCTGAGACACACCCTGGTTTCTGATATCCACAGAGGGAAGCAAGATCCCTGGCCTACACATCTCCCAGGGAACAGAAGGACATACAGAACTCAGAGGACCCTCCAGCAGCTCCAGTACCCAGTCAGCACACAGTGTTCCCTGCTAGGCTCTGCATCAAGCTTCCTGGATAGGAAGTGCCAGATGGTCTCTGAATCTACAACCAATTACAAGACAGCTACCTGCAACACATTCCCGAGCTTTGTGCTTCACACCTTAAAGGACGAAACAAGCCCATTGCAGAAGCTTGGAGACGTGCCTCAACAAGCATCTACTGCAGTCCACCTTTAAAGGATGTTTTCAAGCCAGTCAAGTTCATTGATCTGCAACTGACTGCAACACTGACCATTGTCAAGCCACAGTTGAATAAAGACATCCTAGACGTCTCGATCAGTGTTTCAGAACTGCCAAACAGCACTGAGACAATTCCTGACCCAGAGCAACCATGTAGGCCTGCCTGCAGCTGTTTGTCCTGCTCTGCTCACCGAACCGTCATGCCGCTGGCTCCCATCTCAAACTCTGTCACAGAAGCCTGCAAACTGCCCTGAAGCCACCTTGATCCTGTTGAGCACCAAGAACATCGACAGCACAAGGGACATTAGGTTCTGTCACCCTGGTACTTACCAGAAGGCCCCTAGAGACATTGTAAGAACCATTGCTCTCTTTGTGCTAAAACCAAGAAACCTTAACAAACTGTTGTGGTTATTAACCATACCGACTTCACGGCATTACATCTGTGAAGTCTAGGTGTTTGCACGCTGTTCCTTTAACTCTGCAGCTGACGTGCAACCAGCGCGCTCTACGCTAGCCAAGCTGCACACAGTATTCTCGCCCCAGGCGTACACGTCTAGTGGGTCCGCCCCTCAGTTTACGATTGGCTACTGGGCGGATGACGCCCTACTAGGGGAGCGCCACCGCCTAGCCAATCAACACGACCGACGGGTTTGGTTACCCGAGGTCGTCATGGCTACAGTTTCACTTTCACAGCGTTCGTGTCCAGAGATGCTGCGCCGCCTCGCCTAGCCCAGACGAACACATTAAGTTACAAATGTAAGTAAAACCTAATGCGCTCTGATTTTTGGGCCATGAAATAGGGCATAGCACAGTACGTTGCCCTCACTATACCCGCACACCAATATGTTGCACATGGAAGAGTTTCTTTTCGTCCTTACCCATGTGCATTTTTCGTATACAGATACTGTCACGTTTGGACAATCTGGGATAGGAACCACTATTCTTAGTGGGTGTCTCCACCATTCTGAACCAAGAAGACACATTTTACCATTTGAGGTAAGATTTTACCCATTTTTCCATTCACTCACACATGGCACCACAATCTGTACAGAACTCTTACAGATCTTTATATGTCATTACAGGTAAACATTTGTTCCCTCAACGGCACATTGATGGATTATCTTACTTACCCTTGCACTAGATAAGTATTTGGTAAGATCTAGGTTCCTCTACAATGGAGTTTTCTAGTTTCTTTTTTAATGATGCATCCTATGGGAGCTTTGTGAATTATCATTTTATTTGAGGTCATTGTTCCACTTACCACTTCCCATTTGTTGTTCATAGATAGAGACCCCGGGACTACCATCCATTCCATCACACGTCCTGATGAAGGCCTGCTCACAATGCTGCACTATACAGCTCTTCTAGGCCGAAACACCTTTGTGTCGACTATATCACCATTTAAACAGTGCACATTTGAAGCATTGTTAATGTGCTTTTTGTATATATGTCCATTTATGTGGGTTTATGTTTATTCCTGTGACTGCACAATTGAAATGATCAACCAATAGTAGCAGTTTTCCGTTGTTGTTATTGCATTGAAATCCAGCCTGTCTTACTGGATCATACCTATATATATTGTTTTTTCTAAATATCTCTTGGTGCTCTATCCCCACCAACATTATCCAGATGTCATTAAAATACATTTTGTGAAAAGAAATGCAGTAAGAAATGACTGTTATATTTGTTATAATGTTGGAACTGTGTGACCTCTCACCCTGAAGTTTTGGTTTTGTTTATTCAAGAATACCCACCTGTGTTTTTCAGGGCTCTGCCAGGTGCCCTAATTTTCAATCTCGTTCAATTCACATTACCAAAATTGGACAAGGAGGTTTATAATTTCCCTGTTATTACAGTCTGTTCTGATCCCTTCTGGTGTATTAGAGGTGTGAGGCTGATTGATGGTTTAGAAACCAATATTCACCCCTGGACCACTGGTACCCCGGAAGTTGATTTGTCACAAAGACTATGGCCCTCATTACGACCATGGCGTTGGACCATGGTGCTAGTAGCACCATGGTCCATGCCGGTAACTTACCGACTCCGCCATAGCGGAATGGGGAATTACCACCCCATTCCGAGGTTGGCGGGCGGTAATTCCCCATGCCGCCATGGCCCTTCCCCATTCCCATTTTTGCCTCATAGGGCTCAATGGGAATGGGGAAGGCTCTAAGTACGGTTCCGCAAATTGCGGCACCGTACTTAGCACCAAGGTCCCTTTGCGGGTTGGTTTTTAACGCCTGCAAAAAGCAGGCGTTAAAATCTCCAACCTGCAAAGGGACCTCCTAATCAGGCGTTAAGGGGTTAATGGCACTGCCACCTTTTACGGCACCATTAACCCCTAAACGCCAGGGTTGTAATGAGGGCCACACTTGTTTCTCATACAGTGCTCATGCCAAAGTCAGACAACCTCGTCAGCTGATGTTGAAACCTATGGGAATAATCTGCATTCAACCACTTATTTGACCCACTTACAGAGCTGCAGTTGCCTGGCTGGTTTAACAGGTGGCAGTATGGTGAACACATGTAGCTTTGTTAAAACAGCTCACTTTACTGGCGCTGCCTGCTGTTTGTACAGCACAGAAGAGTTTTAAGGCCTAAAGTCACAGGACAACCTTCAAGTCCAATACATTTGCACCAACAATGACTCAGAGGGAAGAGAAATGATAACATGGGCAGCTACTACACTTAGAAACCTTTTAAAAAACAACTGATGATTGCAATAAAACCTGTCAAAACAGAAATGAATTTGTGCCAAAGTATAAGTATACTTTCAGACTTGGAAATTTGCCAGCAGCAGGATAAATGGGGATTTTGGAAGTAGATAGACTTGGACATCTTTTATAACACAGGCAAAATTACATTAAAACCTGTGAAAACGAATACATTTTTACCAGCACTCACCACCAGAAAAGGCATTTTTTTCATCAGCAGAAAAAAATGGGCCGATTTACTAAGAAAGATAGCTCAGCGGCAACATGCTCACCTTCTAAACAAGACGACACGAAGCGACACAGGTTCGATCCCCGGGCCCGTACTTAGAAACCTCTGGGTATTAAGCACGTTACAAAAACGCAACTAAAACATATTCCTGTAACAGCGCATCGATGCTTCCAGGCTGTGTGAGCGCTTTAAAAATGTAAATAAATAAATAAATATCATAACTTCAACTTGTGCCAACAATAAATCGTAACTTCCTTGGAGGTAACTTACACCTATTTATGAAAAAGGTCTTATGACAAAAACAAATAAAGGCGGAAGTCAAGAAAAACAGTCTACGTCAAAACTGAACTTACATCAAGGGCGGAAGTTGCACAAAGAAGGATATGTGTAAATAACCCCAAGAAGACATACGAATCAATATCTCTGCTAAAGAATAACTGAAAAATACACAACACCAACAATCACCGTGAAGCCACCAGAGAGGGTAATGCACACACAAAAGCCAACACATATTCCGTAACACACCACAGAACAAGTGAAGCACACATACTGCCACATCATACATTGAACCAATACAATGATCACGTAAAGGAACAACACCCCCATCCTAAGCACACACACCATCAGCACACAAGACACACCCGAACCACACACACACAAAGATGCAGAACATCCCACACAAACAAGGACAAACCAACCCATACAGCAATCATGCACATAAGCACACACATCATGATGCCAAAAGTCCCTATACAAAGACACACAGTGCCACTCCACAACTCCTACCTCAGGAGATGAAACCCTGTGACCTAGCGATAGTGCTCTATGCACGTCAATGGCACAATGCTGCTGCTCAAGCTGCTGCACACTAGCTGCGGAGGAAACAGAGGGAGCGGGTCTTCCACATGACTGACATGGAGGTCTACCGAAGGTATCGCTTTCCTTCGCACATCATTATGGACATGCTGTGGGAGTGGGAGTGGGAGGGTGAATTGCACCCCACCACCACATGTTCACATTCCATCGGGGCACATTTGAAGCTCCTGGCTTCCCTGCATTTCTTGGCCACTGTCTTATTCCAGAGGACGAGTGGCATCACTTCAGGCATCTCCAGGCCATGCAGTCACAACCCTACACCAGGTCGTGGCATGCCTCATATCGAGGAGCCAATGTCATGTCCGCGTGCCCTTGATCGAGGATGAACAAAGACACGTGGCAAGTGGATTCTAAATGGTGCACCGATTCTCCCATTGTCATCAGTTCCATTGACTGCACCCATGTTGCACTATGCCCCCCCCACAGTCCAATGTAAACATGTACTGGAAACAGCACCACTGGCATTCCATCAACATACAACTGGTCTGCCATGCTGGTGGGCTGTTCATGGATGTGTATATCAATTTCATGGTGTTTGTCCATGACAACCACATATTCCAGTTCTCCAATGTGCAGATTTGGAAGCCATACACTATGGGGACATGTGGCTGATAGGTAAGTACACACACTCCCACCACACATGTGCATTCACTTATTCACACACAGGCTCACAGCCACATGACCATCACAACATGTGCATGTCATTACTGGGTCTACACAAAGCAAACTAGCATACATTCAACATGACACATGAAGGGACTCACAATGCGCACTGACACCATTCATGTCCTTCCTCATGCAGGTGATGCAGATTCGCTATTGCGCCCCTATCTCATGACACCGTACAGCCGGCCCACCAGGATGCAACAGGAATTGTGCAATATGGCACAAAGGGCCACCAGGGGCCCCATTGAGCGGTCCATAGGCCTCCTGAAGTCATGATTCAGATGCCTATATCAATCGGGGTGTTTTCATCCTGACAGGCCACACGTCGTATGCAACATCATACATGCTTATTGCACCCTGCTTAACATCGCAGTGCGTAAAGGAGTACATGCAGACGTAGTTCTTGACCACAGATCAAAAGCCAGGCACCAGGCCACTGACCCGGGGGGAGCCCAGTGCAACAGGAGCATGAGTGAGGGAGCAGCTGGTCAACAGCTTCTTCACATGAGAATGTGTGCCACCAGAAAGGAACAATGATCACTCACGAGTTGGTGTCTATGATGAAACAATGACAAGTGGCAGGAATGGCCTGCACACACTCACCTGCCTGAAAAACCCCTTGAAAGAGACATCTGGCCATGCTAACACATAGCAAACATGTACACCTCCATTCACAAAGCCCTTCACTGTACAACAAAGCAATGGGCAGATGCAAACAACCATTCTGCCATGCCAGTTCTGCAAATGCACAAAATTACATAATGCATACACATGGAATAAGCTGGGATCCACAGAAACAGAACTGTATACAGCAGCACTGAAACCACCATGTACCCCTCAGAACAACCGGATCGAGTATTAGTGCACACCCACATCACCACACATGTGGCCTACATGACATGTCACACATGACAAACGTCTGCATGCCGGACCCACAACAATTACCAATTGTGCATGACATATCCTGACACAACAATAGTCCAAACACTCCCCTGTGCCGTCGACAATATATCACACTGGAGACCAACATGAACACATTGGCTGACTTGACATGCTGTGCACAAAGCAGAGAATACTCCATCCCCCGGAAGAACAGCCACCACCCACCCATCGTCCAAAAACAGGCAATGGCAAGGAATCACTAAACAACATTTACTGCAAGGCATGTGTGCAGAAGGGGCACATCAGAGAACACACATGAAGAAAAACGCATTACCATATTGCATGGATGTGGTGTAATTAAGCACGGCCAGAACCTCACCCATAGTGACTCACATGCATGCATGGACAACTATTGGCACACACTACATATGTATGGAATGGACAGGACACCACATCCAATAGGAGCAGGAGTCACAAAGTGCCCTCATGGAGTGAGAAAAGCAAATATCCCATCACTCAAAATTGCACAAACAACAACTGGAACACTGTGTGACTGCAGCTTGGGATGCACAGATGATGGACTATGGCCTGGTGATGTGACAACAAGCAGTTAAAGAGATGCATTGGTCCCACCAAGTACAAAGTCGTAAGGGAGACACAACATCTTCAAATCAATGGGGTTGGAGGACACTGGTGTGCTGAGTGTCGATTCCAAAAGCAACATCACAAAGGAACAGCAAGAGGATGCAATGATGACAGAAGGTCCTGTATGTGCAGGCTACAGAAAGTTGTACATCAGTAAGTATCAATGCACGTAATCACAGAGAACACATAACTCATGATGACATTACAGCGCTGGCATCAGGTGCACAAATAGTGAGGGCTGGTGGTAAACTGCTAATGCTGATGTACGGTGCATACCTGCAACGACTGGTATGAGAGATCAAGGTGAGAGGGCACTACATTTAACAACTTTGACACACTAGAAAGGTTCACCCATTCCACTTCGCCCACATAACTATGTACAGAATCACAACCACCCACTACGGACAATAGCTTTCCCCATATATGAGCCTCCAAAATCCCTCCACCCAACTGGACAGACGATGACCAGCCAGCACAAGTGTTAAAATCAGTGAACCTTGATTACCTGACATAGGACCCCACCCCAGACAACCTGTCATGAAGCACCACAAAACATATACCAGTAGATTGCAACATGACCCCTGCACGAATGACAAAGAATGACAACTCTACCCACAAACCCGCTTGCACCCACCACCCATGCATAGCCACTCAGCATGCACATAAGAGAAGCAGAAAGTAGCCACATTTGCACAAGAGCACCAGCATGAGCAACCGCCACCATTTACGACCCACCCACACATATGTTCATGGACGACTGTAGACATCATTGAAAATCATGCAGATCGCATCACAGAGATAGCACGAGTGTGTCGGTCACAATGCATAGTACAGCATGCGGGCAAATCAGCCCATAGATGTCACTGTGCATAATCAACAATGAGCCGCAAAACGGCGACAGGCTGTAACAATGTAGAAGGAATACACAATCAGAAGCCAGTTATGGAACGTGATACCCAATCCCTTCCCACAGTTATCAGCAAGACACATGCACAGAGCCATGCTAGTAAAGGAATGTGCTTACATCAGGTGTAGCGGTCCCGAAGGATAGACTTGTGATGACATCTCTGCTCTGAGCACAGCTCCCATGCTGGCCCTGTATCACATACAGGCAGACGCTCATGCAAGGGCTGACAATGCACACAGTAGTACATTGTGAGACACACAGGCACACGCATACTTGCAATATATCCATGTGCAGTACAATTGTATCCTGTAGTGGAACAGCCTGATGTCCATGGAACACCCCTTCCAGACCCTCTCTGTGCAAAAAACTAGCATGATGGGACAGTGCGCCCATATTCCTAATCATCCGGAGAAGGATTCACGACCCCCACACAAATATTAATGAGCCATTGAATCATGACAAAATCACACAGACACTGCCATTCCAAATGACACACCTTTGTTGAGCATGTGCAGGTTAAGGCTGCACCACATCGTTCCACCCACCACAACCTACATAGACACTAACTACACACACACACACATCAAATTAGACAAGATTTGTGGATGGCTCATAAACAAAGTATATTAAAAAGCACATCACGGAGTGGAAAGGAATGATGAAAATGGTGCACACGAACATTGCCAGGGATTACATGAAGGAACGTACGTGTGTGGGTCAAAGGAACACACACAGTGAAGTTGCAATTCACATGGGCACTCAGGGTTGCAAATGAGAAACAGAAACAGATACAAAAATAAACAATGTACAAGGCACACTGTGAAATGGGATGGATGCAACAGTGAAAATAAAAAACAATTATTGGTTTTCCTCTGACCTCTCAAATACACTGTCCCCTATGACTACCTCCTCTTCTTTCACCTCACCATGAAGGGGCCACTGGCTTGGAGGGCCATAGGAAAATGAGAAGGAGTTGGCTGCTGCATGTCCACACTGATGACCTGCAGGACCCCTAGCAACTGTTAATTGTAGTCCACACTGCCACCTCCAGGTGAGCGGACCTGAGCCATGCTGACATCCGACTGGTCCCCTGAAGGTGCAGTGTCAGCGGTCGCTGGGGTGGGCCCAGTTGGCTTTGTTCATAGGTGGTGAGCTGCAGCCAGCACAGTTGGTCTAAATCATTGTGGTCCCTCACCTGCAGGTCTAGCAGGACACAGATGTGCCCCATGCAGGATGGCAGATGGGGTACACCCAATGTACACACATGCTGGCCCAAGCTCCAGAATCGGTGGCTGGTGTCACGGGGGGCAACGGTGTGAGACATTTCAGGAAGGGGAGCTGGCCACAGTCAGTTGGCCGGGGACACACGAGCATAGGGTGGGAAGAAAGGTGGGGGATGAGGAAGCACATGAACAACAGTAGACAGCGCTACAGCAGTCCCTAGGGGAGACAAGTACCAACATACCCTGTCTACTGCTGCTCCTGTAACTCCTCATGCCACACATGTGCCTCTGCATCTGATAACAAATCCACCTCTGCCATTCACATCCTTGTGTTCGTCCTGTGGGCAGGTCACATTTGTTTTATTTTATTTTATTTTTTACATTTATATAGCGCACAGACAGCCCAAGGGCATTGTGGCGCTGTTACTTGTAGTAGGCCTAGTTACATTCAGCATACGTTAATGCATTGGCGAGCAGAGATGTAAAACATGTTATGCATAAAACGTAGACAGTTCGTAGTATCCCGGGGAGGGGATGGACGTAATGCCCGGGGGTAGGGTGATCAGGCGAATAGGGTGGTTTTCATGGGCTTACGGAAGGCAGTGAGTGATGGTTCAGCTCACAGGGCAGTGGGGATGGCATTCCAGTGCATGGCGGCAAGGTAGGGGAAGCTGGCGCCACCCGCTCTTGCTCTTTTTACCATGGGTACTGTGAGCAAGTTTGTATAGGGGGTCCTAGTTGGTCTTGAGGAAGAGGCACGGTGGATTCTTTGCGACAGGTATGCTGGTGCGGCAAGGTGTATGCATTTGTGGATGAGGGTCAGGGCTTTGAAGATGATCCTCTCCTTTATGGGGAGCCAGTGGGATGCTATTCTGGCAGCAGTGATGTGCTCTCTTTTGGAAATGCCTTTTGCTGTGCGTGGCACATCTCTGACACATGGCCATGGTCCTGAAACATGGGGTCACTGACAACAGAGGCTACAAAAAAAGGAGAAACAGCACAAATAAGAGAAGGCTCACACCAAGGGACGTACAGCACAAACATGTAGCGCACAGTTTATATCTGCATGGGCAACAGACACCTGGCATATTAGCACATGCGGATACCAAGCCAAAGCTACCCTGCATTGGGTGTTGAGAGGACATGCATGTGGCTCACACACCCAGGTAACGATAGGCATGTAATGATATTCATCGACAGGCAGTAGTGGCTGATAATGCGTAGGACACCTACTGGGAATCTGCAGTTGCCTGTCAATCTACATGAGCCTCTGGTAGTCCTCTGGGCAAATCCAGCAGAGGACCAAGAGTTCCAGGGGCCTGATGCGGTCTCACAGCATAGGCAAAGATGGATCATCTGGGCCCGCATTCAGCAACTTCTGTTCCTTAATGACATTTACCAGCCTGAGGTCGTCAGAGCACTTCTTCACCTCCTTGGCATTGCGCCGGTAGACCACAAGCGTGCTTATATGTCTTCCTATCTTGGCTCAGGACTTGGCCATGCTGCCAACTCAGTGTGCAGTGAGCTGCGACCAGTGAGGTGCCTATACTAAGTAAGCACCTCTGCCTCCAGGACTTCCACTTCCTGTTGGGTGAAGTTGGAATTCAGCAAGCCAGGATGTGTTGAGGAGGAGTCATACCTGGAAGGTGTAGAATCATCCGGCAGTGTTGTGCAGGCTGGGGTGGTAGGTGCCTACTGCATGGGGGAAGCAGTCATGACTGGCAGTGAGGCAGGTGCTCCCTCCACTCTGGGGAACTCCATGTGGCTGGAAGTCCCCATCCTCACCTTCTTCCTCATCTGGAGTTGAGGGAGGTTGTGCGTGGAAGAACCCATGTTGTCGTCTGCTGGGGCCCTTTGCGATGTTGCGCACAACAGGGAGCACCATTGATGGTGGGCCTAGTGGTGTCCTTCTCACCCATGGTGCACCTTCTACATGGGCACCTATGGTGGCGGAGGCACCTGTGTCCTTTGTGGTGACCTGCCTGTCACTGCTCATCGTGAGCCTCCCACACAGACCGGAGGGTCCCTCCTATTGGTGTGTGTCAGCACTGCCTCCACAGTGTTTCCTGCTCCCTTCCATGTCAGCTGTTGACCATGTGTACTGGCACTGTCAGCATTTATAAGACGAGAGCAGCCTATGGTTGCCAGGCACGCTCACTGCGGACATGGCACAGGACTGAGCCAGAAGTTGTCCCATGTGGTGGTGGGCAACCCACGTCTGGCTGTTTGATTTCAAGGATGACACATGTGCACCAGGAGTGGTGCATGCAGGGGGCCCAGACTCTCCCATGCAAGGACGGTGGTGTAGACATGTGCACATATGCAGATGCCCTGCGTTGGCATGTCCGTGTCCCAGCTGCATGTGCCGCCTCTACTGAACGGCAGCAGTTGATGTGGCAAACATTGTACAGACAGGGCAGTGCCCTTCACTAGGCAAGCTGTGCACATACATGTGCACCTGTGTGATACATTGTGACTCGAATGTATCTGCATGCGCCATGTGTACCTATGAGTCATGCCATGAAGCATCACCTGTCCATGATGAGTGTCATGCAGCAGACATGTTTGACGGGTGTGTATGCCTGCAGTGATTGTCACTGCATCCACTCAGGGGGCTGACTGTTATTAACAGCTGAGTGTGTTGGCTTTCACAGTAAATGTCATGTACATGATAGCTATGTGACACAGATAGGCTGATGTATGTTCGGAATCATGGAATTTACATTGTAAATACCAGGTATTGAAGTTTTTGCTGAGGCCTGGAGAGCTAAATGTCTGCATGTGCGGTCTGCACAACTTTTGGCTCTACCTTCATGCGCATGACACATGTTTGTGTGACTTTGCTGCCATATGTGTTTGCTGTGTGTGTATTCTGTTTGACATATCCTGCATCTCCATTTTTTTTAGACAAATCATGGTCCTGTTATAGGTGCATGTGCCACATGAGGAATGTGACTGCTGATTGTGTGTTGTGCTGCCTTGCATGTGGAAACATCACTTGTGGTGGACGTGGACACTGTTGGGTCACTCATGCATGTGACATTGGGCTTGTTCAGCCTATGTGCTTAAGGCATGGGTGTGCAAGTGGGTGATCGGTATACTGATGTTGTTACATACGAGGATGGGACTGCAATACTGCACAGCATCCAATGTCACTGGACTGATGCATGGATGTGTCAGATGGATGCATGCCAAATGCTGGAACAACTGAGTGGTACATGGTCCATTGGTATTGTGCTGGTCAATGTGCACACTGACGTCATATGTGCATTGTACGTGCGTCGATGCGGCAACATATTCACAATGTGTCTGGCACCAGCCCTTCACTAACACAATAACTACTTCGCCTCCACACATTGGCAGGCCATGTCTCTGCATCTTGCAAGTCATGACTGACAAGTGTTGGTGGTGGAGGAAATGTGTATTTTGTGCAGTATATTCAATCTTAAATGTACTTTGAAACACGCACTTTGAAAATGGTGCTTTGAAACAGCATATTCTTATTGTATAAGCCCCTAACAAGCAAACAATAAATACATAAATAAAATAAATTGTCATGTGCAAGTGTGTGGTGCTGTAGAAGCTGCAGTTGTGAATGTGCACGGGTTGTATGTGATGGTACCATGTTGGGGTGGTGGGTGTTCAGTATTTGGTGGTACATGTGGCAGGAGGGACTGGGGTTGGCAGTGGTTGGAAGGAGGATTGGATGAATGCGTTGAGTCAGAGATGGGAGTCAGGGGCTGCTTGGTGGGCCCCCCACATTGCCTCTTGCACTGTGGTTAAGCCTGGGATGCCTGAGATGCCAGGGAGGCCAAGCTGTCCTCTTCCCCAATGGCTTTCTCAGTCTCCAGGATCAGTGGCACTCTGGCAAGTGGTTGGCCTGCATGCAGGTTGTGGTACATGAGTAGGGGTGCCAGTGTCCTGTATGTCCCTATCTTCCATCTCGAGTATCCTCATGGGTGTGCCATTCATCGTCAGCAGCTAGTTGAATCTCCCTGACACTCCAAGGTGTGACTCAGTTGTGGTGTCATAGGATGTGCCAAGCCCAAAATTATTCCTGTTAATGTCTTACTCTGTTTTGCAATAGAATCCATGTGGCTGGACATAACTGCGAGCTGACGTGTTATGCTGTGCCTGGGCGTGACAACGGTGTCAACCATGCGTCACTGCTGCTGCCGGAAATCACATAGCCACTTGGGTTGCTCCACCCTTGATTGTCCTACATTCTGTGGTGTTGGTTTTGTAGCCTGAGAGGCAGCTCTGAGGAAAGCAGCAGCTTTGGCCCTGGTACTTGGGCGTGGCACGGGCGAGGCACCATTTTGGGAGTGTTGGTGGGGGAGGTGATGTGTGTGGATTCTCAGCTGCTGGTGTCCTTATCTTATAACTATGCCTGCGTGATAGACATGCTATCCTCTGACAGCACCTCTGTAATAACTTCCTTTGCAGGCAGAGCGATTCAGAGACCCACACACGTCTGCTGCTAGCAATTCTGCACAGTGTTCCACCTGTATGAGGGAGATGTGGTCCCCCCACTGCTCCTCCTCCTGGGCCTCCTGGGTGGGTTCAGTCCAGACCAACAGGCCTTGTTCTCCCTTCTCATTCCCGTTGGAGCATTCCACAGGGGCCCCTTCCCCTGTCCTGTCATCATGGCTGTGAAGTTGAAAGAAAAGGAGACATGTCAGTCCCTGGCATAGAATAGATGTGTGCACATGAGTGACATTACTGTGATCATATGTTGCTATATATTGTCATGCATGTGGCCTTCATGCATCTTCACATTACACTGTCCACCCAGTCTTGTTGTCCATCTATGTATGACCCCCGTAGATGTATTCCTGCTGCCATTGGCGATGAGTAGTGCATGTCTTGGTAAGGTGATGATGTGTCAGGTGTTTGTGTGTGTCAGTGTGGTTACAGCACATGATTGTTTGCAGGTCTATGCGTGCTGGTGATCGTATGTTGCATGTGGTAGTTGTGTCCCATGTGTCCATGTGTCTTAACGTCTAACTTTTGTTGAGGGTGTTTTTGCTATGATAGGTGTGGTGTTTAATATGTTACTTGTTAGCAGTGCACAGGTGGCACATGTTACATGGTGGAATGCTCCCTTTGGTTGAGAGTGAGACTGTGTTGTGTGTGTTTTCTGTGGAATCTGTGATGTGAATGTGGGTGGGCAAAGGTAATGTGCTTACCATGGAGGTCTGTGCCTGTTGCTGTGCCTCACGTGCCAGTGCACACCTCCTCTGGGGTCAGGCTCACGGTTTTCTTGTCCCTGATCATCAGTTGAAACCCGGGGCCTGGTGGTTCTCCCCTGGACGTTTGGCCCACATGGAACTGGGTGTACTTCAGTTTGATACTCTGCTTCTCATCCAACCACTTCTTCTTTATTTCACCCCAGGTGTGTTGCTCGATGCCCAGGGTA
Source organism: Ambystoma mexicanum (assembly GCF_040938575.1). Taxonomy (NCBI): domain Eukaryota; kingdom Metazoa; phylum Chordata; class Amphibia; order Caudata; family Ambystomatidae; genus Ambystoma; species Ambystoma mexicanum. Next base: position 361,136,828 of record NC_090922.1, read on the forward strand.
TTGGCTTTATCCATGAGCCTGAGCCAGTGTGCGTTTCACTGGATCTGCGTGGTGCAATGTCCAGGCATTTGGAGTATGAGGGTCTGTTGGGTGTTGATAAACTGCACCATCAGGTCCACCTCACCTTTGGTGAACTTCATCTTGCCCCAGACCTCCTTTGCAGCTTCCAATTTGCTGGGCACCACCTCCTCTGCATTGATTGGGCCACTTGTATGAAGGTATTTATTGATTGTGAGTGGGGTAGGTGAAAGAGTTTGACTCTGATTGGGATGTGTGCATCATTTATTTTTTTCCTCCATGTGTACTGCATCCGTTGAGTGTGTTTGCAGGTGTTGTTACTGTCATGTGACCACTAGAGCATCTTTTTCCTAGTGTGCACCTTGTTTGCTGATGGGGGAGCAATGAAGTGATGATGGTGTCACAGTCTGAGCTCACACAAGCTAAGGACAGTGCAGAAAAAGTTACTAGAGAACAATTGTTACAAATGTCAGCTTGGAAAACCCAACCGGAACTTGTGTACGTCAGTAAATATACTGTCCAGAGTAACAAAATAAAAAGAATTGTTAATAAACATTGTGATATTTTACAGCTGGACCGTACCATGAGAGACCTTTTCCCTACAGTGTACTCGTATATGGGAACTACTAGTTTCAGGGGCCATTTAGTGAACACTAAAACAAGTCAGCCGTTAGGGACAGAAACTAAGGAAAGGTTTTCTTGTCTAAATTGTGCGAATTTTTAACCATGTCACAAAGGGGATATAAGACATCATCAATTTACAGGTGAGAAGATTAAGCTGAGATATATTGCGACTTGAGATACCAGCAGTGTGATTTACAGTATCTGTTGTCCATGTGACTTTTACTAAATTGGAGAGATTGGCAGAAACGTCTAATTATGGTGTAATTAGCACAAATCCAATGTGAGGACAGTTAACATGAATTCTCCAGTTGCAACACTTTCATGAGATGAAACATCAAGAAACACAGATGAGGTTTCAAATTCTTAAAGTCTGAGATTCTAGAGGACGCAACATGTCAATGGTAACCAAACTAGAACAAAACGAATCCTACTGGATTAGCTGACTGGATGATGTGTTCCAAAAGGAATGAACGACACATTTAACTTACACTGTTTTATCTAACCAAAGTGTAGAATTAATGTACCTCAAGTTCCCTTTTGGAGAGTGAGAGCAACCCCCTTTCATCTTTAATGTACAAGAATGTGTGCCACTATATATCACATCAATAAGCAATGACTCTTGAAACTGTATATTGTAGTTTTGTACAGTGTATGAATTTTATTTTAAGACGTACATTAACAAACGTATGTAGTTTCACTGTATAGAATAATTTGGCATGACAGATTGGAGGTCAGCTTGTAGTTACACATGGAAAGAATCCTGTATTTCTCCAGTACTAGCGCACCATATTCAAGACATCATTATTTACAGTATGTAATTTGTCATGTCAAGGACGACAATGTGATTTATTGATTTATATATGTATGTCTAAGACGACAATCCGATTTATATCTTCATGATTGATTTTCATAATTGGTTAGAGACTCTCTTGGTGTATGAATTGCTGCCTATTGCTTATATCTACATTGGGCCTCATTACGAGTTTGGAGGTAGCCATGCCGTTTTTAGCAGCCTGACTACCCCCAAACTCGGGTCCAGGTCCCGCAAAAGGGGAGTTACCGAGCCATTCCGACCTTGGAGGGCCCGGTATTTCCCTTTCGTGGGACCCTGACCCGGTACGTCCCCATTCCCATTGAGCCCCTATAGGGCTCAATGGGAATGGGGAGGATGCTAACAATGGGCCTGTTAATGACGGGCCTGTTCTTAGCATCCTGTACTGCTAGTGGGTCCCGCTCTGCACGTCTGGTCTGGCCAGGCGTGCAGAGCGGGACTTGCTGCAGAACTCGTAATGTGGCGGCCCGGAATGAATGGTGCCGGTCCCTTACTGGCACCGTTCATTCCGTGGCCGCCACTGTCGAAATGAGGCCCATTGTGTTGATACAGTCTACACGTGATATTCAATCTTTCATTTGATTATCTACATAAGAACTTGTTGAATTATGCAGTCAGTAGATAAAGTATTAGAGTCTATAATTTAAGGTTCACAAATGCTGTGTAGTGAGTAACCTTTTAATGCTGTTACATTTAGAATTTCAATGCGTAATGTTGTGTACACTAAATAATATCATTAGACCATTCATTGTATTTGAAGTAATATTGCATTAGATTAGTAACTGAATCATGAATTGTATTGTCGTAGATACGCTACCGGCTCTCTGTCTGCACCAAGAAGAGAGCTCACATCCAAGCCTGCGTCTCTGCGTCATCTAGTAACTCGGCCGAACGCTTTAAAATCTGCAAGGAACTGGCCAATCCTGCTGCAGTCTGTACCTCTCCTGTCCCCTCCCAGACCCTGTGCACTGCTCTGGCTTCTCATTTCATCTCTAAAACTCAGGACATCCTGTCCTCTCTCACTCCCCCCCCCCCCTCCCTCTACTCCCTGCTCTTCCTTTGTCCCTTCTTCGGCCACCTCTCCTCCCTCCTTCTCTGCCTTTCGCCTGTTCTCCCCAGATGAGGTTTCTAGACAAGTCCGATCTATGAAAGTCTTGTTAAAACAAGTTCACCCCTGTTCCTCCAAAATCATAAAGGACCTCATTGACACGCTGGTTCCTGCTCTGCCTGACTTCTGCAACGTATCCTTTGCAACTGGAATCTTCCCTTCCTTCCTGAAGCACTCCCTTGTGCACCATCTTCTTAAGAAACCCTCTGCCGACCCGTCCTGACTGGCTAACTATTGCCAAATCTCCATCACTCCTTTTCTGGGCAAATTCCTGGAAAAGCTGGCCATCTCCCAGCTTAATCTTCACACTGAAATTGTTGGTTGGCTCCATGACCATCAGGAAAACTGCAATCCTGAAAATCCGTGAAGACCATCTCTCTAACTTTGATTCCAACACCCCCTCATCTTACTTGATCTCTCTTCTGCCTTTGACACAGTCAACCATGCCATCCTGCTCAACCGTCTCCGTAATAACCTGGGCATCACCAATCAGGCCCTGGCTTGGCTGACTTCTTTACTCTTCGATCGACCCTCCCAGGTCCAACTTGGTTCCTTCCTCTCCTCTAGCTCTATCTCTACCTCTGGTGTTCCCCATAGGTCTAACCTCTCTCCCTGGCTGTTTAGCCAATACCTTGTACTTCTTGCCCCCCGCATTGCTGTTCGCTGCCCCTACTTGCTATGTGGATGACGCCCAGCTCATTTTCATGCTCCCTTCAGCCACATCTTCTCCTTCTCTCATCTCCGATTGTATATCTGCTATCCAGGAATGGTGTGCCATCAATGATCTCTGCCTTAATGCCAATAAGACTGAGATTTTCCTCATTGGCGCACCCACTCCTTCCTTTCCTGTCACTCTCTGGCCAGCCTCTCTTGGCTCTCTTCCTGCTCCCACCTGTGAGACGAAAACCCTTGGGGTCATCTTCGACTCCACACTCTCCTTCTTTCCTCACATCTCTGACATCCCTAAGAAGTCAAACGAGCTGCACCTCCTCTCCTTCTCCCAGAAGCTCAATGTCTCCAGAGCTCTGGTTCTCTCTAGGCTGGATTACTGCAACAGCCTCTTTCTAAATCTGCCTGCCTCTACTCTGTGCCCTCTGCAACTCATCCAAAACAGGACAGCGAGACTTGGCCTTGACCTCAAGCCCATGGATCCTTTCTCCAGGACTGAAATCTCTGCGCTGGCTCCCAGTGGCTGGGAGGATTAACTTCAAAACCCTCTGCATTGTCCAGAATGCCTTCTGGGGCTTGGGGCGTCAATACCTTCAACTCTCTCTTCCTATATATCTTCCTTCTCGTGCTCTTCGCTCATCCGCCTCCAACTCTCTCAGGGTCAGTCGCTTCTCCAAGCAACAAGTTGGTGGTAGATCTCTTTCTTCGGCTGGGGCCTCTGTCTGCAACAGCTTCCCTGCTTCTCTGAAAATTGAGGAGAACCATCTTGGGTTCCGGGAGCACCTCAAAACCTTCTTCTTTGCTTCTGCTTTCTCTCCTCCTCTCCCCTGCTGAACTCTTGACTGAATATGAAACTGCACTGGTCACCTGGCTTCCCTCTGTTCTTGGGCCCAGGTCCCTTCCCTGCCAGTTGGACACCTGCACTGCCCCCCCTGGCAAACCTTGCACTCTGGGGCTGTTTCTGTATCCCCACAGGCCCCTACCAGCACTTGACTCCTGATGTCTGCACTTACCCTTGCACCTGCCACCAGCTGGCCGCACTTCCTATTTATTGTTCTTATTTATTGTTTTTATTTATTTACTGTTTATCTTATGTACTGCATTTTTCCCCTTCCCCTCACACTTTTTCCTCTTCTCCCCCTCCCCTGCACTTGCTCAATCTCAATGTCACCTGGTCTAGTAAGATCGTTGTTTCTGTCTTCCCTCTGTTCCCCTCCCTTGCCTCATCGTATAGGCTCTTTAAAAATGCCATATCATATTATATCATGTTATCCTGCTTATGTTTACTATTGGAAGGTGCTGTACCGCAGCCTTCACCTGCTACAATGTCATTGTGTCCCGCACGTGATGACATCAACACATTTCAGCACACACTCGTTTTCGAGCATTTATATACATGCTTGCTTTTTGCTTACACAAGTCTGCCGGTAGCCTTATGTTTATGATTTGGTTTCTCAACCTCAGGTAAGAACAACCTGCAACCGACACCTGTCAATCACTGCTAAACTGTTGGTTCCTTCTGTTTTGTCACCCTTTTTCCCTACTTAGGCAGACCCTCCAGCCACTTTTCCAGAGCAGGTGCAAGTGGATCTAGATCACGTGGCATAAGTGCCACCCACATTCTTATAACTGCCTCTTCGCTCTCTGCTCTTAACTCTTAGATCAAGGCCGACTCTCGCCCTGGCTTCCGAAGTGAAGGGCAGACGAAGAAAAGGGCAATTCCTGTTTGGACCTGTTCAGACTAGGAGGGCCCAGGGCCTGAATGCCTGCTAAGAAAACAGGTAAGCACGTGCAGACATGTGTTTTCTCTCTCTATCCCCACATGCCGCCCCACCCTCACTAGGAAATGTCAATGACATTGCCCTTTCTCTAAGTCATGGACTCCACAATGCAGAAACCTCACCCATATACATCTCAAGCCCATCAGCACCCCCTCACTGTCCACAAGGTGATGCTCACAAATGTACGTGCAGCTATCACCCATGCAGTAGACATCACCAACATCACCTTGATGCCATTTTCATCACTGAGACCTGACTGACACCCACAACCTAGATATCCTTCTCCCCGATGGCTACAGCATCAACACTGAGACCAGCCAAAAAAGATAGGGGGAAGCCTCACAGACATCCACAAGGCCGTGTGGCAATGAACCAGACTTGACGTCTGGCTTTTTCAAAGTCCTCTTGTGCCACTACCTGCTCTCCCCGACAGACACAGTCACCTTCCATCTCCTTTACAGACCACCCAAACCCAACATTGCTGTCAAAAAAGACTTTACCAACCTGGTCACCACCAGGTCCCTCACACACACCAATAACATCTTCCTAGGTCACTTCAACCTCGCAGGCAACAAGGTCACCTAAACGATGAAGGGAGCTCTTCTTGGTCTTCAAGACACCCTCAGTCTCACACAGCACACAAAAGACACAACACACGAGAAAGGTAAAAACCTTGACCTAATCATCACTGTACTGCATTCCCTCCATTACAGCTCTCCTCTCCCGCTTGACTGGTCAGACCACCTGGCTATGCCTTTCAACATCCTGCACATAACCCCAGTTGAGCCCTCCCAGCAAAAACCCATCAGACAAGCCTTCAGGTCCTTCAAGAACTTCCCGATGGAAGCCCTCACGGCAGACCTTGTGGTCTTGGATGGATGGGCAGATGGGTATGTGTGTTTATTTTGTACATTTATTTTTTGTTTTAGTATTTTTGAAACAGCCATACCTGAGGGCATCACAGTGTTTGGTACAGTAAAAGGGTTTAGGTTGAAATTACCTAAAAAAATGGTCGCATTGACCAAAAGATCTAAAAATGCTACCACCAAAGGTTTGAACACCAAAAGTTCGAACCTTTGGTGATAGAATTGCAAAAAGATGGGAGCTGTTGGGGTGTCCCCCGCATCGCCCCGGTCACTATACTTCATGTTAAAGTGAGCGGGGGTTGCGTGGGACACCCCTGCAGCCTTCTGTTTAAAAAATAATAATAAAAAACGAGGGCTGCAGGGGTGTCCCCCGCATCGCCCGGCTCACTATACTTCATGGAATAGTGAGCAGGGGTTGCGGGGGACACCCCCGCAGCCTTCCGTTATAAAAAAAAAGAAAAGGACCCTGCAGCGCCGGGCCCCGATCACGGAAGTGAAAGGGAATTGGCGCTGCAGGGAACCAGCGTGAAGATGAAGGTAAGTGGAGTTTGTTTATGTTGGGGGTGTGGGTGGAGGTGTGCTGAGGGTGTGGGTGGGGGTTGTGTTATGGGTGTGTTGTGGGTGTGTTGTGTGTGTGTGTATGGGTGTGATAATTTATGTGTGTTCGCATGAGAAAGGTGCAAACTTTTGGTAGTTCACACCTTTTTAATGCGAACGATTTGCCCGCGGTACTTTCAACCGCGGGTAAATCACTTGGATTCCAGTAAAAGCATGAAGGTACATTGTAGCAGTCATGTATCACATACAAAGTCATCAAGTGTTACTCATATTTATCGAACAAGCAAGTCTTTGCACGTTTTTGAAGGCGTTGTAGGATTGTTATTTTCTGTTGTGGGCAAGTAAAGAGTTTCAGAGAGAGAGTGCTGTAACGCAAAAGCTTGCACCGCCGGCTCCTTTGTTCTTGAAGCCGGGGCGTGATCATTCAGATGCTGGAGCAAGATCTTATTGCACAAAATGGGCAGTTTTCTGTAATACTGGTGTTGAGGTAGAGGTGAGCCTCATTGTAGATGCATCTGTGCACTAAGGCCAAAGTTTTGAAGTTCCCCCTGAACTTTGATGTGCAGTCAATGCAATTCACGTCTGATTACTGAAATGTGGTCAAATCGTTTAAGACCTAGGTCAGCACGTAGGATTTTATTTTGCAGCAGCTGTCGTATGGCCATATAGCCCGTCGAGGTGCACATTAGTAAGACGTATAGTAATCCAGTTTTGTGAGGATAAGAACACAAGCAAGAATGAGACAGTTATTTGGTGTGAGGAACTGCCTACTCAAGGAAATAAGCCTAGCAAGTAAAAGCTGTAGAATATGCTAGGGCATTGATGTGTCTAGTCATAGATAGGTCAGCTTAGAGGTAAACCCCCAGTGCTTTGATTTGTTTTAGGAAAGGGATGGCGGTACCATCATCAATGTGCATGGAGGAATAGGCTGAGTCCAGGTTTTTTAGATGGTGTGAGGAGCCCACAATGAGGAGCTCCGTCTTATTATCATTTAAGCAAAGGTTGTGGGCGGCCATCAAATGTTGGATGACTCTGTACACTGTGTCAATAGTAGCAGTATCTTGGGTGTAATCACCAGTGATGGTGGTGCGTTTTTGTGTGTTGTCTGCAAAGTTTGCATAGATGATCTCCTGAGTGTCGAGGAGGTCAAATAAGGGTTTGTATATGTGTTGGAGAGTGTGGGCGAGAGACAGGAGCCTTGTTGGACACCAAGTGGTGCTGGGATCGGGTCGGCTGCTACCTCACCTATGAAGACTCTGATGGTGTGACCACTGAGGAAGGATTTAACCCATGAGTTGGTTGCAGGAGAGAAATGGAAGTGTTGGCTGATATGGAGGCAGAGGATATTGTGATCAAGTAGATCAAACACGTCCAGTAGGGGAAGGTGGCTAGGTTGTCTGAATCACAGATTTGATCAATTTGGATTTTTCGGTCCAGTAAGGCAGTTTCAGTGCTGTGCTTTGGCCTGAGGCCAGATTGCCTTTTTCCAAGTAGGTGATTTTGTTCCAGGAACTGTTGGACCTGAGTATAGGCAAGGCAGTTGAGAATTTTAAGCAGAAAGGGGACTGTGGTAATGGGGCGATATTCAGTGGGGATGGGTCTAGCCTGGGTCTCTTTAGTATCACGGTTACCTAGCCAGAACTGATGCTGGATGGTACAATGCTGGACAAAATGGGTGCTTTGGTAGTGAGCAAAGCCTTTTACGCGCTAAGTTTAGTCAGTAGTGCTTTGAATGTGTGACAATGCATCTTGTATTGTGGTGCACCAGTCTTTATCTAAGTGAGTGCCCGCAATCGGGGGGAATAGATGTTTCTAACTCTCTGAAAATGGGGAATAACTCTTTTGGGTTGGAGCTGATCACTGTAGGGTTGTGGGCAAAGCTAGGCAGAGTGGGCTCAGTGGCAGCGAATAGCTCAAGTGGCACAGGAGGCAACTTAATGTCATGGGGGCATGTTATAGGTATATAGGGTTGGAAAAGTATTGATGCAGGCTTACAGGGGCTGTAAGCGGCATCCAGTCTAATGGATGGCAATGTGAGGCACACAGAACTTTATTTTTAGTTGTATAGCGCACCATAAAACACAGAGGCGTGAGGGCGCGACAAAGAGACATGATCATACGCAGGACGGAGACAGCTAGTGGTGTGCACTCTTATTTGAAAAGCAGCGTCTTGATCCTATTCCTAAATAATGTAATTGAGTCAATCTATCTGAGGCCGGGTAGGATTTTTTCATCAATTCTTCTGTTAAACAACACGGTCCAGCCCCTTTAAGCATTTGTGAGTGATAGTCAACAGCCAAAACTGAATCTGAGCAGTAACGAGAAGCCAGTGCAATCCCGGCTGGCCTCCAACAATGGTTCTGACCATGGTGTTTTGTAGTGTTTGGAGTCGAGAAATATCAGTCTTGGCTACTCCAGCTAAATGACTACTACAATAGTCGATCTTAGACCCAACAATAACCCGTGGAGCAGTTTTGCAGTTGGTTTGGGGGATGAAGAGTCTAAGATGGGCCAGCAATTTAATATTATATGCCGTAGAGGACATCAGGCTGCCTATGTGTGCTTTCTTATTTAAATTCTGGTCAAAGATGACACGTAAGGTCTTCACCTTCTTTTTTGTTTCTATAACACAGCCAGCTATTATAAAGTGTGTATAGTTTTCATCCAGTTTCTTTATTGTATCATCAGCTCTGTTTTTTTTTGTTGACAGCCAAGCCATTTTCCATCATCCATAATTGGATGATCTCATATGTCTAATTTATCCTTTTTTCAACCTCCTTATATTGACCCGACATGGGAATGACACATTGGGTGTCATCTGCAAACTTAGTGAACCCTATCTTATTTTTTTCCAGGAGGTTGAAGAAAGGAACTGTAAATACGTTATACAGTGATGGAAGCAAACACGCTCTTTGCGGAACGCCACACTCCAGGATTACGGGAGTAGCCTCTGCCTCCCCACTTCATACTTTGCAACTTTGCTTTCTCAGGAATGACGTAATCCAGCAAGCTGCATTGTCTTAGAATATCGCTACCTCCTTTAACCTAGTGAGCAATTTACCATGGTCCAACAGGTCAGAGGCGGCCGACAATTCCAGCATCAGTGTAACAATCTGCCCCTTATCCATATGCTTTAACAGCCGTGATTTTAAATCCAGAAGTGCTGTCTCCATACTATGCCCCTTTCTGAAGCCTGTTATTCAAAATATTGTGTCCATTCAAGAACACAGAGAGTTGTATGTAGGCCACATGGTACAAAATCTTCAACCAAAAGGGTGTATTTGTAATAGGACAATAATTTAGAGCTGTCGCTGGACAGAGACAATGGGGGTCATTCCAAGTTTGGAGGTAGCCATGGTGCTACTAGCACCATGTCTGCCTCCAAACCCGGGTCCGGGTTCGGTCTGGCTGAATGGGACTTACCGGGTCATTTTGACCTTGGAGGACCCGGTAACTCCCCATTCAGTAAACCATTCCCCATTCCCATTTGAGCCCCCATAGGGCTCAATGGGAATGGGGAAGGCGCTAATTACGGGCTCGCAAATAGCGGGCCCGTTATTAGCACCCTGGTCCCTTAGCGGGACCCGCAAAGAATGTGTGGTCAGACCACACGTCCTTTGCGGGTCCCGCTAAGTGACCTCGGAATAGGGCGGTAAGGGTTTACCGGCACCCGCATCCTTACCAGTGCCGGTAAACCCTTACTGCCCAACTCGGAATGAGGCCCAATGCTTTTTGAGCAGTGGAGTAATCCACGCATTATTTTGGTCACTAGGAACATGATTCTCTGCAAATGATGCATTTACAAATTTACAGAGTGCACCTATCATTTGTGGGGCGCATTCCTTGATTACCATGGCTGGGCATGGATCTCCCTTGCAGTTGGTTGGTGTCAGATTGATAATTATTTCAGCCAACTCAGTTTCTGATACAGGTTTAAAATTAAACCAGTGCTTAAGACTCTCTGATTGCCAGATGGAATCATCTGTAGATGTATTGTCTGTTAAATGAGAGGTTTTTCTATTGGCTTCAATGCTCCCCCTAATTGTGTTAACCAATCAACGCATCCTGAATTTTATTGCACTATGCCGCATTCTTTTCAATAGTGTCTGTATTGACTTTGCACAGCTTTTCCAATTCCTTAAAAACTTTAAACAGTTTTTTTGAGTTTGACTGTGCTTATGTGATCTTGTCATGATAAAAATTCCTTTTAGCTGCAATCACAGCTTGTCTGAACTCTTTAGCTGCAATCCGATAGCCCTCCTTCTTGTGAGTACACTGTGCATAGACATGTTTCTGTTTACTGGCTTTCAGCTTTTGCAAATCCGCTGAGAACCACAGGTTACTTTTTCTCTCAATCACTTGTCTAGTTTTCAGAGGAGCAAGTGAGTTTGAGCTTCCTGAATCATTTGTTTATTTATCCCTGTCATCTCATGGGAGGTTGTAAGATTCTTAATTTTTTGGGACAGAGAAGTTAGCCATGCCGCAAGTGCCTTAGCTGTAAGCTTTTTCAAATTTCTAGCCATTGTAGATGCCTTTCTTTCTGTTTTATGTTTAATGGGTTTCTCTGTGTATACCATGCAGTGTATACAAAAAATTGTCCGACCAGGGACATGGGAGGTTTTGCAAATCCTTAATTTTAATATTGTGTGTGGCTATCCAATTCAGGATATTAGGCGTCATTATAATGTTGGTGCTATGGTGTGAGCGGTGCCGTTAAGGCACCGGCACCGTTCATACCATACCGCCAAATTACGAGTTCTGCTTGCGGGTGCCTGACAGTCTGCCAGGTCTTTCCTGGCGGGCTGTGTGGCACCTGCGAGCAAATCTCGTAATTGTGCCGGCACCGTTATCAACGGTGCCGGTGCATCCATGCTCCCCACCCCCTTTCTGCCTTATGGGGCAGAATGGGGATGGGGAGCCTAGCAACACCGCCACCTGCAAATGGGCAATTACCAGCCCAATCAACTTGTAATGGGGCGGTAATTGCCGATTCGTGGGTGGCGGTGCAGGTAGCATGTTTGGCGGTAGCCGTGCATGTTTTACTGCCAAGCTCATAATGAGGCCCATTACCTGTTATGGAAACATGTTGTTTAAAGCCCAGGTTGTGTAGAGAATCCTCCAGCCTCTTGGCCATGAGGTCATTCTCATTGTCCAACCACAGATTTAGGTCTCCCAGAAGCATTGCCCTGGTATTACTTTTCAGTAAGGGAAGTAAAATGCTGCTCAGCTGGTTAGTAATGCCCGACCTAGGGGTAGAAGGTCTATAAACTAATATCATATTTATGGTAGTTTCAATATTTTTCCAGATCTTGATATGTTTGATCTCAATTATATTACTAATTAGTGGCTCTCCCTCCCAGACATCAAGGCTGGATTTAAAAATAAATGCTACCCCTCTTCCTTTTCCTGTAGCTCTACATTGCTTTACCATGCTATATCCCACTGCAACAGCCAATTTTAGTGTGGGTCCAGCTGCTTCATGACTTCAGGTCTCAGTAACTGCGCATATATATATACATCTTGGCCCTCATTACAAGGTGGGCGCAAAGGGATACCGGGCACTGGTAATGACACCGGTGCCGGTAATCCCTTTGCGCCATATTCCGAGGTCTCTTTGCGGGCCCTTCCCTTAACGCCTGGTTTTACCTGGTTTTACCAGGCGTTAAGGGCGGGACCCACAAAGGGATACCGGGGTCAATAATGGTACCACAATTTGCGGTACCGTTATTGACGCCTTTCCCCTTCTCATTGAGCCCTATGGGGGCTCAAATGGGAATGGGAAATAGGGAATGGCTTTACAAATGGGGATTTACCGGTCCCGCCAAGGACGGACTGGACCGGTAAGTCCCCATACCACCAAGTCAGTGGCGGTACCGGTATTGGTGCTAGTCATGGCGCTATTAGCGCCATGACTAGCACCAACCTCGGAATGAGGGCCCTTGACTACTGATATATGATTCTACTTCTACTGCATGCTTTAAAATGGACCTAGTATTCAGTAGTAGCAGTTTGAGGCACTCCACTGCAGATTTCGAACTCGTATCATTGCCTCTGGTCCCTTTTGCGACATTAGAACCACCTATAGAACTATCCTTTTTAATACAGGATCCTGCTTGCTGTAAACAATTATTTTGATTAAGGATTACATTCTGATACTTCTCCTTTCTGTTCTTATACCACCTATTATACAATAGGTTAGATGCAGATCCTGCATCCTTGTGGGTTGTATAAGCAACCTCACAAGAATGATCAGAGCCTGGTAGCATAGGCAATGAAGGAATGTTATGGGGCCCAGGTGGGGGTGCAGCATCTGTTTGCTGTCTACTCATACATAGAAGCCCTGTCCCTTGACACAAACATATTGCTATTATTATCAAGCCTGGTCCTGGCGGCCTTTATTGCCCCCAAGAGCTCTGTAATATCCATATGATGGTTTTTACAGGTCTAAGAAGCTAGTTAGGGAAAAGATGTACCTTCCGTGCCTTCCCTTCCTTTACGAACCAGCACAAACCGGCTTGCTTATTCGCACAGGTGCATTCGCGCCTGGGCTGCAAACAAGTATGTGAGGAGAACTACAAGAATTATGGGAATTGAAGTCCCAGATCAACAAGCATTCTGCTTTAAGTCGCCCAGCAGTGTGATAACACAGATGCGTTCAAGTTACAAATGAAGGGGTCCACACAGATAAAATGATAAAATCAAGGCAATTTAAAATTCAGTGGCAACCAACAATAAAAACAGTAAATAAATAGTGGAAGTCACAGGCAGTACTTATCAAGACAATCAATGAGGCAGGATGTGAGGAAAGTCCTTAAATATCAGACACAAACCGGCTCGCTTGTTCACACCGGGGCGTTCTTGCCTAGGCTGCAAACAAGTAAGTGAGGAGAACTACAAGAATGATGGGAATTGAAGTCCCAGAGCTGCGTGCATGCAGAATCAACAAGGATTCTGTTTTAAATCACCCAGCAGAGTAAGTGTGATAACACAGATCCGTTCAAGTTACAAATGAAGGGGTCCACACAGATAAAATGATAAAATCAAGGCAATTTAAAATTCAGTGGCAACCAGCAATAAAAACAGTAAAAAAAATAGGGGAAGTCACGGGCAGTACATATCAAACATCTATTTCTAGTAGCGTGATTCAGTGGGGCAGGTTAGAAGGAGTTTTGGTGACTTTGCCATTGGAGTGCCAGCCCTGGATGGAGGGAGGAATGGATTAGGGCCCAGCAGTGTTATACTGTCGGTGGATAAGCTAGTCATACAAGCCGATGCAGAAGCCTTAATAGGCGTGCAAGGCTTTCCTTCTGTAATGGAATATATACTGCAGCATGGGTTACCAGCGGACCAGATCGGAATAACAGCATCTCGGCATCACAGGCTGACACCGGCATAGACTGCAATGTGAGTGCTTTCCTTCTGGCCTTCGCAGATGGGGAGTTGTTTGTGTGGATGGGTAAGTGGGTGGTGTCACAGGCTGAATAATCAACAGATGACTTGAAGCAAGATCCTGAGTTTGACAGAGATATGTGGGTGTGGAAACAAATCGCACCTTTTTCTCAGGACCGTGGTCCTCAGGACTTCCTGGCAGTAAATAAAGAAACACTGACACTCCTTGGGGTTCTAAGTGCCCCAACATCCTTAGTAGACTTTGATGTCTTTCCTGTAAAGATGGCTCCCATCCAGCTCTCTTCTTTAATATATTTGGTTCCACAAGTGTTGGGCCTTGCATCATTGTAGCATGGTGCAAGCATCCAACTCTTATTAGGCCCAGGGGTTGTACCCATACTTGGGTGGTTGGTGACCTTCTTGGCTCATTCTACTTCAACAAGACCTACTTTCAGTAGGTAAACATCTTCAAGCCAATTTATCTTGCCTCTTTCTCTCTCCTATCCCATTACTCCTCATTTCCTCCTACCTGCCAGTTATCTCTCTACTCCGAACCTCCATATGTTTTTCGCACCTCCTTTACTTCTTGTTTACTCATCATACTTTAAGTTGTCTCATCTCACGTTCCTCCAAGTTGCTCTTCTACATTATCTTTTTCCTCCTCCACTCAACCTCTTACCATCTCCTTAGCATTCCTTGGCACCACTCTCAACTCCTCCCCTTCTTCTCTTAGTGATGTTTGCATCATTACGTCCATTTGTCTGCACTTCTACCATTGTCTCTGATGATTTCTTTTCCCACTTTCTCTCCACTTCACTGCTCTTCCAATCAATTTTCATTTCCTCTTATCTTTAATGTACTAATCGCTTCCTCCACTCCTATCCCCCACCATAACCCCACTTCTTCTGCTCAGATATTTTCTTCACAACCATCTCTCCACACCACCAGTCCTCTATCACTTCCTCAATAGCTTCTCTCTGTGATGCTCTCTTCACCAACCCTTCAACTCTCCTTCTACTATTGCATGCTCTCCCCTGCTCCTAGTGCTGCTTCTCATTCTTGCTGCTTCTCCATGCACTATCTCACTCCACTCACTTTGAATTTCCAACTTCACCATCACCCCATGCTTTTGTTTCCTTCTGTACTCTAACAGGTCCACCCACTGACATTCAAAATCTGAAAATGACTTCAGTTGGGCATTAGTTATGAGCAAGACCTGTGATTTGGCAGCTTTCTACAAAACCCCTGGCTGCTCTTGTTTGCCAGGACTGCTGTGATGCAGGTCTACAGTCCAAGGTTTTCAACCTGGGACCACCATCTTGATGCATTTTCACTTCTTTATGTTTTTCTGGTTCCCACAAACACCAGCTATGTGGGCTTGTTGGTGGGGAGTTCCAAAAGGGATGATGGCTAGAGAACACTGTCTATGGTCACATTATGCTTAGAGGTTTAAATTGCCTAGATTGAGACCCCACACACTAGCAGTCCTGTGGGAAATGCATTCCAAGAGTTGCATTGTCTTGAAACCGTTTAGCTTCTTTCCAAAATCCATCCGTCATGACTTTCAGCAGGTGCAATATTAGGCTCTATTCTCTCACTATAAGGGCCTTGCCTCTAAATATTCATATTCATGACCTCCTGTCTGAGGATAGGGGTCTTAATACAGACTGGCCAGGGATTCCCTGAGACTGTGGTGGTTTGTAATCCAGATGTTCTTGGGGTTGTATTTTTCCTTAGCCCACCTACACTACCAGGGAAATCCTGATAAGATCTTTAAACAACTAAATGGCCTTATTGTCCCTTTATCTGACCATATGCTATTCTATTCTCAGGTGGTTAACACTCCTTTCTGCCCCTTGCTAGCCTACTGCAATGTTGTCCCCACTGGGATTTTGATCTCCCTGTGTCTCGTCATAATTTGTGCTAAGCTGTACTTTTTTAACTTGTGTGCCACTGGAATTTGTACTATATAGCATTTCTTTGTCTTATACCCCACAGGAACCTTTCTCTTTGGTGGCACACAATCATTTTGCTATCTGGTGGCCTACCATGATTTGTGGCATGCTGTAATTTTTCGAATAGGTCTTCCCTCGTAAATTGTGCTGCAGTCTTTTTGTTCTCTGGTGCACCATAGATGTTTTCTGCCTGTGTCCTACCACAATTTAGAACCCCTCCTAGTTTGCTAACTGGGGCCCAACGTTTGCTCCCTTGTGCCCCTCTGTAACACATACCCTTTTGGTTTTTTGCTCCCTGTTTTCCCAAGGTAACTTGCCCCTAAGGCCCCACTACATCCTGTACCCTATTGTAATCTCACACATTTGTGTCCCCCTCTATTTTCTCAAGTGTCTATTTTACATATGTTGCCCACTGTATTTTGATCACAGAAGCCTGGTCAATTTTGCTTCTATTTCTACTGTTTTAACCTTGTACCTATTCATCCTGGACCTAGTGTTCACTTACTAGGAAGCCTACAGATACTACTGACTGAAGGCAACCAACAGCCAAATGTCCCACCATGCCAATCAGTCCTCCTCATGTGACAAGCCACCTGTCACTTGCAGGAATCACACTGCAACCGTTTACGAGACTAGGATCCTCTGACTGATTTGCTTGTTCACGTCCACTTAATACAGTTTGTTTTGGAATAAACATCTCACAGAAAGAAAGATGAGAATCAAATCAGTAACCACTAACTACATAACTATAAAAACAACGTCCAATGGAGTACAGACCTTCACAGCTATACAACATCCAACACTTTCACCCAAGGGATATATAGCCATAACAGAACAAAAAAAACATTGAGGCCAAGAACTCCTTAAGTCCCATGTTTCCTTGTGACTGATTAATAGCCCAGACACCAGATGCACAACACAAACAGGAACTGGGGTGAACAGAAAAATGCAGCACACACAACCACCAGATCCTGATGTGTGCATAACACTATGATATACCTGGAACATCCACCTTATCCAGGCAGAAAAAGACAATATTCTTTTATAAAAACAAATAGGGATCTCTGAACGTAATTTGAAACAATGCAAAAACACACCCTTCATCACAAAAGAGTGGAATACCTCTTGCTCAAAAACACAAAATCCCTCAAGTGACCACACATGGTAGAAGAACAAAGCAACACAGTACGCAGCCCAGTAAACAACCAAATTATGGCAGGAATGGGTTTGTGGAGCACTTCATTAATTGGAAAAACTGAGGCATGCTGTGTGCGAATAACAACCGCTCAAGCACAGGAAATTAATCCAAGCAATTGATGATCTGGTCACCTCTAACAAGATGACAATCTATTGGAAAAAGATCACTCCAAAATATAAGGACAAGACAAAACTGGAACTGCCTTGGATGACCTGTGGGCCAAAACCAGAGCCATCCACAGGGATCTCCTAGTTACTGAATCCCTGTTGGGGGAAATCCAAGTCGCTGCTGTTACCAGGTCCCAGACCCATGCCCAAAATAAATTCTCAACTGCCCAGTGGACCAAAGAAACACCAGATTTGATTTGATTGCTGCACAGAAAGAGGTCCCAATTTTCGGGAAATGTTACCAGCATATTGAAGCACCCATGAATTTTCCTCGGACAGAATCCGATTATATCGGGTTGGAGGACCTCCGGGTGTTGATGAAGTTTTCCAAAATGTTCTGAATCCAAGACGGTTTGTTGGTACATAGATCCATATCTGGATGTGACCAGTGGGCGGTATTTACCTTATTCTGAAGCCAAAGCCTGATGTTAGGTCACGGCCATGACACTGCCACTGCCGGTCATAGGGGGTTTCATACAACTTTAGAAATCTTCCAAGAGGTGGCATACTGACCACACGTGGGTCAGGACCTCGACCTATACTTAAAGGGGTGACTTGTGTGTGCTCAATTTCAGCCAGGTTCCATCACACACAGAGCTCCCCTACAGAAAAGGGGAATGACACTGCCTTGGTTGGATTTGCAAGTCAATTTCATCAGGCCAGTGATTCACTCCTCTAGAGGAAACAAGTACATGTTTACTATGAAATGCTTGTTTACCAAGTAGCTGGAATGTCGCCTGGCCCCAAATTGCAAGATAGAAACAGCTGCTGCCCTAATGATCAATCACATCTTCTCTCGTGTTAGCCTTCCCCAAAGGGTTGAGTCAGACCAAGGAAGCCATTTTACCAGTGAGGTGATGAAAAAGATGTGGGAGAACTCAGGGGAAAAGAGAAAAATGCACATTGCCTACTACCGGGCCTCCAGTGGGTGAGTTGAGAGGTGCAATAAGAGAGTTGTGGGCATCTTGAAGAAGTTTGTGGCAGGGTCTGGACCTAGTTAGGACATCTGATTACTGGTTGTCCTGATGGCCACTAGGTTCACACCATTTTATGCAACAAAAATTTCTCCATTTGAGCTCATGACTGGACCTAAAATGATGCTACCTCAGCATCTGCTCTACAGAATGCAAGAGCAGACCCTGATCAACGTGTCCACAACTCATGAGTACATTGAAAATGTATGGAAACACCTTCAGCGCGCTTTTTCTTACACTCACCAAAATCTAGAAAAGAGGAGATGAAAACCCACTACAACTTAAAGACTACCAAGAAAGAGTATGAAGTAGGAGACAGGGTCTTCCTGTACAATCTCCAAAGGAACAAGAACAAAGAGTGGAAGTTCATCCCCTCTTGGTGCAGTCCAATATCATCTGTCGCCTATAAAATCTGCATCCCTAAAGGAGAACAGACGGAAGAGAAATAGGTCCATATCAATCAGTTGAAAATTTGTCATCCCAGACAGACTTTGCAACTCACTGAAGAACCCAGTGAGGGTAGAGCCCAGGAAACATCTGAAGAATAAAAGTAAAGAATGGAAACCCGGATGTAGAAAATCACACATTTACAGTGAGTAAAACAACGTATACTTATCAAGAATGTACCAAAAGTGATGATCATGCTTTTGAATTGAATAAATCAAGTGAAAAGTAATGTGTAACTTGTTGTTTTGTTGTCAATTCGTATGTCGATCATACTGGGGAAATTAGTACTGTATAAAATACTTAACCTCTCTTTTATTCTCAGCAATTAAATAACTCATTGCCTCTATAGGCCGGAGGTGGTTCTACTGGAAAGGGAGGGGTGCAGGACCAAAAACCAAAATCCGAAAACAGTGGAGTGCAGACCAGAGCGCCACTCCCCCATAAGGGGGAAAAGAGCAGCGTTCTCTGATGAAGAACTTCCTGGAATGGACCAAGGCCACAAGGAAACAGAAACCCCAATCTCTCTTTGCTCTTCTCTCTGTATCATGTATGGGGTAAAATAAAGCCCCTAAATGCCAGAAATAAAGGGGCCACAGTGATTTGAAGGAAACTAGCTACGGCACAGTCCCATTGAAGTCTAAAGCCAGTACAAAAATGGTGATGTCATACATGAGGCCTATTGAACTAAAGACAGGCCTAAATCTCAAATGAAGTAGAGATACGCTGGGATGTTCAAAAGTGCGAAGATATGCGCAATGCATTTAAGCAAGGAAAAAGAAAAACATGTGGCTGAAAATGCTGTTTTAATAAATCTATGGATAGCTACACTTTCTACTTAAGGAGACAGATAGCAGCATGTATATTATCTTCACTGTAATACCAGATTGTGATCCAGAAATCTCAAGTGAAACCAAGCTTATTGCGTTGATGAGAAATAAAAGAACTTCCTTTTCCTGATCCCAACTGATAGTATGCCAAGAGAAGTGCCCACTTGGTTTCAAGGTGAACATGGTTTTCTCAGATACCTGCCCCTGTGTATGGACAATCCAGAAGTCATACTCATGTATTTTGCAACTGTGAGGTTAAAGAAAACATTGCACATGCATATAAGGCTGGGATGCCTTATAAAATGCTTCATGTAAAATGTATTGTGTGTGAGTTAAAAGCCATTTCTTGCAGAATTGTACATACAGCTGGGCATTTCTACTGAAATGAAACTTTAACCTCAAAGACCTTTCCTCTGCTTGTCCCAGAGAGGGAGGTCTTGTTGTCAACAATCAATTGGATCCATTGCTTAAAAATACAAAGAAATGTACTGCCATTAATGGAAACCATGGTGGAAATAGATAAAGCCCTGCCTGTTATTTTAGCAGAAGTGACTCTGTGGTCACAACTCCCAGAAAATGTGCATTAAAGCTATAGCCAGGACCATTGGGAGGCCAAGGAGGGATAGGCTAACATAAACATGAGCAAGCATCTGGCTGGTCTCATGTTTAAAGGTAAATGAAACTAAAGAAGAAAAAAGGGGGCGCTAGAGTGAGCGAGGCATGTGAGGCTGGGGTGTGGTTAATAGCAAAATACATTTTAATGCATAAAAAGTGCATTGTATATGCTACAACGCTCATTCCAGACTTTTATTAAAAGTGAAATTAATCCCCTTTGAACAATGCCAACATGAATTTTGTGAGATAAACATAACAGAAGTTATTACAGAAAATTCGATTTGGGCATTCCCATGATTCCGAGAGATTTGAAAGTTGGTGTGGGAGACAAGGACAACATTAACATGGGAACTATGACGTGTCATATTTTTCACTGATGTGGCTCCTGAATAAACAAAGAAGAACTGTATCTGTGCACAAGAAGGGTGTGCCGACTTCAGAATAGCATCATCTGATTTGCTGTAGAATATTGTTCTTAAAAATATATCCATACATGTAAAGATTTGAAAAATTAGGGTATTTGCCCTGTTGATTTTCAGAGTTTAAACATGCCAAACCCACATGTCAGTTTGGGATGACAAAGCTGTCTCCTCCCCCAGCTTTCCTTACTCACATCCCTCAACTCCTTGTCCTATTAGCACACAGGTGGGAGGTGGGCGGAGAGAACCAACCAATCTCTTCCACTGGAATCATGATTAGTTTGTGATGTCATTTCTTCTATAAGTAGACCAGTTTGCATCAGAACTGGGCCTTTTCCCTTTATTCCTGGAGGTAACCTGTTGCTTAACTCTTGCGAGGAACACCCAAGGAGAGAGACCCCAAATCTTGCATTGGAGACAGGGACAAGAAAACATAGAAGCTGATTGGTACCCCTTGGAAGATCCAGAGGGGACTATTCTTGACTGACACCTTTGTTGTCCCAGAGGTGCCCTGCTGTTCCCTGATGCCCACAGCAAGATCTCTTCTGTAAGTAAAACTATCCCAAAGCCATAGACTGTGTATGCTATGCATTTTTTCAAGTATTGTTCTAGTTATTTCCTCATAGCAAAATACCCTGTTTGTCTGTGTAGATCATTAGCATATTCAATTAAAGAACATCAATTAATTCCCCTATAGAAATCATAGGATGTGTTTTGTTAGCATTCGAAACTAACAGGCTCCACCCAGTGTCTTTGGAGCCGGTATAGCCGTAAAGATTTGATTGACTATTTGTAAGAAAACCCCTGACCTTGGTACAGAAAGGGGGGCCCTGAATCCAAAAGAATGAATCCCCAAAACCCTGTTTCCAAGTGAGTGTGCAGGGTGCAAAACAAAATTCCCCATTCATCCCCTTGCATTGTAGAAAAGAAGGATGAATCCTTCTCTTTCCTTTGTATGTGTGGTGGGAAAAACAAAATTGCTCCTTTGTTCCCATTGTGCTCTGACCCAAACCACAAAGCCCTGCTGTTTTTTTGTGTGTGGCTAAACAATTTGCCAACAGTTTTTCTTTCCCTCATGTTGCATCTGTAGTAATAAGTGCAGCACAATTCTTCCACTTGAATCTCTGTTCCAAAGAGTGAATTTTTCTATCAAAAACCAACATGATGTTTTTCCTTGTGTTCCCACTCTCTGCCAGTTGCCTTCAAATCAGAGGGGTAACGTCTAATTGATGTTTGGAGGCTGGGGGTTGCTTGAAGTATCATTACCAAATCAGCAATCATTGTGTGCCTTGAATACTTCTTTTTTGGATTGGGGAGTGATTTTGGTTCTTGTGTTGCCACAGCATTGGTGGTTGATGTTAGTCTGTTTGTCAAATTTGGTTTAAATAACTCAATAAATCTATATTCTTACTACACACCGGCCTTGTTCCCAATCCATTGTGGCACAGAGTGTCTGTTGGGATTGGGTACGAGACGGGCTGGAGGCCTTACCAAAATGAACCTTAACAAAATAAAAGTGCTTTGTTGGGCGCCACCTTGGTTGGAGGGAAAGGAACTCCCTGAGTTGAGTGTGACTGCGTAATAAACCGCGACAGTGGGAAGATAAACGCAGGCCGACTAGCAAGACCAGACAGCTTTTTGAGATTAGTACAAGCCAGATTTACAGAAGGTCTTTCCCCATAACTTTACTTTGCAGCATCAAGACACATTCTTAGGCACCTCACCAAGCCTCTTCTCTCTCCGTAATCTCTACTGTAAACCCTCCTTCACAATTATTCATACCCACTGTCTACTTATGACCCACTGCTGCATGCTTCCTACGTTGCTTCTTTACCCTTGTTCTCCCAAGCTCATCTTGGACAAGTAGCTAAACACTGTCCACTGCCAGAGATACCTGTGCAGGACATCTCTTTAAGAGCACTTCACCTAAAAGTCTCCACAACAAAGATGTCACACAGGGGGCAGCTCCATGGAGACATTGCCACAGGCATATCGGATGGATGCTCTAAATTTGCCCTTAGACCATCGCCAAACTCCCTGCTCTAACACTCTTAACTTCTACGCTCCAACACATTATAAGCAGCTGTGATGAAAAATCCTGACCCCGCAGTGCAAAACGTCTTCTTTATTATCTCATGTAACGACCATAACATCTGTCAAGCAGCTGTATTCCTTTCCCTCATTCTCCGCTCGCCGACCGCCCTCCTCTAAATCCCAGCCTCACCATTCTATGGTTGTTTGTTTATGCCTACAATGTGAATAAGAACATTGCATCTTTAATATTTTACATTGTAACATGGTGAATGCAAACACAACATTGTTGTAATTGTTACTAAGCTACTCACATTTACGTGACATGCTTCCTGCTAGTGCTACCTTAAGTCATAAAGCATACGTACTAAGCCACTCAGGCTTGCCAATTTAATATCCTTTCACAGACATCAAATGACACAATTTAAAATCTCTAGAACCAGGTACGGAGGACAGCCATAGACAATGCGTCCTAGCACCGCAGGCACATAAGCATCCCTTCTAGACACACATGTCCCTATGTTTTTAACACAGCACACCTAGACACAGACCCACACGTAGAGTGGAGGGTACTTCCAATCTACATGCATCAACACAACAATGTGTTGGTGTTTGCAAACCTCTTAAACTTCTATGAAGACATTTTTAGTGGGGATTGTCTCCATCTGCACTGAACTGCCCCCCCTTTCTCTGTCAGTATATTTTCAGAACAAGCCCTGTAAGATCCACTTTGTCCCACCCTCCTCATCCCACTTTTTCTTACTAATTGTGGATATTAGTGCGGATTATAACACTGACACAATAAACCTGAATTCCATCTACAGGATCATTGAACAATGGATGACTATGGATTGGCTTTGCCTGAATGGAACAAAAAATGACTTTTTGTTATTCAGTAACTTCCAGACAAGATCTAAACTTGGAAAGGAGTACTCGCGTTTCAGGATTAAGGATTGCTCCATCCCTGTAGCAGAGAAAGTTAAGACCTTAGGGATCTTCTTTGACTCATCCCTCAGCGCAGAAAGTCAAACCAACTACATTCCTTGGAATTTCCACTACTACCTGAAACTCTTGAGGAACATTACGCCCTTTATTTTTGAAGCTAAATGCTCCTCAATTGCTTGTGCCGTCATTCTCTCATGCTTGGATTATTGTAATGCCCATCTGTTGGGGCTGGTAAAATAAACATTGAAACAACTACAGATACTCCAAAAGGATGCTGTACGCATTGTTAAATGCATACCAAGACGTGAGTATATCCCTTGAGGGAGGTGATCGCTACACTACCCATCTCCTCACGGATTCACTTCAAGACAGCTTCTTTGGTACGTAAATGCCTCTATGGTAATGCCCCGGCCTATTTGAGAGCACGTATTTCACTGTATGAACCTAACCACAACTTTTGTTGCATGAACGCTGAACTGATTAACACCCTCAAGTTTACTAGGACCAAGGGCCTAGGAAGCACTTTCCCAGTACTGGCAGCACTTGTCTGGAAGTCACTGCCTAGTACTTCACATTTGGACCAAAATGCTAAGAGTTTCTGCCTAGCCTTGAAACTAGACTATTTTCCTAGTCTCATTAACTAGATTGCCATCCTAGGACCCCCTCCCATTTTCTGATCCTCTTGCCTCAATGCTTGAATGTACATGTCTGTTTTAGCCTCATTGTATATGTCAAGGATCTTTGTGTTTTTGTGCACCCAGATGACTGAGGGTTAATGGTGTGTTATAAATAAATAAATAAATAAATAAATACATAAATAAATAAATACATCTTGATGACCTCTCACTCGTTGTTTTACATTCATTTGGATTCTGGGGACGTTCAGCAGGTGAGCAGAGCATCTGCACGAGACCCTCCTGGGCCTCACTTTGTAATTGTGCATTGTGCTTTTTTAAACTTAGCGCTCTCAGCACCATTGCCATTGTTCTCCCTCCTCCTCTTCTCTGTATCCATTTCCCTGTATGTGATCTCGCCCGCCCTCCTCCCCTGATTGGTGGCCAATTACTTTGGGCATTGTGCCTTCCTGCCCACTGTGTGCCCCGCTCACCATTCTGGTGGCATTCAGCAGGTGAGCAGAGCGTCTGCATGAGCCCCTTCTGGGCCTCACTTTGTAGTTGTGCATTGTGCTTTTTTAAACTTAGTCCTCTCATCGCTGTTGCCGTTTTTCTCCTTACTCACACCCTTCGCCTGCATCCATTTCTCTGTATGTGATCCCACCCTCCTCCCCTGATTGGTGGCTTGTTGGTCATCACTGACCTTCCAGGGAAGCCCTCTGTCTGTGCAGCCCTGCGCCTAAGGGCCCCTAGGCAAAGGGCGGCTCCCACAGAGGCGGCTCCAACTAGTGTCTGCAGGTGTCATCAGGGGAGGCCAGGGTCAGCTGTCAACCAGCAGTGACTAGTAAGGTCTCGGTGAGAAATAGAGCCTACACTCTACCCTGACAACGCTTCCACATAGCAGACTCTCAGACTTGGGTATTTAAAAAATTGCATTGTGAAAGTATTTAAAATTGCATTGTGAAACCTAGGCCTATTTTCCCCTTATACAGGACTCTCAGACTAAGGTGTGTTTTCTCCGGTATTTAAAAGAATTGCATTGTGTTTTTAAAATTGCATTGTGTGTTTAAAATTGCATTGTGAAAGTATTTAAAACTGCATTGTGAAACCTAGGTCTTTTTCCGCTTATACAGGACTCTCAGACGTAGGTGTGTTTTTCTCCAATATCTTAACGGCTTTGTGATAGTAGTGCCATTCTGTGGTTTTAACTTCTTAGCAAAGCATTCATCTAGCAAACGTTCTACCATTGTCTGAGCGCCATTCATCTTGTCCAATTGTCTACTATTGTCTTGTCTCTCTCTGTCTTGTTTGCTTGCGCCCCTCCCTGCGTCCTTCCCTAGTGTTCTCCCTGCCCCTATCTCCCCTTCCCCCTTCCTCTTCTCTCCTCTCACCACCTTCTCTAATATGCGCTCTGTCTCTCCTATCTTTTGTAACTGCTTCTCTATCGACTATCCTGTTCGCCTCACTAGATCTGGTGGGAAGAAGTTTAAAAAGGACATCCTGGTCTCCAGCCCAGGCCTCCCTATCGCTGACACCTATACCAGTGCCTCCTCTAAGCAAACCCTCACCAACATCCTCTTTGTCGTTCCCTCGCCAGACCTATGGACTCTTCATATTGTCTCTGTGCTTTCTCCTCTCTCTTCTTCTCCCATTAATGGTGGCACCCGGTGGGAGGCACTCCTGACCTCCTTCGACTTCTCTAAGGTCATCATAAATGTTTACCTGAATGGTGCCGTCTTGGTTTTAGGCTCTCAGGCCAATCTTCTCTTTGATAGACGCTTCCCGCGCCTCATCAATTTCCTTCCTTCTCCTGCTGTGCCCTCTCTTCCCTCCATGGCTTCCTTTCCTCCCCCATGCTGTCTACTCCATGGCTACCTTGCCCTCACCTCCTTCCTCTTCTGCCCCCCTCAGGCTTCTTCTACACCTCCGCAGGGCATACACTGATTTGTACACCTTCACGGAAGTCTTTCAAGGATGGCAATCTTCTCCATATTGCCACTCTTAACTCTTGCTCAGCTGTCAAACACTCTTCTGACATCTGCCGCCTCCTGGAAGAACTTGATCTCGATGTCCTCCGTCTCACCGTGACATGGTTCATGCCCAGCTCTATCACAAGCTTTGACACCTCCTCCCTAACGGCTACAATATCCACTCTGCACCCAGGTCCAACCGTCCCAGGGGTGGTGTAGGCCTGATCTTCCCTGAGTGGATTCCTGCCTCTGTCATTCCTATGCAGGCCTACTCGTCTTTCAAATGCCTTGTCTGCAGGCTCTCTCTCTCCTAGCCATTCCCTTACTAAGGCTACCATCTATCGGCCACCTGGTCAGATCTCCTCCTTCCTCTCTGATTGGGCAGAACTTTCATCTTCCCTCCTGGTCTCAACCACTCAACTCCTCCTTCTTGGAGACTTTAACATCCACCTGGATGCTTCCTGTCCTTCCTCTGGACTTTTTCTTGACTTCTGCAACTCTCTCTCACGCTCTATCCTCCCCGCTGGCCCAACTCACTCTGCAGGGCACACTCTCGATGTTCTGATCTCTACAGACCTTCCCCTCTCTATCCCTCTCACCACTCCTCTCTCCTGGAGTGATCACTTTCTCCTTTCCTCCCAGCTCACTCTCTCCACCCCTCAGGCGAAGCCAACTCAAGCACTGCCACCTACCTTCTCGGTTATCCGACCCATGAAGCGTATGTCAGTTAAGGCTTTTGCTGCCACTTTCTCAGCCCCCACTCCCTCTATGGCTGACTCACTGTCATGCGTTCCCCAGGCAGGCGACTCTAGGAGCGCTTTTGGGCTCTCCGCCACTGAATTCCCCACCACGTTGTTTATGGCAAGCACAATGCAGTCTAGTCTTTTTTCATGATGGCCGCTGCCGGGAGGTACTTCCATTCAGTTCTCCCGGCGGCTGGCCCATTTCAACCATTGTGCTTTCCTCGCTGCTGGTTTGTTCGCTGTTACTCCCTTGGCTTTGCTAAGCCCTGTCCTGTCTTTCTTCCGCTACTTTTCTCATAGCAGCCTCTCCTTCCCCCTCTCGTTCCTCTCTTGGTTGTTCTCTTGTGCACAGGACTTTCCCCTCTCGTGCTCTGCAGTCAGCTTGTACTGGTTTCTCCCTTTCCTTTTGTGCACTCTCTTCCACTATTCTTCCACGACCCTCTAGTCTCTCATCTCTCTCTTTCCGCTCTGTTGCTTCTCCCTCTCTCTCCGCTTTTCACACCAGACGGCTGCTGTTGTGTTCTCTGATCTCCGACTTTCAAACCCAGACCACCTCTTATTTGAAAGTCTGCATTTCTCGTGCTTCCCTTTTCTCTCTCGCTCTCAGGGAGGAGTTCTTACGGAAACACTGTGGCCTTATACCGTTGGCCATACTAAAGTGACATTCAGTCTGGTACCCTCTACTGTTACTATACCTGAGATCTCTACGTTTATACCTTTGGACATACTAAAGTGGCATTCTTTTTGGTACCCTCTACGGCTAACTTCCTGGGATCACTGCATATTCAGGATACCATGCCTCTCTCCGGTATCTCTCGAAGAACAATCACAGGGTCTCAAACTCAAACTGAGCTCAAAGATGAGCTTGCCAGAATCCCCCGTCCATCCTCTTTTGCTGAGCAGCTGTCCGTGGTCCTTCAAATAGAGTTTCGCCTGGGAGAATGGAAGTTGGAAAAGAAAAGAAGTTGAGGATTCTTTAGTCCTCAAAACCAACAAGCTACTACTCCACCATCAACCCATCAACCCACTAAGGAGGAACCCATGCAGATTGGGGAAGCCAGAGGCCCTCTGACTCCAGAGGAACGGAAACATAGGTGAGACACTGGGCTCTGTATGTATTGTGGGTCCTCCAGCCATTTGCTCAGGAATTGCCCTGCAGTTCTTCCAAGACGTCCGGGAAATGGACGACCTCGGTCCTAGTGGGACGGGTTACATAGATGATACCTACAGTCCCTATGCTTCATAGGCAGCCACCCCTTCAGAATATTCAGAAATTCGTGACTCATGGTCATAGCACTGCAAATGCAGGTCAAGAAGCAAAAGGTCGACACCATTATCCTCACTGAATGCGGGGCGGCGTGGAACTTTGTGGACACCCTCTGGGCTACCAAAGTCGGGATCCCCCTGATCGAGAAGGAGGAAGACCAGAAGGTTGAGGGGGTGGACGGCACTCCACTTAATTCTGGGCCCATCACCCATTCCACCGAGACTCTTCAGCTGACCATCCTACAACACACAGAAAGGATGGCGTTCAATATTATCCATGCTGCTCACTTCGCAGTTATCCTAGGAATCTCTTGGTTGCGAAAGCACAACCCCTCCATCAATTGGACCGGAATTACCCTGGGTTTTCACTCTCCCTACTGCAAACAATCTTGCCTTCAGAATATTCCTCTGGAAACGGTGACGCCTATGAAGATGCCCCGCTGTGAAACCTGTACAGTACACTGTATACCAGCGGATCTACAAGAATTCAGAGAAGTCTTTGACAACAAGGACACTTTGGATCTCCCACTACACAGACCCGAAGATTGCTCAATTGACCTGGTCCCTGATGCTCTGATCCCATTTGGTCGGCCTTGTATCGACTTCAGAGGACTCAACAAACTCACCACCAGGTATCGATATTCCGATGCCCCTCATCTCTGATATCATTGAAGCAGTGCAAGGGGCCACAATATTCTCCAAGTTAGACCTGAGAAGTGGTTACCACCTGTTCCAAGTCCAAGAAGGGGACCAGTGGAAGACGGCATTCCAGACACCATATGTGCACTTTGAGTAGAGGGTCATGCCCTCAAGCTTGTCAATGCCCCTGCCATTTTTCAACAATTTTTGGACCGGTTATTTTCTGATCTTTTGTTTCAGTCAGTAATTGTCTACCCTGATGACATCCTGGTCTTTTCACCCACTCCACAACAGCATTTGGAACATCTTAAGGCCGTCCTACATCGCCTACGAACCCATCATCTTCTCGTCAAACCTGAGAAGTGTTTATTTAGGGTATGGGCTGTTCCTTATCTGGGCTACATCCTTTGCAGTAGCGGAGTCATGATGACCCGAAAAAAGTCTCTGCCATTCTCAGCTGGCCGACTCCCTCCTCCATCAAAGATATTCAGAGATTTATAGGGTTTGCAAACTTTTATCGCAAATATATTCCTAATTTCTCTAATGTGGTACGTCCTATCATAGTCCTCCTCAAGAAAAATACAAGACTATTTGGGTGGACTGAAGTAGCAGAAGCAGCCCTGCAACAACTCAAGGATCTGTCTCTTTATGCCCCCATTCTGCGCCAGCCCAATCAAACCAAAGCATTCATAGTCCAGGCTGATGCCTCCGTCAGAGCAGTAGGTGCAGTCCTACTTCAAGAATATGAAGGATCCGAGCATCCTGTGGCATATTTGTCCAAGACCTTGACACCAAGTCCAGGAAAATATTCAGTGATAGAAAAGGAGCTCCTGGCTATGAAGGTGGCCTGTGAGGAATGGAGGCATCTTGTCCAAGGTGGTACCTACCCATTTGTAATCCGGACTGACCACAAAAACCTAAAGGTGCATCAACGCATGGAGTGTGTTAACTCCAGAAAGGCAAGATGGGTGCATTTCTTCACCCAGTACGAATCCAAAATCACATATCTTCCTGGAAGCCAGAACATCTTAGCGGATGCCCTGTCTCACCATGATTCTCTCTACCACGCCTCTGAGGGTAAATCTGAAGCCTTGATTCACAGGAACAAGATTGTGCTACAGATCACCTCTTTCCTCCAAGAGGTCAAGGAGGCCACTTTCTCTGCGGAATATAAACTGCCCAGCAAGCTGTCCAACCAGTGGAAAACAAAGAAGGGCTTCTTTTTGTGAACCAAAAAGTATACCTCCCCAACTCCAAACTGCGTCTGAAGGTGTTATCCTGGTGCCATGACCACATGTCCTCAGGTCATCAAAGCATGAAGGGTACTTTAGAATTAGTCACACACTCTTTTTACTGGCCTGGAATTACGTCAGACGTGGAGAAGTATACAAATGCCTGCCAGGTATGTGCAAGAAGCAAACATCGCTCACAAAAATACATTGGTTTATTGGAACAATCACCACCACCCACCAGACCTTGGAGCCACATATCGACTGACTTTGTAGTTGACCTTCCCCCTTCACAAGGTCACAATTGTATCATGGTGACCGTGGATTCCTTTTCTAAACTGGCACATTTATCCCCTTAGATTGGTTTCCCATCTGCTTCCACAATGGCGAAGTCTTTGTCTGTGAAATTTACCGTCTACACGGCCTACCCAATAAGATAGTGTTGGAGAGAAGAAGCCAGTACATCTCCAAGTTTTGGAGCACTTTATGTTCCCAACTGGGGATTGAGAGGGCTCTTTCGTCTGGTTTCCACCTGCAGACGAATGGACAGACGGAATGTCTCAATGGAATCTCGGAGCAATATCTGAGATGTTACACCAACACGCAGCAGGACAACTGGGTCTCCTTGCTCCCCATTGCAGAATACGCCTACAATAATTCAGTCATTCAGCTTTAGGCATCAGCCCATTCTATTGTACTTATGGTATCCATCCCCGCGGCCTCCTTCCAGTGGTCCCCACACCCACCAATATACCATCCATAGAAGCTGTTTTGTCAGAGGTCTCAGAGGCGCAAAGGAACGCTAAGGAAAATCTGTTGGACTCTCAGCATAGGAACAATACCCAGGCGGATCACAAGCATTCTCCAGACCCCCAGTGGGTTCCAAGGTATGGTTTTCAACCAAATATCTTCCCCGCTGGGTGCACATCTCCAAGCTTTCTCCCTGGTTCTTGGGTCGTTTCAAAATCATATCTAAGATCAACCCGGTGGCCTACAAACTTCGATTACCAAACTGCCTCAGCTGGATTCACCCAATCTTTCATTTCACTCTCTTACGTCCAGCTGATGAGCAGGTTTTCTGCCAGAACCCTCACAAGTTGCCAACCGTGACTGTACCAGAGACGGAGGAGTATGAAGTATCTCAGATTCGGGACTCTAGGTATAGGAGAGGGCACTTGGATTACCTAGTTCACTGGAAAGGGTATCCAGAGTCAGAAGACACATGGGAACCCAGATCATTTGTACATGCCCCAGTTCTGATCTGCAAATTCCACTGGGCTCATCCAGGTAAACCAGGCTACCCCGAGGTGGAAGGGAGTATGGAAGGGTGTATACTGTCATCTGTTCAACAGACTGGTGCCTGTGGGAGCGCTGGCGGACTTGCCACCATTGAATTCCCCACCACATTGTTTACGGTGAGCGCAACGCAGTCTAGTCTTTTTTCAAGAGGGCCGCTGCCGGGAGGTACTTCCATTCAGTTCTCCCGGCGGCCAGTGCATTTCAAGCATTGTGTTTTCCTCACTGTTGGTTTGTGCGCTGTTACTCCCTTGGCTTTGCTAAGCCCTGTCCTGTCTTCTTCTAATACATTTCTCGTAGCAGCATCTCTCTCCCTCACGTTCCTCTCTTGGTCATGCTCTCATGCACAAGACTTTACCCTATTGCGCTCGGCACTCAGCTTGTCTTGGTTTCTCCCTTTCCTTTCATGCACTCTCTTGCACTATTCTTCTGTGACCCTCTGGTCTCTCGTTTCTCTCTTTCTGCTCTTTTGCTTTCTCCCTCTCTCTCTGCTTTTCACACCAGATGCCTGCTGTTGTGTTCTCTGATCTCTGGCTTTCAAACCCAGACCGCCTCTTATTTGAAAGTCTGCATTTCTCATGCTTCCCTTTTCTCTCTCGCTCTCAGAGAGGAGTACTTACGGAAGCACTGTGACCTTTTACCTTCAGCCATACTAAAGAGACATTCAGTCTGGTACCCTCTACTGCTACTATACTTGGGATCTCTACGTTTATACCTTTGGACATACTAAAGTGGCATTCTTTCTGGTACCCTCTACTGCTACCATACCTGGGATCACTACATATTCACGATACCACACCTCTCTCCAGTATCTCTCGAAGAACCATCACTGGGTTTTTTGTGCCTAAGCTTGCTTTTACCCAACCCTGCTATCTCAGGAGAGGTGTCACATGCTTGCTTGTAAACCAAGTAACCATTGTGGCGTCTTCCCAAGGTAGACCCTACCTTAAAAAAAAGGACTACCGCAGAAAGAAGGCACCTGCAGTCAGCTCCAGCAGCTCAGGTGAGGAGTTGTGGGAGGATTCAGATTTGGACAATGAGTGTGCCACTCACACCCCTACACAGCCCTCTCCATGTTCCACTCTGATATATCTGATACTCTCGATGTTCTTGCCCCTGTCATGAGGATCCGCCTGAAGCCCAAAGCCAAGTGTGCTTCCTGGTACGACTCAGACCTTGCTACCCTTAAACTCAAGTGTAAGGTGGATGAGAGGAAATGGCATGCTTCCGGTACATCCTCTGACAAACTGGCCTGCTGCCTACTCCAATGGCAATACCGACTCTCTGTCCGCACCAAGAAGAGAGCCCACATCCAGGTCCATGTCTCTGTGGCATCTAACAACTCAGCCAAACTCTTCAAAATCTGCAAGGAGCTGAGCTGTCTAATCCTGCTGCAGTCTCTACCTCTCCTGTCCCCTCCGAGGCCCTCTGCACAGCCCTGGCTTCTCATTTAATCTCTAAAACTCAGGACATTCTGTCCTCTCTATCGTCCTCTCTCCCTGCCCCCTCTACTCCCTGCTCTTCCTCTGGCACTTCATCGGCCACCTCTCCTCCCTCATTCTCTGCCTTTCCCCTGTTCTCTCCAGATGAGGTTTCTAGAATAGTCTGATCTATGAAAGTCTCATCAAAACAGGTTCACCCCTGCTCCTCCAAAACCATCAAGGACCACATTGGCACCTTGGCCCCTGCCCTGGCTGACATCTGCAACCACTCCTTTGCCACTGGAGTGTTCCCTTCCCACCAGAAGCACTCCGTTGTGCACCCTCTTCTTTAGAAACCCACAGCCGGCCCCTCCTACCCGGCTAACTATCGCCCAATCTCTATCACTCTTTTCCTGGGCAAACTCCTGGAAGAACTGGCCATCTCCCAGCTTGACCTTCCCACTGAATCTGTTGGTTTTCTCCATGATCACCAGTCTGGCTTCAGAGCTGCCAGAAGCACCAAAACTGCGCTCTCCTGAAAATCCGTGAAGACCTGCTCTCCAACCTCGATTCCAACACCCCCTGTGTCCTCATCTTACTTGATCTCTCTTCTGCCTTTGACACAGTCAACCATGCCATCCTGCTCAACCGTCTCTGTGATAACCTGGGTATCGATCAGGCCCTGGCTTGGCTGACCTCTTTCCTCTAAGATCGACCCTCCCAGTCCCAATTGGGTCCTTCCTCTTCTCTATCTATACCTGTGATGTTCTCCAGGGGTCTTACCTCTCTCCCTGGCTGTTCAACCAATACCTGGCACTTCTTGCCCACCGCATTGCCACGCTCTGCCCCAACTTTCAGTGCTATGCAGATGACACTCAGCTCATTTTCAGGCATCCTTCCCCCTCTTCTCCTCCATCACTCATCTCTGACTGTCTGCTAGCCAGGAGTGGTGTGCCGCCAATCACCTCTGCCTTAATGCCAGTAAGAGTGAGATTCTCCTCATCTGCTCCCTCCTTTCCTGTCACTCTCTGGCCGGCCTCCCTTGGCCCTCTTCCTGCTCCCACCTTGAGGCTAAAAACCTCAGGGTCATCTTTGACTCCTCACTCTCCTTCTCTCCTCACATATTTGACGTCTCTAAGAAGTGACACTACCAGCTGAACCTCCTCAGAGGTGTTCTTCCTTTCCTCTCCTTCCCCCAGAAGCACACTGTCTCCAGAGATTTCGTTCTCTCGGAAGCACCTCAAAACCTTCCTCTTTGCTTCTGCTTTCTCTCCTCCTCTTCCCTGCTGAACTCCTTGCTGATACTGATACTGCACTGGTCACCTGGCTACCATCTGATCTCGGGCCCAGGTCCCCTCCCCCACAAGTTGCACCCCTGCTCTACCTCCCTGGCATCCCCTGCACTTGCGGACTATTTTTCTGTATCCCTACAGCCACCTACCAGCACTTAATACCTCATCTCTCCACTTACCCTTGTACTTGCCACCAGCTGGCCGCACTTTTACTTATTGCTTTTATTTATTCTATTTATTTTTACTGTTGTTCCCTGGTACTCACTACCATCTTCCCCTTCCCCCTCACGTTTTCCCCTACCCCGTCCCCTGCACTTTCGGGATCTCATTGTCACCTGGCCTAGTAAGATTGTTGTCTCTGTCTTCCCTCTGTTCCCCCTCCCTTGCCTCGTCGCGCCTTGAAAAACGTTTGTATAGGCGTGTTATAAATGTCATATCATCATATCATATCATAGTGGTAAACTACTTAGCTCAAAACAATATAATTGAGATCATGAAACACACAAACACACACAGGCCCACACAGGCGCTCACAACCACACACACTGTATTTGGCAGATTAGTGGGTGGCAAGAAGATATGCTTCTTCCTCAGGATTATTGGCGTTAAATATATTGATTCATATTGTGTTCCTGTTGTTCAGTTTACGTGTTAAGAACTTGCCTCTGATATGATATATGATTAAAAAAAAAGGTGTAATCCTGGCAAGACTGACTCCGCCCATCAGCCTTCTAAGGGCAACACAATTAGTCCATTTAATTGGGTAAAATTGCCAACTATTACAGTGCTTAGAAGTGAGACGAATTCAGCCGGAAGACGCATGCATAAAAAACATATCCAAGAAAAAATAGGTAAAAGATGTTTTAAAAATTAAATGTTACCATAGGCTATTGTCAAGATATTCAGCGGTAAACTCAATATGTGACTCACCATTTATTTGGTGATTTCGTGCATGCCTATGACTGTAAGGATGCGTCATGCTTGGCATTTGAGTGTTGCACATGGCGTGCGAGGATGGCAGCTGCACACGTGGGTTTATAACTGACCACAGGGTGAGTTTGTCAGGCTCATGATGTCATAATTTGGGCTTTTCTAGCTGCACTTGACATATGCGAGTGAAATCCTATTGGATTTGCCAAAGCTTCTTAGAGTAGAATGAAGATTCCCCCTGCTAATAGCGCAGGGAGCTCTTGATTCTATTAAAGACAAGGAGGCGAGCATTAAGCTTCATCTTCTCTTTATTCTACTCTCCAGCAGTTTCGACAAATAATGTAAATTTTCTTTCAAATAATTTTTTTTTTTTTTGCAAAACTTCAAGTCCCATCATTCCTTGTAGTCCCTTCAGTCTCTTAGCCATGGGACCTAGTCCTTCCTCTTCCTCTGTTCTTCCTCTTCTTTGACTGCTTCAAACTGCAACTGAATAGCCAACCGGGCCAACTTCTATTCTGAACTTCCTGCTTTATGCCGGATCGGTCTCTCGCATTTCAACTTGCGTACTCGCTCCGAGCAACTTGTTCTTCTCTCTACTGATTTCAGCCGTTCTTTTGCTCATCTCCTATGGTCAGAAATAACAATAGCAACATGTTAGGGCGGGGAATACACATCCTATTCTGGAAGGAATTATCATGTCAGTCATATGCAACACATCACTTTATTCAGTTCATCATTGCTTCATTTATTTTGTGTATTTGGGTCGGGAATTTAATGCTCGCCTCCTTGTCTTTAATAGAATCAAGAGCTCCCTGCGCTATTAGCAGGGGGAATCTTCATTCTATGTCAAGACGGAGGCGAGCATTAAGCTTGTTCAAAGCTTCTTACTACTGTTTCTGCTATCGTGTTAATTGGTCGAAAATAAAACGTTCTAAACTTTGTATCGCTAGCCCAATCTGCTGCTTTCATAATATCTTGCAAAGCTGCGCCTTGCCCTAGCACTTTCGAGGCCATTGCTCCTCTAACCGAATGTGCTCCAAATGTTGTCATGTCTATGCCCGCTAGACTCATGATATCTCTGACCCATCGCGCTATAGTGGCTGTTGCTACTCCTTTGTGTGGTTTCCTGCGTGCTATTAACAATTGGGTTGTCCCTACTGGTCTTAGCTCTGCTGTTCTAATCTCGCACTCTTTTATGCACGTGGCTATGCACCACTTCGGATGCTCTTGCATATAGGGATACGTGATTGTGGAAGAATCTGTCTTCGTTCTTCTGGCCAGGTTAAACGTTACTCCTTCTGGGCCATATGTCTTCCTATTTATTTCTAGTGCTTTAACGTCTGCCACTCTCCTGCATGACACCATGCATAGTAGCATGGCTAATTTCCCTGAAAGCATTCCTAGCGACAAGTATCTGTTACTGGGCCACTCTGCTAGTACTTTCAATACTACAGATACGTCCCATAAAACCTCGTATATCGGCTGAGGTGGCTTCCTGAACCTTATTCCTTTTAGAAGTTGTATCACTGCTATGTTCTTTCCTACCAGCACTCCTTCCAAGGGCAGGTGGCCTGCTGAAATTGCGGATCTATATACTCCTATTGTCCTATATGCTTTACCATCTTCTAGGAGCTCCGCCAAAAAATTCAGTATCTCAACTAGAGGGGCAGAAACGGGATGAATACTTCTCCTTTTGCACCAAGTCGACCACTTGTTCCAAGCTGCGTGGTAGCTCCTACTAGTTGAAGGCGCCCATGACTCGGCGATGAGGCTTGCAGCTTGTGCCGAAATTCCTGGGAAATTGCAGCGTCTCCTGCTATCCTGCACGCCATCAATGGCAGTGTCCCCTTCATTCTCAGAGGGTGATATGACCCAACTGGGTCCGTGAGGAGGTTTTTTCCTTGCAGTAGTACTCTAGGGTAGTCCGCTATGAGCTCCATGAGTGCTGGAAACCATACTTTGGATTTCCATATCGGAACCACTACTATCAAATTCGCTGCTTCCCTGTGTACTTTTGCTAGTACTCTGCTCATCATTATGAATGGAGGGAAAGCGTAGAGTGTCTGCTCTCTCCAGTCCTGCAGGAAAACATCCACTCCGGCTGCAAGAACTCCTCTTTCTGTGTGTTCAGTCTGGACGCCAACACATCTGTGTACTGGGCCCCAACATTTTTCCAGCTGCTGGAATGCCTCCCGGTCCAGCATCCAGTCGTTGGAGTCTGAGAGGTGCCTGGAGTTCCAGTCCGCTATTACGTTCAACGAACCCGGTAAGTATTCGACTATTGCTGAGATCCTTGATTCCAGTCAGGAATGCCAAAAGTCCTTTGCTATTTCCGCTAACAACTTGGATCTCGTCCCTCCTAAGTGTTTGATGTACTTGACTGCTGGAATGTTGTCCATTTTCAGCAGAATACAAGAATTCAATTTTCCTTTTGAAAAAGCCTTGATCACAAAGGATTCGGCTAACAGTTCCAGACAGTTTATGTGTAACTGGAGTTCTTTCACGCTCCACCTCACTCCTGTCTGAAGGTCTCCACATCAGGCTCCCCAACCTGCTCTGCTGGCGTCCGATTCTATTATTAAGTCTGGACGGTCGCCGAAGATGGCTCTCCCATTCCAAGCTTCCATGTGTGCTAACCACCGCTCCAGCTCTGTCCTGGATTCCTGATGTAAGTGTACTAACTGGTGGTAATGTAGTCCTTGCTGAAGGTGTCTTATCTTCAGCCTTTGCAGGGCTCGGTAGTGTAGTGGCCCTGGAAATATCGCCTGTATTGATGCTGCTAGTAGGCCTACTCCCCGCGCTATTCTGCAGAGCGATATCACTGTTTTGCTGAGGCATGTTCTTATTTCCCTTTTTATGTCTCTGATCTTTCTGCTTGGGAGTTCTAAGGTTGCCGTGCTGGTGTCTATGATAAATCCTAGGAATTCTATCCTCCTCATTGGTCTAATCTCTGACTTCTCCCGATACACTAGAAAGCCAAGGGAGGTCAAGAACTTCACCACACAGTCAGTCTGGTAGAGTAGTGTCTCTCTGCTGTTGGCCATCAGCAGGATGTCGTCCAGATATATAATCATTCGTATCCCTTTCTCCCTGATCACTGCTGCTACTGGCTTCATGCTAGCACAGAATGTCCCTTCCTGCTGTGTACCAAAGTAACTGTAGTTAAATTATTCAAAAAAGTACCAAAAACTGGTATCATACACTTTAGTGGAATTCTCTGAAAACAAAGAGGGCAAGTTTGTAGAAAATTTTTGAAATATTTATTTCCCAAAGAAAAAATCCCAATAACAAAAAAATTACAATAACAAAAAAGTATAACAAAAAATTGAACACACAGAATTATAATTCTCAATAGAAAATTAGATTTTGTTTGAAGAACAGAAAAAATCAATTATTCTTTTTATAGAACAGAAAAAATCAATTATTCTTTTCATAGGATCACGAAAAGAGAAATAAAAAAGGAATGGAGTACTTGTGGAGAATAGACACATGGACGGCTCTTAAGGAAAAATTCTTCCTTTTCTACAAAGAACAGCCGTGTCCACACTAGCTCTAACTCCAGTATTCCTAATGACAGGTCTGCCTAAAAAAGGAATGGAGTACTTGTGGAGAATAGACACATGGACGGCTCTTAAGGAAAAATTCTTCCTTTTCTCCAAAGAACAGCCGTGTCCACACTAGCTCTAACTCCAGTATTCCTAATGACAGGTCTGCCTACGTGTAGGTGTCAAAAAAGTGTTTCAAAAAAATTCAAAATTGACATCATCACAACAACGTTTCGGCTGAAATGCCGCCTGTCTGGCCATAACTTCATGACATGGTTGAAAGTTGCCTTCCTCAGGGCGAAAAAACCTCACAGCAGTTTAACCCTGTGGGGAAGCAGACATGAAAGGGAATTTAGAATTAAAAGCATGATAGGAGCGAACTCCAAGTTTTGAATAAAGTTGCCCTTATTGTTTGAAAGAGAATAAGTCAAAAAAGCAATTACCTGAATTTGTAGGCTGTGGGTAAGTTGAAAAAACAGGCGTGAATGGGCTCAGGGGCCCAAAACCAATGACGCCTGAAAAGCGGAACCAGTGGGGCCCTTGGTGTAACTACATCAAGTTAGGATTCACATTGGAGAAAACAACAACTGAAATGGAAGAAGGAACTTGTCAGAATAAAAATGAAAAAAGTGCAAAATAATGCTGACTAAATGGGGAGGGAAATGAAAATGTGTATACTCACATTTGGGTTAGATGCTGTAGCTCAATGGCGTGCACAGATGAAAGGTGCAGTCCGTGGAGTCTAGAGTGCGATGAGCACGTGCGTTGGGTAGCCTGGTTTACACCTGTTGGTCGCAAGGGGGTCACAGATTCTATATCTGGTCCCTTGTCACTGGCATGAATAGTATGCAGCCTCTGAGTGAAAAAACACACAGAGGAGACCCCGAGGCTTAGAAGGGTGGACAAATATATGCAATGAACACTGAACGTGTTAAGGAAAGCCGCAAATGACTGCGTCTTACCTATGTCCGCTTAACAGATGTGTCATGCAGAAAAACGAGGGGAACAGCCACTCTTGGTCACCTCTTGCAGCTCTGTGCGTGGCGAGCAAGAGTGCTCATACAGCCTAAAAGGGGCGGGAAACCAAACACGCCATTTCATTGGGCCTTAGGCCTGGCTTCATGATCTTCGTGAATGCCTGTGGCGCTGATGCCAGTCCAAACGGCATTGTCGCAAATTGCCATAATTGCCCGTCCCAGTCGAATGCTAGAAAGGGACGGAAATGTTTGCACTGGTATCGTCAGGTAGCCATCTTTCAGATCTATCCTTACTAACAGTCCCTCTGTCTGAGTGTGTCTCTGAGCTGATGGGTCCCTTCCATTTTGAAGTGCTTGCAGACCACCCAGCTGTTCATGTGTTTCAGATTTATCACTGGCCTCACTTTGTCTTTTCGGTGAATCAGAAACATATTGCTCACAAATTTTGGGTGTGCTTTGCACGGTTCGATCGCCTGTTTTTCTGCTAGACTCTGCAATTCTGCATGTAATAACTCTTTCTCTGACTGTGTCCAGGCTAGAGAGCGGGGCGCTTGATATTGGATAGGGATCTCTGTAAACTGAAAGCGCATGCCTTTCGCTGACTGCAGAACCCAGGCGTCGCTGGAAAGCAAGCGCCAATTCTCTCAGAATACTGCCGTCCTCCCCACTACTGCTGGGTTCGTAAAAATTCTCACCTGTGGGGAAGTTGTGTCCTCTTCCCTTTCCTCTACCTCGCCTTCCTCTAGGGAAGCAGCCTCTTGGCGGGAAGAATGAGTCTGGCTCTCTGTTAGCCCAGTACTGATTTCTATTGCCTTGAGGCCTTCTGAATGCTTGGTAGCGACCAGTCGCTCGGCCTCTGTACCGACCGGTCCCGCCAAAAACACTTCTGCAGAAGATTTTCTTCATGGAGGCTTGTGCCTTCTCTAGAGATGTGTACATTCCTACGAATTGCCCCATTTCTTTGACGAAAGTCTCTCCGAATAATTGCCCCTGAGCTGCCTCGCCTGCTTCATATGATGATAGATCTCCCAGTTTGTGGTCGATCTTGAGCAGGAGCCCTCTCCTGCGTTCAGACGATATTGCGCAATTGGCATTGCCTAGTAGACATACGGCTCGCTGAGCCCAGTTTGCTAGGACTCCAGGGTCCACCTCCTCCCCTGTGTCCTTAGCTCGCTCGGCTAAGTCCATAATTGTTGCTAGGGGTCCAGCTAGGTCTAGGACCTTTTCTTGGCAGCTTTTCCATGAGCGATCTATGCCCTTCCTGGGGTCTCTGTTGGATTTGTAGACATGTTTGGGTCTAATTCTGGGGCTTCGGCTACTTTGCCCGGTAGTTCCGGTCTTTGGCACTCAGCCCTCATTCTCTGTCTAACTTTCTTCTCCAGCGCTTTCCTCAATCTTTGGTTCATATACTTCGCAACCCTCGGTGAAGGCACCCACTCCGAGGATTTCGGATTCCTTATCTCCTCTGGATGGAACATGTATGATGTTTCTTCCTCCTCTATATTATGGAGCTTTCACTGTCTTTTCTTTGGAGGGGGTTGGATTCCCTCGTCCCCTTCGTTATCTGCATCCTCCTGTGTGGAGGTAGGGGATTCTGGTGGTTCCTCTTCCGGGAAACCTTCTTCTTCAGGATAGCCCATATTATCATAACCTGGGTAGGGGGTCTCGAGGCTCGGCACCTGTGATTTTTTCATGAACACTTCTTTCATTCTATTGAAAGCGTCTAAAGCCTCTGGGGCCCTTGCACCTGCCCCTTCCATTTGGCCTGGGTGGTCAGAAAAGTCTTTGCTCTTCCGGGCCTTATTACACCACTTGGGGTCTTTTGGAGTGACCCTTGTGGACGTGCTTTCTTCCAGCTTGGTGCCCTTGTCTTTCTGGCTCAGAAACAATTCTATTGTCTGTAGTCTCTCCTGTAGGGGTCTAACCCCCTGAGCCACTGACTCCGTGAGTGAATCCCCCAGCACTTTCTTGAAACTATAGGCTAAGTCCTCCTGGTAGACTGCCTCTTGTTCTTCTTCACTCCATTCGAAGTTAGACATGTTTAGTGCTGTTAGGTGCCTTAACAATACCTTTTCAGGTGTTGTGGCACGTCCACTGACTCACTTCAGCTTGCGAGCTGCACCTTGTCTGCGCTGCATGTGTTGCTGTGCAGTTTTCCTTGGGGACCTTTCTCGAATCCCAAGTGTAAAATACACTTCTTATCTGGCTGTGACTTTGTGTAATGATCTTATGAATGCTCCCTAGCATTTTATCTGCTCTGTTATGCAGTGTAAGGCTCAAACGCGCTCCGTAGCGTTGTTGTGCTTCTTAATACGAAGCCTCTTCTGTGCGAATGCGCTGTGACTCCGCCCCCGAGGGTGGGGGCTTCGAGTTCCGAGCGCTTTGCTCCTCTATTGGCTGAGCCGTGTAGTAGGAGGCCCTGTCCTCGCAAGTGTCGGGCCGCTTCCTTGTTCTGTCGGAGCTCCACTCGCTCCCTTAGCTCTGCCCCCACTGCAGTGGGGGCTGCCCTGCGGCATCCGTCTTCAAGAGAGCGGGCCGCTTCTCTGACGCGGTCAGGAGATTAAGCTCACGCTTGCACTTGCTCTGCCCCCACAAGGGTGGGGGCTGCCTGCACCTTGGCACGCTGTCTGAGGCCTGCTTATGAGGAGATCGGCGAGCCCCTGAGGTGCCGGGTAGTGCGGCACGGGGCCGTCGACTCTCTATTGTACTACTCACGCTCTACCGCTGCCGCGCGGAGCATTAAGGGGGACCTACAGCTAAACCCATATATCTTATTAACTTACACACCGTTTATATACCGTCTAACCTTACATTCAACACATGCTATTACACAGCTAATGTAGGGTAGTACTTATCTTTCTGGAGAGCAGGAAAAGAAGAGGAGGAACAGAGGAAGAGGAAGGACTGGGTCACATGGCTAAGAGACTGAAGGGACTACAAGGAATGATGGGACTTGAAGTTTTGTAAAACAAAATATATATTTGAAAGAAAATTTACATTATTTGTTGAAACTGTTGGAGAGTAGAATAAAGAGAAGATGAAGCTTAATGCTCACCTCCTTGTCTTGACATAGAATTGAAGCACCTCTCGGAAGAGCACAGTAGTGAGAAGTGAGTCAAACATTCACTTGATTAGGTTGAATCATGGTTCGAGTCACCTGTGCCAATGCCTCCAAGTGAGTTTCCTTTCCTAAGGATGGAGCTCCATTCTGCGACCTACCTACAGGGAAGGACACACACTCAGATATGCAGGTCACCTGGAATTGATTCAGGTAAAAGCCGAAGCGTCCCTTAATAGACCGGAGGGTGAATGTACACAATCGCATGATTATATTTGAGGAATACATGCTGCAGTGGTTCATGAAACTGTACTCAATGGCAACCACTGTCGATCCTGTCTTTGTGACATCTTGCCCGCCTGTGACTTTCCAATTCTCTCAAAGGGCGCCGATTGTTATAAACGAGCTTCCCTCTCTACTTTTGCTTCTATCAGTAGGACAATCGCCCAGTGCTATATCAACTTTCAGCAACCTGATCCATAGCCCAATTACATTTAATTAGAACTGCTCTTACTGTAATAATAGCTCTTTTTGACACTCTTCCGGGCCCTTACATCCAGGCCTAACCATTGTCTTTGCGTGGAACTCGCAAGCCCATCGTGAGGTTTATTATGGGCATCTAGGAATCTCTGTTCGCCCCCTGCCCCCTTGTGCTATTCACAACACTTAGCTTGATATGCTGCTCTAGCAGCGATCGAATTACGCATGGGAACTCCCCTCAGTACCCCTGACCTCCTTCATCCATGTGAACAATGGACAAGTGGTATTTCAAGGGAAACATTAGCAGTCCGTGATGGGATGTGTGTTCTAGCATGTGTGCGGGGCATATTTTACCAAATGCAGCCACAAGGCAGACATACAAGCTCCAGTATAGAGGCAGGACAAGTGGTATGAAAAATGCACACACCTCAGCACAGATATAGGCATTGAGCTCAAAAGTGCGGCTTCACAGAAGGTGCATTATCAAAAATATGGACACAGGACACTGATTGGAAGCAACACGCAAGGTACACACACCAAATGGTGAAGAATTAGGGTATGTGCTAGAAGGTACCAAGAAGGAGCACACATACAAACATAGAGTGAAATTAGCAGAGGACCAGGGTTTCCAAATGGTATTTCCAGGAGTCATCCAAAAAAGAAATCAATTTGTGGTGCACAAAGCATGGGAGGCCGCAATTGTTTTAGTGAAGCAACACTAGTTAAGCAGCTAGGCAACTCGTTTAAATTGCACACTGTGAGAAGGTAGTCACTCTCTCGGGGTGCCAATTTTTAAATATTTAGGTACTGGAAATGTTGACACTTGGGCACTAAAAGATGAAATGTTTTTTGTTTTTTTGTGTTTTAGTTCATTGAACTTTTCACAAATGTATATCCAAACATATCAAATAGAATTACAATTCATACAATTCATACAGAATTACAGTAACATTTTACAAGAAAATAAACTTAATTACATAAAATAAGAAAAGCACACAGATAAAAGAAAGGAGAAAACCAGGCCAATCCTAGAAATTAAAACATAATTAAAAAATTAAGACAAAGGACATACAATACGATGTGCACAGCAAACTTACATAGAAGGTTCCCAAATAACGAGTAACAGAAGAGATATCAAAACACATAATATATGTGATTACATAGAGCATGATGCCCAGTGGTCTGGCATACAATAACAGACCTCCTAGCCAGGTCAAATAAGAAAACATAGTGACCATTAGCATCTTAAATTCTAGGCTAGGTATCTAGATCCGTCAGCAATTTCACTTCCTCTTCAAGTTTTCAGAGGTGTTCATTGACTTCCTTCCAAATCTGGGTAATAGCAATGGTCAAACTATTATTCATCCCAGAGAGGCACCTCGACCAGAAGATTTCACTTACAATATATACCTGATAATATTCAAATTTGGCAAAATATTTGTCATAGGTCGATCTCTAATCGGACAGCAGGTGAGTACATGCCTAGCAGTTTCCACCACTGTATCATCTAGACAGAGTCTGCCATTCCTTCTCTCAACTGA
Organism: Ambystoma mexicanum; assembly: GCF_040938575.1. Taxonomy (NCBI): domain Eukaryota; kingdom Metazoa; phylum Chordata; class Amphibia; order Caudata; family Ambystomatidae; genus Ambystoma; species Ambystoma mexicanum. The sequence goes on from NC_090922.1 coordinate 361,181,252, forward strand.
AACACCAGTACAGGCTCCCCGTGCCCCTAATGCTTACAGGCAGTTAAATCTAATATCCAGAAATATTCTACGATTAGCCTGAAAGGGTACCAATTTCAGATAGTTTTGAGGCTTTTTAAATGAGAAAAGGCATCTTGGCAAACGTACATAGAGTACACATAGCAGCTGCCTTGTCGTGGCTGGCAACCCAGCCCCACTTCTCTATCGATTCCTTGAGAGATTTTAACACAGCCCCTTCCCCATATTCCCATTTGGGAAAAAGATGAAATGTATGCCCAGGATCACACATTTTGGTTAAGTTGTGAATCTGGAATTGGAATCATGTCTATAGTATTGGTGCTTCAATGGACACTGATTGTGAGTTCTTGTTGTATATCAAGGTGCAATTAATTGTTTGTGTGCCAGTTCTTGTTGTACATCAAGGTGCAATTGTTTGTGAATGTCTGAGTTTCAAAATCTAAAATAATATCTTGTTTTTTTGTGTTGACTTGGAAAGTGCACACGTTATATGATAAACCAACATGACTTACTAAATGTACCCTTAAAGAAATATGCTGTGCAGAAATATTGTAGCTTTTTTCCCCATCATAGATCGAAGACTTCAAGTTTCAGAATCCTAATTGATGTGAGCCTAAAATCTCATCTGGGGTTTATTACTGTAATTTAAAACAGCCAACCAAAGTTAGTGTGTATAAATATCACTAGCTTATAGTCATTGTTTGGTATGGTAATGTTTATTTATATAGCGCTCAAGTGTTTCAAAGCGCTCAAGTGTTTCAAAGCGCTCAAGGAGGGAAGGAACACAGGGAAAATCAACAGTCACTCAGAGCCCTTGAAATTCTTCGACGATAAATCGTCAGCACAGTCAGATTAAGTGAATATGACACATTTAACAGTTTAGATACAGTAAATAGGCCTAACAGTGATTCTGTGGTTTTTCAAGTGCGTAGCAAGGGGTGAAGACAAGTGAGAACAGACAGAACGATCTCCAGGCAGGGCTCTATGCAGATTGTGCAAGTGCAGGAGGCAAAGGGAGGGGCAGGGAGCCAAGTGCGCCCAGTCAGTAAAGACTAGTGAAGTGCAGAGAGAGAAGCTCAACAAGGTTTTTTTAATAACAAGTGCAGCAGGGTGTAGGGCCTTGGGGCAAGTGCAGAAGGACTGGTTGGGGTGCCTGGGACCTGTGAGACTCTGAGGTACACCAGGCGGTTTGTCACAGGCTTGCAGATTGTTTTCTATGATGGGTAGAAACATTTGAAATTCTAGACGTATGTAAGCAATGTTATTTATACTATAAGCATACCTAGAAATAGGATAACTTCAGGAATGTGAACTGTGGCTGGATCCTTCTTGCCAAAGGCCCCATATCACTCAAATGCCCAGCATGGATATTCTGAGCAGGCAATTGTCTGCATGCCACCAGACTGTGTAAAGGAAGTCATTTCACTGACAATAGCACAGTAGAGTACAATGAGATAAGATGATCTGTCAAGCATCCCAGTATCTTTCAGTGGCTAAAAAGGAATTCGATCCTCAACATTTTGGTTCTACTGTCTCCAATTGGGCTGCCTATCCTCCTTTCTTGACAATGGTCTTGCACTCTTCGTTGGCGGTGGTACATATATTGCCTTGCTGCACCCGGCTGTTCACTTTGTTTGCAAACCTCCTTTGCAGGAACCGAGTTCTAGACCTGCAGCCTACAGATGTTGTTTTAGATGTTATCACTTTTTGGTTCTGGTGCATTGCTTTGTAACATGGTAGGTGTTACCATAATACAATTGCATATGCTCAAGTGTATTAACTTGAGGGCGACGAGATTCTCAGGCACTTACCAGCACAGTACAGTTTCATGACTTTGAAATGTATTTCTTTGTAAAAACAAATGGTACTGACTTTTTTGCATAAGGCATCTAGGTGAATGCCCCAACCAAAATGTGGGCCTGAGGTATGTGGCCCCTTTGCCCACCCGTTAATGGCCAATAGGGACGACAGAGTGTACAGTGCAACTAACCAAAGCTAAAATACAATAATACTGTCCATCAATAGCACCAGAGGCAGTATTAATTCTAGCCCAGGCAAACGTTCTTTTTGGTGCTGTGGCTTCCCATACTGCAGTATGTACAGATTGGATGTTTTCAAAACAGCACCCCATATTGCCAATCTGCTGTAGGGACGTCCATTCAATACCTGGAATGTCATTACTGTAGCACAGACCTTGCACACATAAGAGGAAGTACTTTGCCATTCCTCCCACCTCAAACTGTTTCTAAACCTACATAATACATGTACATATTTAATTTTAGAGGCAGAGATGCCATAAGGAGCTCGGCCCTTATACAGTTAATTGTAACAGCTGTAACACGCGCAGGCTATAAGAATAATATGTTGAGTAGCGTGCTTGATAAAGTGAACATGTTTTCATGTTTCGAATTACAAGCAGTTTAAAGTAGGAAGCAAGCAAACTAGATCTTGGGTTATGAAGCTTGACATTGTTAAGCCTTAAGAGAAGACATACTTCAGACTTTCAGCATTTGAAATACTGCCTGGAAGCTTGGCAGCTGCAGTAATGCCATAAGGATGTAGAGAACACTTTTTATAACAGCAGCACGGTTCCACTGAATCCAGCTTCATTTACAACCGCACAGAGTGAGCTTCGAGATACAAATCTGAAATGAGTCAGTCTACCTTGGCACGCCAAGGCCCCATGTATGAATGCCCGAGGATAGCCTGAGTTTGTTTTTTATCAATCACACGCCAATCCTTCCTTGTGGTGAAGGCGTACTGTGGACAACATGAAGTTGTATTGCATTTAGACGGCAGTCTGCAACCTTTCAATCTACAGATGTGTTGGACTGCAGCTCCCATCAGCCCTAGTTGGCATAGTCAGTGGTAGAGGATCATGGGAGTCAAAGACCAAAACAACTGGAGAGCCGCAGGTCGCTTTCACTGATTTAGGAAGTCATCAAGCAGCTGTTTTTAATTTGGTAAGAAAAAATAAACAGTACATTAATTTAAAGGTGAATTGATCCGAATGCCAGCAGTTTGATTTTATGGATCTTGGACTGGTTGTCACTTGTTACAAACCAGCTTACACCAATGTTTTTTTTTTGTTGGGCTGGCATGAATGATGTCATGGTGTCTGGGAGGCACCAATGTAGCTTGGCCTGCGGACTCACACCACGCAAGCAACCAAGCACAGAGTGACATGGAAAGGCATTACTGCCCCAATAAAAGGGGGTTTCCGTGAGCACGGGCCGGTAGTGCTGCACCAAGATCATAACTCACACATCAGACCCATGTGAATATTAGAGGCAGAACCGCTCATTGTGCTGCAGCCGCCATGCTGTGCCTCTCCAATGCCCTGAGGGACATCCTTCGTGCCTGAGCTGCCTGTTAGCAGTGAAGGCGAAGCTGCCTGTGGTCCTATCAGCAATCCACCTTCCTAAGGTAGGACATAACGCATAGTGGGGACATCCCCTACTTTGGCCCCGCACCCAAGATCCAGAGGCAATAAGTACTTACAAAATAATAGACCACAGAGAAAATACATAATTTTGGAACAAACCAATCACATTTATTTGAGTCAGCAAACACAATGGGGGGAGGTCCCAGTCTCCTTTAGTGTAACAGTACCTTTTAGGTGGCCCTTTTTATTTCCCAGGCTTTCACCAGTATTGTATTGTCTGCAGGTGACACATGTCACTTCTGGTTGTAAAGTAGCGGACATCCGCATCTGGTTGCCAACAGCCAGGCAGTAGCTCCCATGCCCTAGCTTGAAGCTAAGAAACCCGAGACCACAGCATTCAGTTGATGAGTAGTCTCAACTGTCTGTAAGGGGGTCAGTGCCCATCGAAGTCCAAACCTGGCTCATACGTGGCCCTAGTGTACCGCTCGTAGCCATAATGGACCGCTCTCGGCCGAAACTCCTCCATGGCTAGGACCACCCCATAACTCTGCCACACTTTGGGGTGGAATCCCCACAGCCCCCAATATCCCCAAACATGCTCACCTAGGGACCTATTTGCAGCCAACTTGTCTCAATGACCAAAATATTTGCATGAGAAAAATGTTGTGCCCTTTGTCTGTCAGATGCACATCGATGCTCCGGATTCTGGCCCAGTGTCCAATGCCGAACAAATCCAATGCCCTCAGATTTTGTAAATTTCTCCATGGTCCTGTTTACACTCCTTCTAGATTTTTCCATTGCGGCGTTGGAGAGAGCGCCATGCCCCTGTCGCGGGGCACTATTTCAGACTAAGGCATGTCTGCCTGGCAGCTGTTGTGACAAGGTCCTCAGTGCCACCTGCATCTGTGCTAGTAAACGTCCCCTTCCTAAACCTCCTAAACTGGTAAGGTTGGGCCCTTCGAGAGCAAAACTAAAATTTGAGGAGTCGGCGTCACCCACCGCTGCCTGTGCACTACAGGCAACAATGAATGCCATCTCATACCCGGTGTGCCCTGTCAGATCACTTTTGTGCTTTTCATCCCCATGTTGGCACCTCTCTTCCACTGCTGTGCTATTTTCTTAGCTAGTGACACAAACAAGTGTCTCACAAACCACACAGCGTTACCTGCCTATACAATGGAATGAAATATTAAAATAAAGAAATAAAAATAAAATAAAAACAAAGAACATTGTTACTACAACACAATTAAACAAGAACACACCTGAACTGTTCCTGTGATGAAGAGGAGGTCACCTGGGAGCTTTTGACCTAAAAGCAGCCCCAGTCGGCCCTCTGTCAACCCCCATGTCATAGAACGTGTGGGGTGGGCCCGCCAGGTCGCACATATCATTGATTGTGGTCAGAGTCCCATCACCCTATCTTTTTTATTGCTTGTGCTGGCATCTCATGTTGGAAGGCCATAGTGACGGCCCCAATCGTAACGCTGAGAGGACCACCCCTAACCATGGAGCTGGATCTCCCCAAGGGTGGCTGATAAAACACTCCTAAAATGGTAAATGGACAGGGGGATCCACTGTCATGCATTAATTGGTGTGTGCCCCCCGGTGATCTGCTTTCCAGATAAAGGTTCAGCAACTGGATAGGGCACCTATCGCCATCAGGGGAAACAAACAAGATGACCCACTTTCCTTTAACCTTTTGATCTGTCTTCGAACTTTTCAACTTTATGTTTACGCCTTCGCAGGCACCAGTAAATACCACATCCTTTGCCAGCAGTGCCCTCCCTGACTGACCATCTTTGCTGCTAGTGGGCAGTTTGCTCTCCGAAACGCCCCCAAAAATGACATGGGAAAAAGTAGTGAACAATGGAACCTCATACTCACTAAAACAGATGTTAGGCAGTTTCTGCAATATCTCAAAATCAATTGGCCTGTGCGCGTCCTTCCTGGGCCCTTCCATCCGGCCCCATCCTTTCAGTGCGGCGGGTACCTGTAAACTCTTTGTAGGGTGCCCTTTTCGAAACAGTTGGCTGTAAAAGGCAATTGCTGCAAGCTGGCCTGCTGCCCAGCTTCTGGTCTTCCCCTCACCCTGTGCCCAAATAGAAAATGCGTGCGACTGATCTTCCAGCGTCCCTTCAGAACAACCCAGTATGTGTGACACACTCAGAAATGTACTGTAACCCTGCTGGTACCTGGACCTAACTCCTGGTGTGAGAGATTGCTCCATGCTGTCCTATAGCATCTGGTCCATAAAATCAGCTGCCACTATTCACTCTTGAACTGGGATCCCATCTCCCGAGCCGTGGGATGGTCCTTCCCACTGAAAATGAGAAAGAGTGTCAGCTTCAATGTTAACAACACCCTGTACATGGCGTGCCCTGAACTCGATATTCAGGTGTAAACAAGTCTCTACAAACGTTCTCAAGAGGATCAGTACAGTCAGGCAAGATGCTGACTGTACGCTGATGGCTTGCACAACTGCCTTATTGTCAGACCAGAAACACACCCTATTGTTACACAACTCACTTAGACATGACTAGAGGGCCACGACAATCAGAAACTCTAGAGCCATGATGTTCTTGGTCCTTCCTTTTTTGTGCCATTGTGTCGGCCATTTCTGTGCACACCATTCCTGACCCAGGATGACCCCGAAACCTTTGTTTCCTGATGCTTCAAAGAACATTTGGAGTTCCCCATTTGTTTCCCATGGGGTCCTCCACAACCGCACCCTGTTAAATCCTAGCAGGAATGACCACCACATGTGCAGGTGCTCCTTCAAGGAGGCACTGAGCTGGGCATGATGGTGTTTCTGTGTGACCCATGCTGTTGCCCTTGCCAACATTCATGCAAACACCCTCTGAGCCGGCATAACCCTGAATGCAAAAATACATTTACCAAGCAACTGCTGAACCTTCTCCAAGGTGGTCCTGACCTTATACAAGTTGGTGTCAATTTTGCTAATCAGTCCCTTCAACTTGTCAGTGGGTAACCTGCAGATGCCTTTTGCTGTGTCTATTTCAATGCCCAGGAAAGGTATTACCCCAGTAGAGCCATGCTTTTTGTCAGGTGCCATTGGGATGTCCATCCTAACCATAAGGCTCTGGAAGGGTGAGCACAGTCACTGGAACCCTTCTTCCCCATGAAAAGGAAATCATCCATCTGTAGTGGATGATGCACCGTCTCTGCTGCTCCCTGCATGCCGCACACTCCAAAAAATACAAAATGCCTCAATGCGCAGGACACCAAGCAGCCATGGACATGCGTAGAGCATGCCCTCCCACTGAAAGCCCAGGGGGTGAAAACTGTCAGGGTGCACAGGCAGGAGCCGGAATGCTGATTCAATGTCTACCTTGGCAAGCACGGACCCCCAACCCTTTTTGGCCACTAGGTCCATTGCCTGGTCAAAGGAAGCGTAGTTCACTGAGCAGTACTCAGGGTCATCTCCCCCTTTGGATAAGGTAGCTCATGTATCATCCTGAACTACCCTGGCTCCTTATGCCGAGTGGAGACACAATGAATTTGGGCATGGGGGAATGGGAAGGGGTCCGCCACTCTACCAATTAGCACACCACACGGTGTGGTGACTGAACCAATAACAAACCCCCTGAAGCACGTTTCACGGGAGCCAATAAACATACAAAGTAAGAAACCTGTGAAGGTGGTAGGCAACAGAGGACTGCCTCGCCATGCTGGCCAAGGCAAAACGTATAAAACCTTGTGGTTGGCGGAGCAACAAAAATACTTCCCTGGCCAGAGTATGTATGCACATGAAGAAACAGTTGTAGGGCTGATGTCCTGGCCCCCAGATGCAGCGCCTGCACATTAGGCCAGTGAGGCAGAGGCCGTACATTACCGAAATTGAGCTTGTAGCCCAAGCACATGAGGCACACAATGGCATTCCCTACTAGAGCCGCTAGGTGAAGGAATGCCGGTTGCCACGTAGGCCTCCAAGCAGGGGTGGCAATCTTTTGCACCCACACCCCTTAACTCCACAAATACCTGGATCAAATTTGATGGTAAAAAAAATCCTTCCACACTCCTAGGCGATGCAGCACGATGCTCCCTCATCCTATTTCTGTTATCGTCTGTGACTGCAAAGAGGAATCGTCTTCGCAGCCCGGACCTTTTAATCGTCCCACTGGACCCAGAGCCGATTCTGGTTGTCCCACGGCAAAGCCTCTTCCGCCTACCTCAGGAGAGACAACGCGTGATAAGTGATAAGCACAGAAAAATGCCAGCAGCTTAAATGATGTCTGTGTTGAACTGGGTCTCTTCCCGGAATCATTGTCCACCACTGGCCTGACCATGTCTGTCCTCTTTTTTCATTCACACAGGAGGGGACTGAACCTCTCGGAATCTTCATTAGACCCCCTCCACCACCATTCCACCCCCACATATCTTCCTTCATGCATCCTGCCTTTCACCCAAAAAGATGGCTTCCTGCATTTACTTTGACCCCCCTTGCAACTTCTGTTCCTGCCATTATTGGTGCCCACTCTGTAACACCCCTAATTTCACATTGCATACCTCAAGGCACACTGAAAGCGGGCATTTATCACACAGAGAAATGTTAGATGAAAGGAGAATGACACTTTCAATCCCAACACAGCATCTTTTTGCTATTTTCCTGGCATATGACTACTTCCTATTTACATATATGCCTTATGCTTGCGAGAGAAGAGTTGAGAGATGAAGAGAACATCACAAAGCCATACATCAAATTTAGATTATTTATTATTTGTATTATTATTATTATTATTATTACAGCATTTATTGAGTGCAAACCGAGCTTTGGGAAGTAACTAAGTGCTTTACAACCATAGGGGAATAACACAGCAAAGGAAGCAGAGAAGCAGGGAGCAGGAAGCTAACAGGATAGGGAGAGTACATGCAATTTGGCAGCAAGGGATCTTCAAACTACCAGGGGAGGAAATAGTGGGGCGCACAACACCCATTCTCCCGTAGGATGGGAAGTTGTGGTTCTGGGGAGATAGGTGTGGGGGGCGAGGGTGTTGAAGAGGACAGTCTTGAACTCCTGGCTGAACTGTAAAAGCGAGTGGGCAAATCTTGTTTGGATGGGTAGGAGGTATCAGGGTCATGAGGCATATACAGAGAAGGCCTGTCTTCTAGTTATTTCCTTCCTGCACTGGTGGAGTTGAAGTCTGCACACGTCCCTTACTTCTGGTAGAGACACTGACTATCTCACTGAAGTAGTCTACAAAAGGAAGTTGCTTGACTTAGTATGGAAACCATGGCAAGCTTGCCATTTTGGCCATTTTAGCAGATGTAAAAGCAGGTCAACATAAATACATCAGGAATCAAAATGGCCCTTCACCAAACTCCATACATGGCCATTTGCACTGCAGAATGAAATAATCATAAACACAGACAGAATTGCAACACAAAACAAACACTACGCAAGTTCAAAGTGAAAATAATGATTCCATGAGAACTGCAGCACTCACTGCATTTCTTGACATATCCGTGCACATAGTCACCACATGCCTTTAGTCTCGAGCACATTGAGGTATTCAATCTATGGAGTGACAATAGACAAGGGAAGGCCACATGCCCATAAACAAAGGGACATACTGTGACGTAAATAACCTAAGCTTTTTGATTTTTAATAATTAAATGATGCAGGCAATTCTATTTCAGAAAGCAAGATCTCCTAATCAAATCTCAATTATATAGAGCTACTTTTCAAAAAGAAATATATAGATGTTCCTTGATGAGAGCATCACCTTAAAATCGCAACAGCTTGCAGTAGCAACAGGGCCAGTCCAAACGTCAGACATGTACACAAGTTTCAAACACAGAGAAGTGTCTTTTTACCTGTCTGCACCTCTGATTCAAAAGATAAATGAGTAGCTCAGTCTGGTGGCAGATATTAAAGTATAAATAAAAGCCATGGCTGGGTTTGACATGGTGGCTACTAAGATAACACGACTATACAACCAACAGTAGTTAGATTAGGGATGGGTGAACCTGCTCAAACAGATTGAAGGCTATGTAAACAAAGATTGAACTCATCTGGAGCTGAGGCCTACATGTATTTGAGTATTTGCCTTGGCTTGAAAGCAGCTCTTTGCTAATACTGAATTCTATGATACTGGACCACTTTCCTAGAATTCAGTATTTCGAATGGCTAAGGAAATATTTCAAAAGGGATATAGAAATGAACGCACATAATAAAACTGCAGAGGATACATTTTTTTCATTTGTGTTCATTTTAGAAATGCACAGATCATCTTATCCAGCAAGGTGACCTGTGAATTTCAAGGAGGTAAGTGGCAGTACAAATGGTGTCCTGGCCAGCACTCTTGCATACATTAGTGTCTGGAGCACACTCCTGCCTCTAATCTATGACAGGCTCCCAGCACCCATGTAATACTGGGAGCATTTTTCACAATGACTATTTGAGGGATAGAAATGAAAGTGGGACAGCATGTCACATCTCCTTGCCCCTATTACAAATAGGAGCAGGGAAAGTGACTATCTTCTGCACATTTCAAAGAGCATTCCCTTTGTGGATTTGTAACGCGATGTGAAATACACAGATATTCCCTCTTATTGGCACAAATGCGCAAAGGGCGTGTACAAGGGCATCACCATGTCTGTTTCTGTGGGGAGGCGCAAGGTGTTTTAGTGCAAATGATGAGATGCGCAAGTGCACACTACAGGCACTAATATATGGCAGTCTCTCAGCACCAACATGGACTCTAGAAACACATTTGAACAGCATGAAATGGAAAACAGAAGGAAAACATAAACCTAGTATCCCTGTTTGAGATATAGGAATGCAGGTAGGACAGCAGCCGCTTATTACGCTGCTGTTCCTTTTATAAGAATATGCCTGACAAGGTCAGAAATTACTCTGTCATGCATTGTGCATGCCCTTGCACCTGGTACAACTAGGCACAGGGGAAGTTGACTATTTCATGCCCATTTCAAAGAGCATTTCTTTTGAGAATTTAGGATGCACTTTGGAATGTGCTCAAAATCAGGCAAATTTGCACAAATGATGCACACATTCCGCCACCCTTTGAGAATAGCACAGTTTATCACTTGTGCAGAAAAAGGTTTTGAGAATCTGCCCCATCATTTATTAAAATCCAATTCATGCAAGCCAGAGAACATTATGGCTCGAAAACGCAGAAGCCAATTTGAGCAGAATCTACCATTTACTGAATTGGCTCGATTTGACTCACAAGTCATCTCGAATAGCTCAAGCTAATTCAAACCTTTGTTTCAAAGATTGGAATCACCATTGGATTCAAGCAATGTAAGACCCAACTAAACCTAATTTGAATATCATATTATTGTCAGCTTGGTGAACAGTGACTTATTAATGAAAAGGCCTGGTCTGTATTAGCTGTTGGCCTGGGTGTACCCATAAAAACCATGTGAGACCCATCCCAGGAAATGTGTTCTTTGATTCCACTGAGAAAAGTCAACCCCTTCCTGCAGGGCACAGGTAATTTATCTGGGAGTTCTAACAAAGTGATGTCATGTCAAAGTGATGTCATGTCAATAGCCCTCTCACACGGGGTGCTGGTTACTGGAGTCCTTTTGAATTAGACAGATAGCAGAAGGGACAGAGTTAGAGTAGCACAGAGGAACGGTTCAAGCCACAGAGGGGTTGCACCATCTTGGTTTTTGCTAGGGGCTCCTTAACTTCCCGTTCCCCTCCCCACTACCTACAGACAGGGCACTCTGGAGTTTTAGATCAGGAGGCAAAGTACACTTGTTAGCATAGCCTGGATTGTTCCATTAGTAACCAGCTTGCCCTTGACCCATCCATTGCAGAAGTGTGCCTATAGAAGAGGGGGAGCCCCTGCCCTTAGTTGATTTATCTTTGCACTTCAAGACAAGAAGGATTCACCTGGACATCTTTTGGGAATAGAGTCTCTTCCAAAGTCTAACGCCATTGAGATAAACAATATATTAATATAAGCAAGGGGCAATCTCTTGTCCCTAACCATCCCAGGGACTATGTGCTATCATCAGCTGGCTCGACAATGCTTGCTGCAACGGAGACAGTGGCACCCAGGACCATATGCACAGGAGATAGCAGAACTCTGCAAGTGGCCTCTGCAAAACTTCCTGGTTATGGAGGGCAGAAAAAAGAACTCAACTTCCCCCTGTCACCCAGCAGCCACAGAAGCAAGGCAGCACCCCTTGCTCTCACTGTATTTCCAAACCACCTTGATACAGGTTGGGGCACCTTCAATGTTGTCTAAGCTGCTGCAAAGGAATCCCCTTAGTTATATCCAACACCAATGACGAAGCTCTCTCGTCTTCTCATCTGAGACCCACCAATTCTTCTAGCATATCCAACATGTCAACAGCTTCTTTAAGCTCCACGCTGATGCTGCTGTAGTGCTCTGATGCTTTGATGCATAACTTGACCCTGGCTCAGCGCTGACAGGGTCTATACTGCTAATCAATTCCAAAAGCCTGTTTTTGTGCATTTATTTTATTTGTTTATTTATTTATTTTATTTATTGGTCATTTGTATAGGGCCTATACACAAGGAACAGTGTTTCAAAACATCCAAGGCAGGGCAGGGAACAAGGGCAAAAAGCAATCAGACAAAAGTATTACTAGGCCTTGAGCCATTCAGAATGGGTAAGTGCTAAAGTGTTATAAAGGTACAGACATGTAATAGAAAGGACAGTGATACGTAACAGATAGACAGATGGAATATCAAACAGAACTACCGTACTAGGCCTGACAGTATTTAAAATGGTGCAAGTGTTGTGACAGAAGAAGGAGAGGGGGGGGGTGGGAGAGGGGCAGATGAGAAATTGAGAGGAGAGTGTAGTGCTGTGAGATAAAAGAGGTGAAGGGGGCAGAGGGGAAGGGAAGACAGTTTAGTGAGATAGAAGAGCGTAGCAAAGACAAATAATCAAAGATGCAGTACAGGGGGTTTGAGAACACCCCCTGGGACTCATTGCAAGTGTGGTGGCCCAGAAACAAAGGTGGTGGCACCCCACAAAGCTACCTGGCACCCTTGGTTCTCGACTGCCCCACTATGAGTCTGCCTGCCGGGGCCGCTGTGCCCGACAGGTCTGACCCTGCCAAGCGCATCGGCCCCTGGTAGGCAGAGTTGTCACGGAAGCACAGGCATCATTAGCAAAGGTGCCAGTGCTTCTGTCTCCCCACTGCCATGGAATCCTATGGGAACGGGGACTTACACACTCTGGTGCCTGACTTCCTGCAAAGTAAAGCGCCGGATTCGGTTATTAGAACAAGTGCTAATATCATTTCTAACACTTCTGCAAATAACTCCATGCATTGTCGTCCATACATCCTGAATCATTATCTGTAATGTCTATAACCATTAGGTCATTCATCAGAACCTCTTGTAACACAAACTCTTTAGATGCTGTATCTGGGGCGTACATTTTGTGCCCTACTGTGCTCACCGCTTGAGCACAACACCCCCCTAGCATTGCACATATACTAGGTAGATATTGGAAACAGCAACAAAGGAATAGCAGGATTCCCAAAATAACCAGGATAACAGAAACCACCTTCCAACCCCAGGATCGTAGAGAATCCCAGAACCAGGCGCTAATATTCCAATCTCCCACAGGAACATGCACCTCAGAACTAAGGATGTGCAAGTTCTGTATTGCTTTGATAATTGTCGGTGAGGAATCTGGTACGAAAACACAGCAAGCGGACCCCACTAATTTGCATACTCCACCACGTTCTGCCAGAATGACATCTAATGCCATCCGATTTTGGAGTGCTACCAATCTTATTGCCTTTTGTTCTAGTGTCATATTGTAGAGTATATCCGTGGTCCAGTTGATGGTTCTCTCCAGTACTCTTGCTAACCCCCTAATGTTTTCAGAGTTTGCTATCTGTCCCCAAAAGGGCACAACTGATTTCGCCATATCTCCCAATACTTGCCCAGGGGTATCCCCATCTTCGTCCCGCCGTGGGCCAGCCTTAGAAACTTCGAATGTCCTAGCCACAAATACCCCAGGTAACAGGATTCCTAAATAACAGATTCCCTGCCAATCCTTGGGCAACCAGGGAAATGCTGAACTACCACAAACGAAATAAACAGGCCCCCCTACATACAGAAGCCTGTTCTCCCCAGTCAAATTTACAATGTTTACACAGCCTTCAAAATCTCCCATTGGCCGAGTGCCATTTCTTTGTACACAAAAGGGGACTGAATCGGGGCTATGATTAATAGAGTAGGAAGGGGGTACAGCGTCCTTATTGCCTATCGGAGCCATTTTAAAGGAAATTAGAGTTTGGAAAGGAAGAGATAGTTTGTCAGATGGCCTAATAGAAGCAACATTAGGTTTACTTCTATTTGCAAAAAGCGAGCATCACAGGGGAGTCAATTCACGTTTCTCAAAATCATTTAAATTAGTTCCATCAAAGTTCCCTGAGACGCTATCATTCCAACGGCCAAAGAATAGTGCTCTAAGAGAGGCATAGCAGGCAGTCGTTAAAGGTAAAGGGTGAATATACCATCCTAGCCCCTTGTTCCCATGTTGCGGTAAATGGGTGCAAATCCAGCAATTACTCTTATTAAAAATGGCATGCGTTGCATTCATTATTATCATTAAAGTGTTATTATGATACTTTCGTCTATGCTGGGAGCCTCTAGGTGACAAGGTGTGCAGGTGTACAGAGGGAGTCAAAGCAGTAGGTACAATCTCAATTGGCAGTAGAGGTTTTAGAGGGTAAATTTCTTCAAAGTACCAAAGTCCCACAGCAGTAATTACACAAATTCCAATTATTATTATCACAACAAAGCAATACGTTTTCGGGGCCCAGGCACATTGTTCGTTGTCCGAGTTGGTCACCCCCTTATTTACAAGTCCAGTGCGGGGAGCAGCGGTGGAGGTGGCAGGCATCGTATTTTCTCAATCGACGACCCCAATGTTCGTTGCTGGCGACACTACGGTCGCGCAACATCTTAGTCCTTCCCAACCCTAGCCAGCAGAATCCCTTTTTTTTCATTTAGATCGAAAGGAACTTTCTTTTACAAGAAGAAACTTTCAATCACTTCTTCTTTCCAAATGCACGGAAAGACCCGTGCCGTAGTTCTATTTTCTTCGTCGAAGGTCGTACCTGGTGGTACCCAAAACTGTTTGATCTGGAAACAAGGTAACGTCACTTCCTGAGGGAAGCGACGTATCGGAGGCGACAGAAGTTGCAGAACTTGAAACAATGTTTTCCGGAAATGACTTTTTCAAAGAGTGCAGAGACGAAATGGACTGTTCCCCAAGCTCCACGGGCTCAGGGAACTTCTCCAACGCACTCACAGTGCTGTTTGCTACTCCAGGATCAGAGATTGTAGCATCAGCGAGGGGTTCTGCTTCTTCTGTAACGTGTGGCGTCGGGTGAGGAAGTTTCTTGACATGCGTCACGTGGATCCAATGTTTTTTTCCAGCCACCCGCACTGCTGTCTGAGTGACCAACACCACCTGGTAGGGTCCCCTCCAGCGAGGAGCGAGACAGGAATACCTTTCGTAGGCCTTCACTAGGACCCAACTTCCTGGCTGAATATCATGTCCTGGGCCCGTAAACCGTACAGGTAAAGCTGATTGGACCTGATGATAAATGAAATACAGGTTTTTAGTCAACTGGTTGTAGTAGTCTACAAGCAATACATTTTCTACCTCCCTCAATGCTTTAGGCTTTGGAAGACCCCAAATGTTAGCAGGTCTCCCCATCACTACCTCAAATTGAGAAAGCTCAGTCTTAGTTTGAGGTGTGGTACGCATGGCTAACAATACAATAGGTAAGGCATCTGGCCATTTCAATTTGGTGTTGGCACATGTTTTTGCAAGCTTATTCTTTAAGATACCGTTATGTCTCTCTACCAACCCAGCACTTTGAGGGTGCTTAGCCGAGTGAAATCGCTTTTCAATGTGTAACGCTGTGCATATCTGCAAAATTATTGCTGCAACAAAATGGGGACCATTGTCCGACCAAATTAACTTTGGAAGCCCAAATCGTGGAAAGAATTCTTTTACCATAGTCTTTGCAGTGGTCATGGCAGTAGCATCCTTAACGGGCAAAGCCTCGACCCATTTACTAAAAGCACAAATAATCACAAGAACATATTTTAGATTGTTACACCGTTCCATCTCAATAAAATCAAAGTGGATGACCTCGAAGGGAACAGAAGGGGGCCCAAAGCTACCCCTTGGAGTTACTGTCCCCTTCCCCACATTGTG
The DNA here is from genome assembly GCF_040938575.1 of Ambystoma mexicanum. NCBI lineage: Eukaryota > Metazoa > Chordata > Amphibia > Caudata > Ambystomatidae > Ambystoma > Ambystoma mexicanum. Next base: position 361,196,873 of record NC_090922.1, read on the forward strand.
CTGTAAACAAATCATACAATTCTGAACATGTCGCTGTGCAGTCTTCAAAATGTTATCATTCACCCAGACTTGTTCTAGCATTTTCGTGATCTGTTGAGCACACACATGCGTAGGACCGTGTGCCATCGTAACCATTGCCAGCACATATGAATCAGTGAGCAACCAATTTCCTTCAGATGTATCCACCCAACACCCATCATCATCCAGTTTCCCCATTCCTTCGGCCCACCTTTTAGACTCTTCTATTGTGGCATCAGTTTGAATATCTCGCACAGACCCAATACCCTCATCCATTACATAGGCATCTTTTGTTTCCCTTAGAGCATACATGTCTGCGTAAGGTCTGTAGCCGTTTGCCTGGCTATCTGGTCAGCAAAAATGTTCCATTTTCCCACATCATCTATGACCTTACGATGTGCTGCACATTTTATGATCGCTAACTGCCTAGGGAGTGAGAGTGCCGAGAGCAATTGCACTATCAGGGCACCATGCTGGATCTTGGTCCCATGTGAGGTTAGGAACCCTCTTTCCGACCAAAGCCTCCCAAAGTTGTGAGCCACCCCAAAGGCGTACTGGCTATCAGTATATATGTTTACCATACGCCCTTTGGAGAGTTCACAAGCTCAGGTCAACGCTATAATCTCTGCAGCCTGCGCGGAGTTATGCGAAATTCTCTTAGTTTCAACAACCGTACTCAACGTAGTAACTGCATAGGCAGCTGTAGATGTACCATCTGGGAGTTTGAAGCAGGAGCCATCACAAAACAGCTCCCCTTCTGCATTACCTAAAGGAGTATCTATAAGATCTATCCTGCCCTTCATTTCCTGTTCAGTGGTATACAGGCAGTCATGTAATTTTTCATCACCGCAAACAGTATTTTGCGGGAAAGGTAGAAGTTCAGCCGGATTAAGAACACAACACCTCTTAATTTGAATGTGAGGGGCAAACAGAATTAATTCATACCTTGTCAGCCGTGCAGAGGTGAGGTGTTGCGTTTGAGTCTTATTCAATAGGACATCTACAGAGTGAGGTACCATCAAAATTAAATCATGGCCTAGAAGAACCATTCCCTCACTCTGTTTTACGGACGCGGCAGCGACAGCTCGCAAACATCTCGGCAAAGCGCATGTGACAGGATCAAGGGCGGAGGAGTAGTAGCCGCACGGCCTATTCTTCCCTCCATGTTCCTGCGTTAACACAGCCAAAGCACATCCATCACATTCATGCCCAAACAACACAACGGCCTTGTCATAATTTGGAGTACCCAGAACCGGTGTAGAGCATAACGCGGTTTTGAGAAGCTCAAATGATCGTTGATGTTCCGATTTCCATGGCAGCGGCAGAGAAATGCCCTTCTTCATCAAAGCCAACATCGGTTTTATCACTAGTGAAAAGTTCGGGATCCACAACCTACAGTAAGAAGCCATACCTATTAAGGCTCTGACTTCCTTCTGCGTATTTGGAACAGACATGCCAGAAATGAGTTTTATTCTTTCAGGTGTCAATCTTCTCCCCTCCTTTGACAGGAGGTAGCCTAAATAGGCGACCTCTTGACAACAATATTGACATTTTTTGAGGGAAGCTTTATGACCATTTTTAGCTAGATGAACAAGCAACAGTACAGTGCCTTCCTTACAAGCACTTTCAGAATCTGCGGCCAAAAGCAAATCATCGACATACTGAAGTAGTGTACAAGTAGGTGGCAATTCAAGGGTGTCGAGCTGCTCTTTCAAAGCTCTACTTTAAATACTTGGACTTTCAGTATACCCTTGAGGTGCCCGAGTAAATGTAAATGAACGTCCTCCTAAGGTGAACGCGAACAAATATCTACTCTCCTTGTGTATAGGAATGCTAAAGAAAGCATTCTTTAAATCCACAACACTAAAGTGCGTAGCCGTAGCAGGGATCATTGTTAGTATCGTTGTTACATCAGGCACAATTGGAAATTGTGGGGCGACAACTTTGTTAATAGCACGAAGATAAATTATGAAACGGTATGGGATTGCATTGTCGCCTTTCTTGTATACAGGCAAAATCGGGCTGTTACATAAACTACCTGCAATCTCTTCAATCACCCCTCGATGCACAAAATCGGAGACAATGCACTTCAAAGCACGCTCGCCCTCAACTGATATTTTATATTGCGGAATGCATGGTAGTTTAACTCCATGCTTCAAAACTATTTTAACAGGCTCAATCTGTAGCACCCCGACATCATTGTCGTCAGCCGCCCATAAACATTCTGGAACAACACTAAACTCAGGAGGCAATGGTCGAGTCAAAAACTGAGAATTGGGAAGTTGCTGTGGTGAAACCGCCAGTCGTACTCCATCAGAGGAACAATGAATTACTGCATTCAGTTTCGTCAACAGATTTAACCCCAGCAAATTCTCTCCACAGTTCAAAGTCAGAAGGAAGGGACAATGGTCCGTAAAGGTACCCAAAGAAACAGACACCGGCAAAGAAACCGGACAAACAATTGGTATACCAGAAAACCCTACAGAAACATTTGTTTGCCCTGACAGTGGAATGTTTGGAACCCGGGAATGATCAATGGAGCACTTCTGTGCTCCAGTGTCTATCAAAAACTGATGTTTCCTATTCCCCACTAACAATTCAACGTAGGGACCTTTCTGATTAACGGGAATAGGTGAAGGTTCCAAACCCTGCTTCGGGCAGTCCTAACGGAATAAAATGCTATCGGAACGAAGCTCTTCAGAAAAGTAGGCAGCAGAAGGGTGATCAATATGTTTCTTGGTCCACACTCGAAGTCTGATTTTCTCGTGAAAAAGGTTGCTGAGGATCTTGTGAAAACTGACCTCTATCAGGGCCCCCTGCTCCAGGGCGACCTCTAGGTCGTCTACCCATACTCCCAAACGCATTGTTTGACCTTTGTCGAAGGACGGGGCACTGTGCTCGCCAATGACCTTCCTGGCGGCAATAAGCACATTGATTAACATTCACAGGACCCAAAGGAGCGTTTCCTTTTGGGACATACTGACCTCTGATCTGTGAAGTACCTCCTCTGGGATTTCTAACAATTTGTTGTAACAATACTTTAGTCTTCAAATCTCCTTTCCTCTTCTCTATTTTCTCCTTTTCATTATTAACACGGTTCTCATAATACTGAGCCATGTGCAAAACTTCAGATTGAGATTTCGCCTGCCAAGCGCTCTCAGAGGACATAATCTGTGACTGGATGTCGGGCAACAATCCACGTACAAATTTGTCCACAAACAACCTTTTCCCAGACTCTGTACCCTGAAGTCAGAGAATACCTGTTCGAATCGATTAAAGAATTCGGTGGCACCTTCAGTTTTTCCTTGAACACAGGCCGTAAGCTTGTCCCAAATAATTCTTTTCTCAGGAATTATGGTTTTCAATTTTGCGACAATTCTATCAGGCAAAGTAAGTATTACCTGAGGTGGTTTCTCACCCCATCAAACCTAGTCATGTTAGCCCACGTATCTCCCAACCCTGGCACATCGTCTATTGTCCGAACCTGTTTCCATAAATCTACGGGTAGGAGTACAGGGAATAGCAAGTCAATATCACTTAAGGTGAACACAGAGGACTGCAAAACGGACTCTATCTCTTGCAATTTGAGAAAGTTCGTAATTTCCAATTTCTACCCTTTAGATCAATCTCCTTTATGTTTGATGTAAGTCTACACACAGAACAATTGCCACATGTCTATTTGTTTTAATTTTTTAGATCTGTGGGAAAATTCCTCGCTCTTAGTATGCAACACGCACAGAATGGATGCGTGACATAAAAGAAAATGTGTCCTGAAGACAGAATCTATGAAAATACAAAAACAACTTGTTTGAACTGTATTTGAAAAAAATTGTATAGATTCCAGAAACACATGTCGAGTGTTGACACAGTGGGTTCCTTAGAAATGGGGAACATTTTGTCTTGTATATATCACTGATGTGTGGGTATTTGCAAGAGTTGGGTAAAAGCACACCATAGAAATGTGTGTTTATTCAAGAAAGCATATTGACTAAAATGAAATAGTGTTGAGTAGAGACAAATACAACATTTGTCCTTTTTATAATTGTGTTAAATGTATTGTAATAGACATTAAAAATATGTATATTTTTGGGAAATAACCTTGTGTGACTACCTGAAGTGAGAAAGGGTGGATTGTGTATGTGTCAGGCGGATGTCATAGACAGCTTTATACCCTAAAGGAAGGAAGCCGTATATATGGGGTGTTTTTCTGTGTGATAGCTTCAGAAAACTGGTCATTAACAATCATTCCCAGATATTTATTTTGGCGTACTAGATCTAGTGATTTTCCTTCTAGCTTCCATCTAAATATATTTCGCTTTCTCTTCTGAGCATCAGCAAAGATGATAATTTTTGATTTTGAATGATTGATAATTAAGTCATTCATTTGGACATACTTGTACAATTCATCTAACAAAGCCTTCGACAGTAGCACTAAGTCATCCGCGTAGAAGAGCCAGGGGACTGCATGCTGCATCAACCTTGGGGGATCTGAAATAATCTGAAGGAAACCCTTACTAGCATTTCCTATGAAAAAGTTAAATAAAGTCAGTGCCAAAAGTCAGCCCTGCTTCAATTCTCTGTGCCTTTTTATAGAGGTTGATATTCTGCCATCTAACGTTAGCCTAATTTGAATCGAGGTATTCGAGTTAAATTCTTTGATTCAATATTATAAATATTGTAGGCAGCGGGCCTTACTCAACTTTCAATAAAATAGATTTCTTGACACAGAATCAAAAGCAGTCTGAATGTCAATAAATGCTGCAAACAGGGGCTGTTGTCTCTGCCCTTCCTGATGTTTAATGATGTGTAAAGTGTGCAGATTAATTGCTGTTCTTAAATCGGGTATAAAGCCTGATTGTTGGGGATCATGTATATTATTTCTCTCAAGCCAGATGTTAAGATCTTTCAATATGAATCGAGTGAAGATTTTTCCTGGTGCGTCGCATATTTATTGGGAATACAAAATGTAAATAATACTCTATCAGGGACCAGGAAAGGAACATAACAGAGGGGTGATATGCCTAACCTGCCTAACTTGAAAACATGCTTTTTGTAGATAGGTATACGCACAAGAGACTTCAGTTATGTGCCAACAAGTAATCTTAAAAGGAATCTTTACAACTACTCACTTAGTAATTCAGGAAATTGAATGTGAAATGGTACATCATGTTTTGTGTACTGTAAATGTTTTTGAAGCAATTTAACCACAAACTAGTATTGAACTTGAATTAATAGAGTATAAGGAGTTTGGAGCTATACGTGCCTTTAATATGAATATTTAGAATCCCCTATGCAAATTGTTCTACAAAATACACTTAAGGATTTGAAACACCTGAACTTTTGCAGGAAGCAATAGACTTATTTGTCAAACCAACAAAGGGTAACACTGAGACAAGTCTGTGTGGAAAAAACTGCAACTACTTCTACGAATGTAGATATCGCAGGGTCACTTGTTATTATGTACAATGATGATTATCATAATTAATACATTGTGATTAATTAAAACATTTGATCAAGGAAATGTTAACAGAAGCTGAAGGAAATGGATGAATAATACACAACATTAAGTGGTTTCTAACAGAATAATTCAAGTGTATCCCAGTGTTTTATATTTTACTGCAGATTCACAAAATTATGATAGAACTGCCATGTAGACCATGCAACTCTTTTAAATATACCAATGAAGTTATCCGACCAAATATCTAATGCAATGATACATGCATAAATGGGACAGGCAACTTTGTCCAGATGGTGAAAGATAAACAATATACTTCTGAAGAAGTCATTTTATTTAGTATGGATATACTGATTCTCTGCACACCCATACACAACATATGAGGTCTTGAGCCCATGAAATGGCTGTTATTAATAACAGAAAAGTTGAACCCAATCTGACATTTATTATCAACTCATATATATATCTATATATATATATATATATATATATATATATATATGCACCAATTTCACCATATTTATTTTTCTGAATTGAGAATTTACTTTACCTTTCGGATTTTAGGGCTGTCATTGGGGGCCTTGATGGATCCCCTATTTGCTAACTTCTTTATGTATTTCTTTGAAACACAACATATTACATCAGCAACACAGTGAAATTGTCACCTACAGTTCTACAAAAAGATGAATTCATATATTTGCTGTATGGAAAGGTTCTATTGATGATCTCACATCCTTCCACAAACATTGCATTACAATTCATCCAAGAATTAAATTCATTATCCAAAACCCTAAAACAACAATACATTTTCTAGATATTCACTATGTTACTAGCCAATTGCAAACAGCAGTATACTCAAAATGTACAGATAGGAACCGTTTTTTACTGGCTTTGAGTATTTATACATATGGTTACTTAAATTCATTTTAATCAATTGTTACATTATAAGAAACATATTTCAGGATGTGATGAATTATTACAAAAAAGAATGAACTTAAAACTAAATTTAAAGAGTGTAGATATGATGAACATGTGTTAAACATAGCACTTACCAGGGTTGAACAGATATCTTAGACAGAGCTTTTAAAAGAGAAAAAGTTAAAAAAGCTCCAAATGAATTACACCTCACTCAAAAGAAAGCCATAAGATTAAACAAATTATTAAGAAGAACTAAAAAATAATAATTGGAGCATGATCCCCTATTTTATATCATCTTTTTCAGGATTGACTAACTTGGTAAGAAATTCAATCTATAAATGTTTTACTTATTAAAACTGAATGACCTACTCTAGCAAGAACTGTAATCACATCAAGAGGGACATAACCTTGCAACATTTGTCAACATTGTCATAATGTCATCAAAAGACATACAACAAATCACCCTGTTGCTGCTAAATCAATAATAATACACCCTACTTCTGCATTTGAAACTGTACAAGTTCTTCATTGTACTAAATACCCTTGTACTTAAAGTGAACACTTCCTGGACAGAAGATAAATCTAAAGTTCAAACAAAATATGACAAGTCACAAGTGGTTTTACATTTTATTGAAAGATATCACTTAGTTACATGGATGTACTTTTTAGAGCTTGCGACACAACCAAATAGAGGAGGTAATTTGAACAAATATATGGCTAAATGAGAAATCGTCTGGAATAAAGCATTGGATGCTTAACATCCTAAAGGCATGACCTTGGAATGGGATTTGAGCGGCAGTCTGTAGAATCACCTTTACAACTTAACCAAAAATGGAATTGATAATACATAATTACAATTACTTTTCTTCAACATTTGACTATTATTGTAGTTTGCAAAAGGATTTCTTTTTATTACAGTTTAGTAATATAGCACATTGGGGGGCATGCTTGCATCATAGATATACATGAATGTTATCGAATTCACAGATTCAATTTATAATTTTAGAACATGTGACACTACCAAATCGCAGAGGTCATTTAAACAAACACATAGCTAAGTGAGAAATATTCTGTATTAGAAAATAGAATATGTCCTAAATCCATAAACTTGGAACAGAATTATAGTTGTTTTCTGTAGAATCCACTGTACCAATTTATCAAAAATGGAATTCATAATGCAAATATACAATTATTTTCCTTCACATTTTTATCATAATTGTTGGTTGCCAGTTTATTATATAATTGGCTAATACACAATGGTGGACATATGTGCAACATAGAAATACACAGATGTTACTGAATTTACAGGATGCTATGATTGAATACTAATTTATTGTGGAGCCATATCAGGTAGTTTTCATTAAAAGAGAATACATATTTGTTTGTGATTATACTTCCAATTCTTTGTATTTAAATGTCTGATGTGTCTACTTGACATCCAGTATAAGTAACCAAACTGGTTCTTTTGAGACAATGTTATTAAGACGTTATGACAACCATGCTTGTCCTTTTAAATAATATGCAATTTTTAATGTCTGCTCAGTCAATGCTATTAAGACTTTGGGCCTCATTACAAGTATGGTGGTGAGGATGGCAGTAATTCTGCCACAGGTATAGCAACAGTTGTCCCGCTGCAGCTGACCCTGTGGGAGGAGACGATGAGTGGCATCCTCCACATGGCGGGCCTGGAGGGTGTGGGTTCATCAGCGGTCGGAGCCAGCAGCGAGGAAGACCCTGGGAGTATACATGAGTGAATGATGGGCCAATTGCTAAGCAACCCGAGTAACATGTTGATATATACAAACCTCCATGCATCCAGGCAAGAGTAACCAAGACAATGCGCAAGCCATCGATGTGACACTCCATGTCAGCACATCACAAAGCATGGAAGGTGTGAACCACCTGTAACACCCACCAAGTAGCATGTTGAGGGCATGATGTGGGATATGACTACCATGGAACAACAAGTAACAAGGACTATCACCCAGTCATATGTCACACCACCAACATTGCCAGCATGCTGAGCACTCATGTATAGACACATCAGTAAAACTGGTGCCTCCCACTACATGACGCAAAAACATGGCCATAGCTAGCAGGGCACCTTTGAGCTAACAGTACAACAGGATATGCAAGCAACATTGGTCCTGCCTTACATGGGCACATGTGACCCTGTACAACAGTGCAGCACATGCCACCAGGGTTCAAGCAAGGAACAACTTCCAAACTGACCATATGCACACACAACCATCAAGGGAGCAGACCTCAATACTGGCTGCCGCATGACGTATGCCCTCAAGTAGCCATAGCACCCTGTAACACTGTAGTACATAGAACAGTACATGACAGCATACACTACAGAAGTTCATCAAGGTATTTATACACTCTTTCATGTCCCTTAACAGGCATGCAAGATACCCAGGACCCCATGGAAGCTGCCAGTACCTCTGGTACACCTGCCCCAGCAAGTGGGAAAAAGGCCACAGAACATGCTGCACTCAGGAAGGTCAGTGGCCACAAAACACCCAAAACACCCTTTCCAATGGCACTGCTTCATCCACCTCTGTGGGCAATGGAACACATGGCTATAATCAAACCACCTACTCCGGCCATGATGGAGGCTGCTGGATGTCCTACAACTCAGGTACCTCCCACAACTACTGGGGACTCAGGGGCCAACCCACCTGCCCAGGTGCCGACAACATGCACGCACCGGCCTAGCCCACTGCACCAGTGCCTCTGTGCAACCAGAGTCTACCACCACTGTCTTGAGTCCTGCAGCTTCCCCTGCGAGGCAGATGTTAACTAATTCCTCCCCCTGCCCAGCATACCACCCATGAAGTCCTCTCCCTTCCCTTGTCATCTCACTATGCCCTCCATTTTGACCACACTGAGGCCAGATATTCCAAAGGACATGATGATGGGGAGCAAGCAGGCCAGGCATCCGGCATTGAGGAAAGGTACCCCCTTCTGTCTCCTGGGCCAGTGCAGGACCCCACTGTAAAGTTGTGCATTTTTATAAGTATTCCATATAAAGTACAAACAAGTAATTCAAAGGTGAGTATACACAGTGCAAGAAAAAACACTGCTTTATTTCAAAACACAGCGGGGAGAAGAAATTCAGACAGTCCTGTGGAACTGAACTGGATGAAGGAATTCTCAATCTGCCCACTGCTGGTGGACTTTTTATACTACAAAACATTAATTACATTTTGGGGCAGGTCAAACAAGTTGATTGGTGAAACTTTATCAGGCCCCTATAGTGCCCCGTACATTGGTGTAATTCTATTTTTTCAGGATAAACCATTTCCTGGAACAAAACACTGTTCATGACATCTGATTACCTCCTTCTTCAAAAGCTCTCAATTATATCACTAAGCTGACCAGCAGAAACAACTCTGAGCTTTGACACACAAATAGATAATTGCTGCATGCTGACTGTACCCTGTGCTTGGTGGTAGCACAAGCGAGAACACAGCACCTAGTCTGACCAAAAAACTTTGGAGGACACTGTTGGTGAATTTGTATTTCTCTTATTCAATTATATTTTGCTATTATTTCACTGCCGAGGATTGGTACCTAGCACAGTGCCCTTAAAACGTATCATGTAGGACTGCATCTGGTGTCTGGCTGGGGCTCTCTTCCCACGAGAAATGTTTCCTTTGGCAATTATTAATTAGCTACTGTGGGCATCTGTGTTCCTCGACCTTGATGAGCTGATCCACTGTTTCATCGTGTGAGCAGGAATTCAATTTTACTGTGTGCTGTGGCCTTTTAAACACTAAATAATAATGGCTTGTATCAAGTCTACCCTAGGCCTGCTAAAACATGGCCACAGTGTGGTTCATTAATACACATAACAGTAAACCTTATTATACTCCTAGTTTGCTCCTACCACTACCTCTAGCTAAAAGCCCTAATTATGCTCCACCTACAATTATAAAAAAATAAGCAATAAACAAAACCCAATGTGCATATGTGCCAAAAGACCCTGCACACCTCTGCTCTAAAAAATAAAAACAAAACACAAACATATATACTATTATTATTGCTACGCATGTGATTATTCTTCGCAATGACCATGTCATCACATCCCTATTCATCTGTACATCTGGAACAGATCTACATTGTGGGTTTTTGCACGTGTATTCTCCTGCGCAGTGCCCTGCTCCATGGTATGTGACAGTGTGTTGTGCGTGCATCGTGATTTCACCCTCCAAGTTACCTTTTGACGTTACAGCATTACTTCTTTCGACTTCTTCATGCGCCCTCCCTGGGCACCATTGAATCTACCCCTTCACACCACATTAAATGCCATCTGGAAGCGCATCACCCAAATTGAGCAGTGTCAGGAGGCAATGCATCAGATCGCTCAGGAGCAATTGGGACACTTGCAGGTGATGCATGATGTGGTTCTGGGTGCCACCAGATAGGTAGCCATGTCCCTGTACCATCTGTGCCAGTTGGCTGCTGAATCTTGTGCACCATTAACACCCTACTCAGTCAGAGGGTGAGGGAGCTGGCTGAGCAAATCTCGCCCTCACATGAGACCATGTTCAGGGCCATCAATATGACCATGGTTCACCTAAGGGGCAGTGAAACCGCTAGTTCTGTGTTGGCCACCCCTACCGAGTGATCAGTGCCCAGCACATCACCAAGGCAGTCACAGTGCCACGCAAGTCAAGCTCCCACACACACACTAGCTCTACAAAAGGTAGAGCTAGTCAACTCATACATGGGACAGACTAGGTACCCCAGAGTGTGGGTAGGGATATGGTGTTGGGGATAAGGGTGTGGGGAGGGGGATGTGTTGGGGATGAAGGTGTGGATAGGGGTATGGTATTGTGTGTGATGGTGTGGGTATGGTGATGGTTTTGGGGCTGAGGGTGTGGGGAGGGAAATGGTGTTGGGGATGAGGGTTTGGGGAGGGGTATGGTGTTGAGGATGAGTGTGTGGGGGATGGTGTCGACTAGGAGGGTATGGGAAGGGGGATGGTGTTGGGGTTGGGGTGTTAACATATGGATAAAATCACTGTTGAGTCCAGTCAATGTGTCCAGTGTTTATTCAATGGAAGTAATGTATGTGCATTCAGTGGATGATCACAGTAATGTGAGAGGTGCATATGTGTCAAATTAAACATAGTTGTCCAATGCGTTCCCAGCTGACAATTTGTCCATCTTTCACCTCCACAAGTATGCCCTGAGGAGTCATGTTGTCACCTGTGACATTTTTGTTATCAGAGCCAGGGGGAAATTGTCCTCATCTGGAGACTTTTGAATGTTCTGTCATATGTATATGTTGTGCAGCGTTGCATATATTAGGATGCTTTTTCCAACTTTCAGAGGGCTCTACATGAATGCACCGAAATCTTGCCTTTAACAGTCTGAATGTGCACTCAATTCATATCCTGGTCCTCCTGTGTGCCTCATTATAGGCTGTCTCTTGAGGTGTGCCAGGGTTACTCAGAGGTGTCATCAACCAGGTTAACTGCGGATAGCCTGAGTCACCTATAACCAGAGGTATTCATACAGGGGGCTAAGGAGGCTATAGCTCTAGTTCTTTTGGTTGTTACCCCGGATAGAAGCACAGGGGCTACAATCAAAAGGCTAGCTAGCCCCAAGTCCCAACAGTCCCGACATTAGCATAGCCCCAGATCTTTTCCAGACCCAGCAAGACCCCTGCCTATAACAAATAGGATGTGCAGTATTACACATGGCTGTTTGTTTGTCAAGGTACAGAAATATTGTCCTAACTTGCAGGTGGCCTTTGGGTGCTCACTTGTGCATGTGGCTGATGCACTGTGCATCAATTGGGGTGGAGGGGCATTGGCATGCGAAGTGTACTTGCAGTCATACACAGTGTGTCTAGCATCATTCATTATGTGCTATTGTATGTGCTGAAATCCCCCCTGAAGTTGACACTAGGGCACTAGACCATTTACTGCCCTACAACCATGCATTGCCAGGGAATGACATCTTGGATTAGACTAGGGTATTGCTAGTGCATAATTGTGTGTCTGCTTCCATGCATGCCAGGATGTCCTGTAGAGTTACCTCAGGTGACTATGCATACTGCAGGAAGTCGGTCATTGGCCATGACCCATTGATTGTATTCTTGAAAATGTATTATGGGACATGTATTTTGCTCCCATTTGTTCTCATTCTGGTATCCCTGTGTGTCTCTTGGGGCCATGTGATTGTCAGATTGACTACTTACCCACAAGCCAGGTATGCTGTCCTCTGTGTGTGTCCATGGAAGCTGGTAGTGTGCTGTTCCTCAGTATCATGGCATAGGGTGCGGCACCATGGAATCAGGTGCAGCAATGTCTGATGATGAAATCGGCCTCACCTATCATCTGCATGTTCATGGAATGATACTGTTTCCTGTTCTGATATTCCTGCTCCACTCCCTGGGGGGGCACTAATGCCACATGTGTGCAATCCAGTGCCACAAAGATATTGGGGAACTGGGCAATATCGTAGAAATGTGCCGTTAGCAGCGTGCCCCTGTACTTGGGTGGTGGGCAAGGATATGTGGTCGTGGGCATCCCTCATGAGTGCATCCAAGAATTGCTCCTGCACCTTCGAGAATGTTGACTGGGACATCCCAGGTAGTGACCCGACAGTGAGTTGGAACCCGCCCATGGCACAGAAGTGTATGACAGAAGTGTATGAACCCCAAAAAACTATGAACAACATCACGCATATTTAATGAGTTGCTTTAAAATTGTTGAAGGATGAAAAGTTCAAAATCATCAAACCGGCAGATAAAGAAGGTGCCATAGTTTGGATAACAACTCAAAATTATGAGGAAATGGTACAAGACCTTCTTAAAGTGAACAAAAATTATAAGATCCTAAATAGTGACCCCACCACGGAAATTCAAGGCCTAATATTTGACATCATGTCCTTAGTCCTGCAGAGACAACGGATGAATAAAAATTAATTTGATTTCCTGAATGTTGATAATCCTAGAACACCCAGTTTTATACCTTGCCACACATTCATAAAAATATTGAAAAACCACCTGATAGTCCTATAGTGGCAGGATGTGGTTCCTTTTTAGAATCCATCTAACAATATGTTGATTACCTTCTGAAACCAATTAGTCAGAATAATATAACTTATCTAAAAGATGCAACGTCTTTGAAAAACATCATAAAAAATACGGCATTGAACAAACAGGAAGATATTACAGTTATGATTGATATATAATCGTTCTAAACGAGTATTCCACAAGTGGAAGCTATTGAGGTGATTAGAGAGACCCTGGCAGTAGCAAATCGAACAGATAGTATACCAGATTAGTTCATTATAAAACTGATGATGTTCGCAGTGGAAAATATATTTATTCAATTTAATGTGTATTATATTCCAACTAGTGATACTGCAGTGGGAGCAACTTTTGCTCCAAGCCTCGCCATTCTTTCCATGGGCAATTTTGAAGAAAAATGTATTTTTTCCTCTCATAATCCCTATTTTGAAAGATCGAAATATGGAAATGCTACATGTGATCATGGTTGACAATGTGAAGTACAGGAACTACAATTATTTGATGGTTGGATTAAACAGTGTTTTAATAATATAAAGTTCACTGAGGTATTCAGTAGAATGAAGATTAATTTACTGGATTTAGAAATCAGAGTTCACAATAATTATCTGATATGGTCTCTGGTGAGAAAACTGACTGACCTAAAGGCTCTTTTTCTTTTTAACAGTTTTCATCCATGTAATAAAAAGAGACAGCCTATCATATCTACAGTAGTTTAGATCATGGAGAACTGCACTAGAATTGAGCACAATCAGATACATGTTGAAATGATTGACATGAGGCTGAAAGCGAGGGGATACGCAAATAGGGTTGTGAAATATTCTAAAAAAGGAGCACGGTTTACTCCGAGAAAAATCTTACAGAGAAAAAAGATAGAAGACCTGCGTTTCATCATTTGCCCAAACACACAAGACACCAAAAGGATTGTCAGAAAGTACTGCCCGTTTGTTCAACAAACATTTCCAGGCATGGAGTGACCTTTATTTGCATTAAATAGATCAAGAAATATAAAATACCAACTGGTACATTCTAACTATTTAGCAATATCCAAAAGACAAACACTTTAGAACTTCGGTCCCTTAATGGGACATTACCCATGTGGAACCTGCGCTGTATGTAACTTTACAGGCAGGGTCACCACTTTTAAAGTGAAACAGCATGATTAGCAATTGCAAACTATGGCCAATTGCAAATTTGCTAAAGTTGTATACGTTATAAAATGCCCATGTGACCATATGTAGATAGGACAACACATGAGGGAAGCTATTTGAGAATATCTGAACATCGCTCAAGAATATGTTGCAAATTAAGCAGCGCTCTAATGGTGCAATGCTATATTGAAAAAAATCATTCACCAGATGACATGTTCTGGTGGATACTGGATAGTGTATACACTAATAGCAATATGGAAAGTTCTCTCCTTTACTAGGAAGCTCAATGGATACATCGATTAGGCACTGACATTACAGGCCTGAATGACAAATATACAATTTCTGGTCTACATAGGTGAATAAGCATCACTATATAATCAGTCCCTGCCTGTGAAACCTCTACTAATTGAATAAGATAACGTAAAGATACATGAACCAAAACAGCGACATGTCGCTTGACATTGTATACCTGGACATCATGATGAAAGCCTACTGCTTAACAGGGAGAATGTGTTGAAAGATAACATGTCTCGAAAGTAGTCTTGATCACCAAGCTATATCATTCCAACATATTTGGCCTGGATAGGTGATGAAAAATTGTTATGTAACTGGTCTCTTTATGTGATATTCACATTAAGTATTTTTTTTATTTATTTATTTGCATCTTTTAAAGCGCTCACACAGCCCGCGGGCATCGAGGCGCTGTCACATTTTTTTGTGTCATTGTTTTTATTTTTTTGTCTTAGTTGCGTATTTATAACATGCTTAAATACCAAGACGCTTTTAAGCGCGAACCCGGGGATCGAAACTGTGTTGCTTCGTGTCGTCTTGCTTCCAAGGCAAACACGTTGCCGCTGAACTATCCTCCTAGGACAAGTATACAATATAATTTAAAGATGCATAAATCCAAATGGTGACCTGTTGTTGACGCTGTACGCCATTATGTCATTATGGAAGTCTCACTACCTAGTAGGGAGTATGTGCCTTAGGTCAATATGTCTAGAAAGTATATCCTAGTGTCAAGAACGACACGCCAGTTGATGTTGCATGCTATAATGCAATGCCGTATTCTGCGCCGATAAATGAGAATGCGCAAGATGGTGACCAGTGCAGATAACAAAAGAGTACATGACGCTTGGAGGGAATTGGGTAAGCTCACTGGTTGTGCAGCAAATTAGTAAAGGACTTTGGATGGCCTCATCAATTAGTCCTTTGTAAAATAATCAAAGGTAAGACAGTTCATGCAGGTATAGGTAAATGCATGGACTAGTGAAGAGCTTGATGAGTCATGATGTTTGGCTCTGGCCAATGATCTGTATCACATTAACCCACAAAATGTGTGTCTGTCTTCTCTTTAGGAAAAATACAAGATGCAGGTTACCACTTAGTCTGGACTAGACAGTCTTGTGGACATAAAAATAAAAGGAGGTAAATAGCATCCCATAGGACCTATTCCAATCCATCAGGAAGACATTTTGGAATCATGAAAATCATTTATGAGTAATGCCATACACCCCTTTTTCTCTCTCCCTTTTTATTTTATTAGATTGATGAAATGTTTGTCTAATGCGATTAAGAGGTTCACATTAAAATGTTTGTTTGAGAAATGAATGGTTATGTCTTCTAATCAGGGTGAGTAGGGGATTTTTTCCCTAAAGCAGGACCACAAACTTATAATCAAACTATTGGTAGAACAACTAATGACTGTGTGTCTCTCTCTATTCATAGAGTGGAGTGCTAAATGTTGAAAAGGTAAATGAAAATAAGAAATATATCTACCAATGACTGTAATTGTATCTGTAAGGTCCATAGGACAGCGGTTCAAATTAAAGCTGAAACGTTATGCAAAGAGAATTACCTACAAAACTAATATGTTTGTACTAACGTGACCCATTGCAATCCATTATCTATTTGAATCCATATAAAATGTGATGGATACTGTGACGAATCAGGGGATTCAGTCACTCCTTCCCCGGGGGCAGCCTTTCCCTCTGAGGCTAGAGGTGAGCCCACTATGCGATTCCCTCCCTAGAGGTAGAAGCAAGTGAGACCTCAGCAGGAGAGACTCCCCATGGGGACAAGGACTCTGGTTGTACCAGAAACTCCCTGAGTTACTCACTCACGGACCTACAATGACACCAAGGCTTCAAAAGGGCCAAGAGGATCAAACCACTATTTGTTACTGTGCGATAAGACCCATGATTCAAGCTTGAAGACATGTATTGTACCAATACTGTGAAGAAGAAGAGTGAAGGAATGATACCGATCACTCAAATGTCTAGAGTTGGCAATACTATGAAGAAGAAGAACAAACGAGTGATGGTGAACACTCAAATGAAAGGGAAGAATGACTATAATCCTCTGCTGGTGAGGGTACAGCCAAGTGTGATAAAAAGAAAAGAAGGAACATTGCCAGAAGGAAGAGAAGCCCAGGAGTTTCAAGCCAGCCTTGTCATGGAAGTTGATTGAAACCGTGAAGTCATGCATGCCAGGGCGCAAGCAGCTGGCATTTGAGGGAAGCGTCAGGAGAGCTGGAAGCAGAAACCAGGGGAAAGAAACCCCAAAGAAGAGAAGCAGTCGTGAGTGGTGGGGCGACTCAGGAGGGGTTGACTGTGCAGTCTGGTAACTGCGCCGAGACCACTAGGACTTTTGAACCCCAGAGCTGTGGCTGAGGAACTGAGAGAGTCGGTGAGAATACTGGGGCTGTCCTGAAAAGAAGAAGAAGAAGAAGAAGAAGAAGAAGAAGAAGAAGAAGAAGAAGAAGAAGAAGAAGAAGAAGAAGAAGATTTCCCATCCTGCAAGCAGGCCCGGTGATGTCAACCCCAGAAGAGAAGGTATTGGGGATCCTGCAAGCAGGCCCAGTGATGTCAACCCCAGAAGAGAAGGTACTGGGGATGCCGGGAGACCCAGGAGGGATAACAAACACCAGAATCCTACTTGTCCCAGTAATATTAAAACTTGGAGTTCAGAAGTTAATCATTATTGGTACAGTGATACTCCTCCGAGTAATATTGAAGTAAGAAAGTCAAGTGAAGAATCTCACTGCTCCAATCATACTCATCCAAGTAATGCTGAAGGAGATGAATTAAGAGAGAATCATCATTGGTATAGTCATACTCATCCCAATGACAGTGGGGAGTATAAACCAAGTGATAATCTTTTCCAAGAAATATATACCTTGTTATATTTAGAGAGAGTGTCAATAAACTGAAAGGTTTATCAAGAGTGTTGTTGACTGGCCCAGCAAAGAAAGAAAGTGGACATTATACCCAAAAGGGACATATAGTGTAGAGCCAAGAGAGAAAAGAAAAAGATTTCAGGAAGGAAAAGCCATGTGTTAAAGCGAAGTATGAAAAGTTGGAAGACCCTATTTTGGACCTTTATGAACTTGTTAAAGTAGTGACCAGGAACTACTTAAAGACTGACTATTGAAGTAAGTTTTGCTGAGAAGCGTTAGCGTTCGTTAGGTGGGGAAAACACCTAGATTAGGGATTGCAAAGAGTTGCTTTATTTTCCCTTTTAAGTTAAATAAAATCAGTAAAATGTTTGAAAATCATCTCTGTCCTTCTGATCCACCAAAATACACAATATGAATTGCAGGAACATGTTTCAAATTAATAGAGTGATATATAACCATTGTTTGTAGATGTCTGTTTATTTGTCACAAACTCTGTATAGTATATTATGAGATTTTATATCAATTGATTGGTGTTTTGCTATTAGTATTTGAAATATATTGTATATAATGGCATCATTGTTTTTTGCACTATTCTTGCAGTTTTTGGATGTACATATGAAGTATGGAGGTCTTGTAATATATTTATCTGTGTTTGGTCCTGTCTGATCAATGACTAGAAACACTTCCTTTCTCTTTATTTTTTTCAAAAATAATTAGAATAAAATTGCTCTTACTTAAGATTATTGTAGGAAAACTTTATTGTAGATCTTGGTGCGCTGGAGATCAGCCTTGATCTGGATTAGCGCCCTGAGATGGTGCTACGGTCCAAGTGATAGAGTGTGGCTAATTGGTCGTCAGACACATGGTATGGGTGGCTTACAAAGCACACATCTCCTGTGCCTTTGTGATGCCTGTCTCCTTCCCTGCTGAGACCATCAATGCAGCTGTAGATCAATGTATAACAGCAGGTTATGGATCCCATAGTTCACGTCTGGTTGTGACTGCATGTTACTTGGATCTGTGTTTCTGTCAGTTGCAGCCTTATGTACTCTTCCTAAGTGGATCAGGTCCATCTTTGACTTGATTTCGATCACCTGTATGCATTTACCTCCACTTTGTAGGTGGGGGTAACTGCACTGTGTTATAGATGGAATTTCTGCCAATTTTTGTCTGTAGTTCAGCAGTATTTCCACTTGTGGTATGGTGGAAATACCATGTATGTTTCCGGCACTAATTCTGGCGGAAGAGTTAGCCCTGGAGCCACTTTTTGTACCCATATTTCACAATAGAAATGCTGTAAAATGGTGGAACTCCACTTTACATATGTTTTTTACTATTTTTTAACTGATCGAGCTGGAAGATGAAAAGTGATAACAGATCACGATTACCTGTTATTTGATTACTGATATTGGTATTGATATTTTATTTCTATCGCACTCGTACACAAGTGTTTCAGAGCGCGACAAGGCAACAGGAACAGGGGAGAACAAAACAGCGATCATACTAGACCCAGTGACATTGAGAACTCGCAAGTGCATGGGAGAGGGGGAGGGGAAAAGTGCATGGAAGGGGGGAGAAGTGGAAAGGGCGAAGCAGAGGAGAAATAGATCAATAATAATAAATAAATAATAAAGGCAACAAACAGTGGTAGTGCAGCCAGAAATTTGCAAGTGCTAGGTTTAAGTCAGCAGATAGGGTAGGTCTGATAAGTGCAGGAAGAAAAGGGGGGGGCTGTATGGCTACAGATACAGACCACAGTGCAAGGGGTGGCCCAGAGGCAGTGCGGGAAGGTGGAAGGGTGAGCAGGTACCTGGGCCCGGAGGACAAAGGGTGGCCAGATGCACGGTGCTAAGAGAGAACAGATCAGCAAGGGAGAGGGGGAGCGAAGGCAGAAGAAAAGAGGAAGGTCTTGAGGTGCTTCCGGAACCGGAGATGGTTCTCCTCAAGTTTTATAGTGGCAGGGAGGCTGTTCCAGAGGGAGGCCCCAGCAGAAGACAGAGATCAACCCCCAGCTTGTTTCTTTGAAAAACTACTGACCCTGAGGAAGTTAGAGGTAGAGGAGTGAAGAACTCGAGAGGAGAGGTATTTGCAGAGGGATAGCTGAAGGTATTTTGGACCCAGGCCCCAGAAAGACTTGTGGACAATGCAGAGGGTTTTGAATTTAATCCTTGCATCCACTGAGAGCCAATGGACAGCTTTCAGAACTGGAGAGATACGATCCCAGGGCTTGAGGCCAAGGACAAGCCTCGCAGTCCTGTTCTGGATTAATTGCAGGTATTTAGAAAGAGGTTGTTACAATAGTCCAACCTAGAGAGAACTAGAGCTTGGGATACCATGAGCTTCCGGGGGAAGGAGAGGAAAGGAAGAGTACCTCTGAGATGCTGCAGTATGAAGTTTTACTTTTTAGAGACCTCAGAGATGTCAGCGGAGAAGGAAAGGGTCGAGTCAAAGGAGACCCCGAGTTTACTAAATGATTAATCAAAAACAATGGTAGAGACTTTTTTAAACTATAGCCACATATGCCAATTTTGTAATACGTACAGGAATCTTACTATGAGGTAAACGGAAACAACATACATTGTTAAGGCACAACATAATATAGCATTAGCTTCACCTCACTGATGAGGCCCAACAAGGCTGAAACACTTTTATGGGGTTGCCGGTGGTACTCTTGTTCAGGGAGGAATTGCCATAGCATTTCGGTGCTGGACTGCCCATGTGGGCGGGACAAAGACTGATATGCAAATGGATATTTCCCATCTGTGAAAGGTACAGTGAGCAAAAAGAGTGTGCTGCAAACTCTCATCTCAGAACATGTTATCATGCCAGGTTCTTTCTGGAGAGGAGCGCCTGCTACCTTTTTTACATTTTTTATAATATTGCATTAGATATGGATATTTTATACTACCTCATCCCATGTTAAATATTTTCACTTTTTCACTTTTTTTCAAAAGCCAAATATCGAAATGTTTCCTAGTCATGCATCCAAATATTCTCTACATGTTTGATTTTAGATTTCTAGAGTTTCTAAAAAGCAGTAGGAGATGAAAGATGAATAGATACCAATACCATCTCACATTGAGTCCCATTGATCTGAAAGTCAAGTAGGATAAACAGCTCATACCTACCTTTTTTTGTATTAATTGCAGTTGCTTGTAGTGATTATTATCCATTTATTTTTCAGAAAAATTGTTAATTACGGCGGGATACCGGTGAACTACTGGGATGTTACGGACGGCGGAGATGCCAGTAACTCTCCATTCCATGGCGTCCCATAGGACTTCATGGGATGGGGTTGTCTGAATCACAGGCACTGTTAGTAATAGTACCTGTGATTCAGGCATTTATCTGCCGGTAGGGGCCTGATCTAATGGCAGGTCAGGCCTAACGGTATCTCAGAGCCCCTACCGACAGACTTGTGCTTTGCCAGTCCTGTAAAGCCCCTGTGCACGGAAATACTGACACTTTAATACCAGACCGGCCAGCCATAATGAGCCCCAAAGACTTTTATATTCCTGTGGTCAGAACACATTCAGGTTTGGAATTGAATATGCTTTATATAACATGCAGCTTAATATGAAGTGCTTTAAATTGCGATGAGGATTTGCTTTTTTTAGATATCCATTTGATGAAAATGCACAAGTCGATTTATTCACAAAGGTGACCAGAGCATTTCCAGGCAGCTGTGAAGCAGTGCAAATGAGACCCTGGCCAACCCCCTTTCAAACAAACATGTTAGTGGTGTGCTGCTGACACTAATGAATAATAGGTTTTAATCAACCACGTGGGTGCTGAGTGCACATTTCACATTGGTAGTCCTTTGAAGGGCCTGCCAGCGTGACCTTTGCAAAAAGAACAAAAATGCATCTCTCTCACTTTTTAGGGGATTGGCGTGCAAGCAGGACAGTGGCTTTATATTGCTGCTTTTCTACCTTCAGGAAAATGTATACAACTATCAGGTATCATCCTATCACACATTGAAAATTCTGCTGCTTTTTTCAGGAGGAAATCATGTTTATGAATTTGAGTTGCACTTAAAAATATGCAGAAACATTGGGATCAGGCACTTGAATTTGTTTGCATCCTATCATTTGCACCAAACAAAGAATTCAGAAATGGGCCCATTATCATCATCGTATCTACAGTCCTTCCAGGATAATTGCTACGCTAGAGAACATGATGTCATGCTATTTTTGTCCCATGAAAGCACTCTGTCATGCTAGATTCAGAACACTCTGAACAGTCTATTAACCAAACTATTTAATGAAATGGTAGTTCAGAAGGATGGTACCCAATCAATAGGGGAGACCACTATCGCTGTGTTTCCCAAAGCAGGGAAAGATCCCAAGCACTGCTCCTCTTACAAGCCGATAGTGCTTCTCAATCTGGATGGCAAGATCTATTCAAATGCTTTAGCCAATAGGCTGCTGCCATTTCTCCCAGATTTATTCAAGGGAGATCATTGCAGGTTCATAGGTAGAATTGAAGTTGTAGGCTTCATTGACACTGCTCATAAAAAGGGTACCTGTTACGCTCACCTGGTCAGTAGCATTGGGGCACTGTTGCAGCCCTCCCAGGGGTGAGTGAGGTCGCTCGGATCCAACTTCACCCTCTGCGCTTATGTGGTGACTGTTGGTAATAGGTAATGCTGCTCGACTGCTCCTGCGTGGAGAATAGGGGGAGTGAGTATGCCAGCTTGTGCACCTGATCCCCTTCCAGACCCCTTCTTCCAAACCGTGGTACCCGTGGGATGCGCTGTCCCTGGAAAGCTCACTTGTTGATTAGTTTTGGCGAGCACTCTGTCCTACTGCTTCTGGCAGGGATGCTTGTATTATCTGGACTGAGTTCCTTCACTGGTCCCTTGCACGTGGTAGTCCAGTCCTGCTGCGACTAAGGACCTATACTTCAGGTAAGTGTTCCTGTTTGCCTTAGTCATTCCTTGTCTGTTTTTGTTGTATTGTAAAGTTTGTTGTCTTGTATTGCTGTCCGTTCCACTTTTGATGTTTGCTCTTTTGCTTTCTTCCCTTGCAGGTGATGTTGCCGGCCTGGTAGAAGCTGCGGAGCTCAAGGCGGCAGCTGGACGGAATGAGGGTCAAAAGTGCAGCAGTACAGTAGCTGGTAAATTCTTAACTAGGGGGCGCGCAGGGTTCAAATGCGGCACAGCCCTAGGATGGATGTTCTAACATTGTCTTTCTTCTTTTTCACAGGGTCCGAGTTCGTGGATACGGAGTGCGGTGCTACGGCATCGGGATCAAGATTACTGGATGTCAGGAGATGAGTCTTCAGATCAAGCGATGAAGCACCGGTTTCCTGGAGGTGAGTGTGCAGGAGAACGCCTTGTTTCAAAGGTAAGTAAACTGGTCCAAGTGGCTGTGAGCGTCACGATGCACGCAAGTGCACAGTAACGCGAAGCACCGGCCTTAAGGATGGAGCAGCTTATATAGCTGAGCTTCTGAAGCTACGGCCACCAGATTCAGCCTGCCTGCCACACCCGATGAGTCAGCACATGAAGACCAGGCCTAGGGAGCTACACCTGATGAGTCAGCACATGAGGATGTGCTCTGGAATAAAGGCTTTCAGCTCCTGGAAAGTTATTGTAAAATAAAAGCACTCCTGCACTGAAATAAAGTAAAAGCACTCCTGCACTGAAATAAAGTGTTCCTGCTCACATCTCTATATGAGCCTGGTGTCAAAGGCGCCAGGACTGAGCCCAGCCAGGGTCCCTGTGTTTATGGGTCCCAAAGGGACATAAGTGAGTCAAGTGACCCATTGCCTCATCACTAGATGGTGTGTTTTTTTTTGTTCTGGGGCCTGTGCCCATGACAGTACCCCTTCCAAACTGGTTGTGTTGGATGCTGAGAAGGTCGGTGGAGTGGGGCTACCTTCACATGGTGCTGCAGAGTATGGATATAAAGGGGTGGATTTGGAATGCACTTATGGCAATATATGTGGCCACTATGAACTTTGACCAACACTATCATGCATTCAAAATCACATCTTCCCAGCCCGGTCCTCAGCTCTCGCCCACTATTGTGATCCAGACCCTTAAAACAAATAAAAGACATGATGTTGGCAAAAATCACTGATACTCACCCTACTCCTGGCCTATAAGAATTCCTTTTCTGCCATCACCTATGCACTGGACTCTGCCAACTCCTCCTTCCCCACAAATCTAATCTCTTGCCTTTGCAATTAACCCTGCTGAAGTTGCATCTATCCTTCAAGTTTTATTCACACCTGCCTTTCTGCTAATGCTTTTGCTCATTACTTTGCCTCAGAAATCTCTGGAATTCATAAGATTCTCACAACCCTCATACCTCTCCCTCCCATGCCATCCTTCTGTCCACCACCTGGTCATCCCACTCCTTCAAATTGCGATTACTGCTTCCCTGACTTAGCACCCATGCTTCAAAGCACCAACCCATCTTGAGCGCCTTTCAATTTGTTTGCACCTCAAATAGTCAAAGACCTAGTCTCAAAAACCTGGCCTTATCTATCAAGCACTTTAATCTTTCTCCCTATGTTGGTATATTCCGTGCATCCATGAAATGTGCAACTGTCCTGCCCCTTTTGAAGAAGCCAATTGCTGGCACAAACATCCTACTAACTTAGCACCTTGGTTCACTCCTTCCATATTGTTCAAAGAACTTTAAGTCAATGGTCTTCAACAGGATAACTGAATATCTTGAGGATAGTGACTTTGGTGGCCCACTTCTATCTGGCTTCTGTAGTAAACTCATATACATCTCTGACATTATGTCTGCTGCTTCTGACTCCAAACTCTCTTCTATACTCAAGCAATCCATACCAAGCGTTGGGGGGTGAGGGGGTATAAATTAAAATCCTGAGCAAAGTGAGGGCTTAAACATTAGCCCTGTGGGCATTACCTGACTGGTAATGCCCCCACAGCAAGGATAATTGGGGTTGCGGATGTTGGGACGCACTTATCAAGGTACCGGCAGGGAAGATGGCAGACTCCCGCTTCCGAGGAGGCTTGGAATGGGGGCTATACCATTTGGTAAAGCACCCATTCTGAGCCTCCTCATTGGGTGGGAGTCCACCATCCCCCACCCCCTGCTGGGTAATAATCATCAGTTTGGCCCTCTCTGACACTTTTGACATTGTCGAACACTCTCCTTTCCTCTTGACTCTTCACATCCTTGGGTTTGCAAATCTGCTCTGGATTGCCTCCTACCCGGAGGCCCTGTCCTTTAATATCTCCTGGAACTCATACATCTCTGAATCCAACCACCCCCACCCGTCAGCAACCATACAAAATAAGTAATTGGACCTCTGCTAATCATCTTTTATACCTATGACCTAGGAATTCCTATATTGTCCTTTGGCGTTCATTATCATCTCCTGGTGATGACAATCAAATCTTTCTCTCCGTTCCCTCCTTCTCTCCACTCATCTCAAAATGGTCTCACTGCAATCCATTACTTGATAACTCCCTGCTACCTCAAGCTGAACTGTTCAGAAACAGAAGTTAGCACTCTCCTAGCACCCACTATCACCACTCCATTCGCTTCTCCTTTTTCCTTTAAACCTCACATTCATGCTCCCTTTCCCAAGGCTTTCAACTGAGGGGTCCCCTTTGATAATGACCTCCAACTGCAAAGATTCATCAGAATTTACTGTTGAGTCCCAGATTTAGACGTTTCTCCATGAATCCAGGTACCTCAAATGCAGGTGCTTTTATCATTTGCTGATGTCTCAAATCTGGGTGTTTCGGAATTTACTGTTAAGTGCCAAATGTAGGGGTTTTTGCCATGAGAAGGACTGGGCAGTAAGCCAGACCGGACTGGAGTGCCGAGAAGAAGAGAGCCATTCGAATGGGAGGGAGACTTAGGTGTATCCTTCCATATAGAAAGCCAAACGGGAAACAGTGGAGAAGGATGGGTCCGACTTAATTGGAGTACTGAAAGAGAGCTTTAGATGACAAATGGGGAGAGAGGCGCATCCCAATCCCAGAACTGATCGACCATGGGGCACAGTGAGCACATTCACCCCTCCTGGAGGAACCTGTGGAGGTGGTGATCGCTGCACACCAGGGTGTGCCAAGGGCGAAGGGATATGGGCAGCACCTCGTAAGAATGCAAGGGGTCGATCAGGTAATGCCACTGAATAGCCACATGAGGACCCACTTTTCTGCACACAACATACAAATGGTAAGTGTAGCACACCAGAATATATGACAGGGGAAGGGACACATACCACAGTCCATCAAAATAGTGGGGTGCAGGATAGGGTACCAACACTAACCAACCTTTCTAAAAACACTGATCTTTCTGCATGCACCTCTCAAATGCTGATCTAAACACAATCACTGCAATACACCACAACAATGAAACAAACCACACATAGCCTCGCACCACAGCTACCAACCAATAAACACAGCTATGCTCAGCGCACATTGTAAACCAAACTGAAGCTGCCAACAGCACATCACAGCTCTCTTGCTCTTTTCTCCTGCTCAGTCCTACTAACTCCTCCCCCTTTACCCTATTGCTTTACAGATCTTCCAGATCTTCCAGATCGCCAAGGGACCACATGTGGTGACAGTGCGTGGAATAAGAACCTATAATATAACATAACATAACTCCCACCACCTTTACTGCTCAACATTCAGAACTATTTCTTAGTCACTACTCTACAAAAGCTGTGATCTTAACCCTCAGACTCAGCAAACCTGGCTACTGTTAAAGCCCACTCATTGATCTTACTCCCTCCAAACAAAGTCTTTAGTATCTCCTTCACATTTACAACCTACCCATTCCTCCTCCACTTCTTCGTACCAAATCCATGCTGATTGGCTTCCTATGCACAACAAATTCCTTTTCAAGTTTCTTCTCCTTGTCTACATAGCTATCAATGTTCTTGCTCTTCAGATCTGTCTAATTGTATCTCTCTCTGCTCACAATCCTCTTCCTGAAATTCCTCCTCTGCATTCAACCTAACTGTCCAATGCCTTCTCTGTGCATCCTTCTGCTTATGCTCGTTCGCCTTACTCGCCCCAATTCATTGAAACCCACTGGTAATGAAAATCAAAGCCAGCCTGATTATGGATCTCTTCAAAGCTCATCTTAAACTTTACTTACTTACCTGCCCTCTACCCATTGTAGCTACCTGACACCACTGCTACCTACAGTGCTGAGTAACAGTGTCACATTATATATTTGTACAGTACTCCTCCTTAGTTTGAAGCACTTACCCCCTGCGTTAATGCTACCTTTGAAAGTCACCTGTTTCTTATATCTTTGTGTGATTTTGTTAGTCCATAGTTTATGTCGCACTTTGCTCACACCCTCATACTCTAGCTCACCAGCTGTTATCATCTTTGTGCTTTTGTACTGGCCCTCTTCTGGGGAATACCTCCTCAATCCGTAAATGTGTTGTTGTAAGCCTTTTATGACTGAAATATGCATCCATGTTCTTCAAATAAATACATAATGAAATAAATGAGTTCAGTTGGGTACCTTGGTAGTGGCACTGACCGTTCACAATCAATGTATTACTACTTTACAATTATTTTAGCAATGAAATAATCAGAATGTACAAAATGACAACTGTGCCCTTTATTTCTCATGTGTTTTGACCTATTCTAGGTCTTTTTCAAAACTGCACACTGATGTATTTCGATCACTCAGTATGAGTGTAAACTGAATGGCCTCATCACGAGTTGGGCAGTATCCTAGCGGGAAATGCGACAGGATACCGCCCAACGCTATTAGCCTTACTGCAACTCGATCTGGTGCAAGTTGCGGCAGATCCCGAGTTGCAGGGGCCATACTTCCCATTCCTATTGGGTCCCTTGGGGCTTTCACAGCGCTATAAGTGCAGCGCTAATAGCGCCAACAATGGGCGGAAAGGGGAAGTTTTTACCTCCAGCAAAAAGATAGAGGTAAACATCCCACTTTCTGCCCAAACCCGGGATTGGATGGAGCGGTAGCATTACCGCTGCATTATTGCCACTCCGCCCAAACCCTGATGAGGCAAATATGTCTTATGTATATATGGGGTAAGTTCCCAAGTCCTGACACGCGTTTCGACTTATTCCAAGTCTTTTTCAAAACTGGGCACTGAAATACATCACATGAATTAAGAACATCATATCATAAGGAATCATGCCAAGAGTGAGTCAAAATTAAAAGTGAAAATAAAGTTGAAATTAAATTACATTATCCATAACACAAGAATAAGACACCCAAAATCCAAGTAAAATTAAATTAACAAAAATTTCCGCACGGGTATAAAGTACATGAGAAAACCCAGGTAAACATGTAAAAATTGAGTTATGAGATTGCAAGGAAGGGTCAAAGGGAGGATTGTAGGGGAAAGAAGACAGAGAGAAACAGAATCCATGAGTATTAGCAATTACAGGTAGTGATAAAGGTATCACTACATAATATCCCCAACAAAAATATCGAACCAAACGGCCATATCTACCGTTTGGTTCGCCATAGGTGATATTTTTGTTGGGGAGATTATGTGGGAGAGGGGGTTGCGGGGTGTCCCCTGCACATTAAAAAATTATGCAGGGGTTGCAGGAGTGTCCCCCACAGGGTCCATGTGTGAATTTCACCACAAAAATATGGCATTATTTTTGCATTGCGATATTTTCGCGCCGGAATTAACACATGGAACTGTGATAAAAGCAATGTTAGTACTGTTTTGTTCCTGTCTTGGTAGTCAAAGAAATAGCTTCATACTTGGCATGCTCTTGAAACTAGAAGGCCGGTGTAGCAATTTATCGCTAATACGTTTAAAAAAAAAATGTCATCTACTGGTTACAAATGGCAAGGATGCGTGCAGCATATTTATCAGATATGTGTGCCAAACGTTTACTCACCTGATGTATGTCAGTCAGTCAAACAACTTTATTCGGTCAAAAGAAATGACCATCAAAGTACATCCTACAAAAACATTTCTAAAAATAAAAATGCGATTCTAATACAGCGTTGCAAAAAATCAACCACAGAGAAGACAACAGGGCAGAACGAGCAAACCACCCCCTCCAATAGAGACCATAAGCAGATCTTTAGGTCCAAAATCAGGTCCCACCATCCCCATGCCTCCTCCAACACCCCTGGCGCCTAGGGCCTAGGACAGTCAAATTAGCACCTGAAAGGAGGCTGTTACTAGGGACGACCCCGGTCTTTACTAAGGCAGATCTAGCAGGAGTGACAGGGCTGAGGAAAGGGGGCATACTGATTGAAATCCCACTCTTCGATAATTTGCTAGCCCGACTGCAACCTCCCCAAACCCTGTGTGCCAGACTATGGTCCCAAAAAGTCAATTTAATGCTGTCCAGGGAGTTTTTGTCCATGCTGGAAATTCTGCTGCACCCCGCCAAAGCCTCTCTACGTACAAACGGGCAGCCTCCAGTGGTATTTAGCCAGAATAGGCATTTGTTAAGTAAAGCGTCCCTTGGCTCTGGCTTGTCTACTGCCAGTTTGGGCACCCCCTGAAGAAAGACTATTGCATGATTGGGACTTCCTGATTCCAGCAGCTTTAGTTGAGCCCCCGACTTCCATGGACCCAAGGCTTTGGGTTCGATACAATCGGAGATCATGGGTGCAGAGACCTGTACCTGTATTGGGTCAATAGCAGACCCGTTGGGGGTGGACAAAACCAAAGGGACCTCTACAGGAGGACAAACTGAGGGACTTTCCAGAGGTGGGCACGTGTGCCCTTCGTCAACTGGGGTGTTGGTCATAGGCTCCTCCACTTGAACAGTTCCATCTCCCTTCTTTTGAGCCTCTAGCAAAGTGTACAACAGATCCTTGATGATAGCCAGTTCCGCCAGTACTTGAGTACACCTGCACCCCCTATGCAAGGGCGCTTCCTCAGTGGGTTGGTCAAAGGTCAATTTGGGCTCATGGTAGCTCTCAGCAGGTGTATTGTTTTGGATGGTTACCTCGACCGGCCGAGAAGGGGACACACCAAGGGGGGAGCTACCCCCTAAACTAGTAGATGAAAAAATATCGCTCCACGAACTATTGTGGGAACTGGAGGAGGAGTTGCCCCCTTGGGCAGTTTGGGCAGTTAGTGTCAGTCTGTCCCCCGCAGCAAAAACAGATGAAAGAGGAGAGTCCAGCCGGGGCCCAGAGGGTAAAACAACCTGACTCTGTGCAGGTAGGGGGAAGGGCTCTAGTACTAGAACAGAGTTTTGTCCATCCAGATTTAGGGCTTTGACTGGCACTCCCTTCTGATCCCGGGCGTGGGACCTCTTCACAGCCAGGACCTTCCGCTTGGAGATAGGGCCACTCTTTTGGCGGGCGAGATGGACCTCTGAGCAAAAAGGAGGAAGGTGGAAGGGTGAGAGCGCTGGTGACGGAGGGGGGGGTTTCCTAGGGGGGCCATGGGCTTTCAGGGATCTGAGGGACTTGAGGAGTGACATTACGGGTTTGGTTGGTCCACACCAGTTTTCACCAGTTTTCAGCCCCTATGTCCAGAACAGACAACAACTCCTCTTACAGTCCCTCGCCAACACTTACTTTCACCCTTTTTCTCCAGGCGGCCGGGCCTCCCTCTTCACCTCCTGAACACTGCGTCCTTGCACCGCCTTAAGGTCAGAGTGGCAAAGTCCTGAAGTCACACCTCCACGGGACCGCAAACACCCTTCGCGGGACGCCAACACCCGCGCCCTTGCTCCCCCGCGGGCTTCCTGCCCTGCGGGGATGATAAGGAGAAGAAATAGGGAGGGGGCGTGGCCTCCCCTCCGGCAGTACGGTGGCCCTCCTGGGCTATGGACACCCTTCGCGGGACGCCAACACCCGCGCCCTTGCTCCCCCGCGGGCTTCCTGCCCTGCGGGGATGATAAGGAGAAGAAATAGGGAGGGGGCGTGGCCTCCCCTCCGGCAGTACGGTGGCCCTCCTGGGCTATGGACACCCTTCGCGGGACGCCAACACCCGCGCCCTTGCTCCCCCGCGGGCTTCCTGCCCTGCGGGGATGATAAGGAGAAGAAATAGGGAGGGGGCGTGGCCTCCCCTCCGGCAGTACGGTGGCCCTCCTGGGCTATGGACACCCTTCGCGGGACGCCAACACCCGCGCCCTTGCTCCCCCGCGGGCTTCCTGCCCTGCGGGGATGATAAGGAGAAGAAATAGGGAGGGGGCGTGGCCTCCCCTCCGGCAGTACGGTGGCCCTCCTGGGCTATGGACACCCTTCGCGGGACGCCAACACCCGCGCCCTTGCTCCCCCTGATGTATGTCTATCTCTCGGGATGAGTGTAAACTGAATATGTTGTATGTATATATGGGGTAAGTTCCAAAGTCCTGTATGAGAAATCGACCCCAATGTTTGTTTGGCCAAAAAATAGCATGTCACATATGTATAGTAATGAGCACATTGCCCGAGAGCAACAGCATACCCTATTTTTGAAATCTCATGCTGTGATCAGAAAATATTCAATTGTGGCTTCCCAAAATTGTGCTCCTTGCATCGACGTGGGCAAAACTAGCGTCTGTTTTCCACATCATGCATTAGTTGTCCATTAATTACAGAGCAAAAATGACACAAAAATAGGTTTTAAAAGTTGTAATGAAACATCATTCAATTGCTGCTCCCTGAAGTAAAGCTCCTTGCATCTGAGTGGGTACTGTCATATATATGTACAAATCATGCATTAAATGCCCATTATTTGCAATGCAAAAAGATCAACCACATGTTTAAAGTGTGTAGCCCGCCTCCAAAGGCTGTGTGCAGCTATGCTTGTTTAAACAGTGATGGTATTATAATATTAATACACCAAATAACTGACTGCTTACTAAAGACATGAATATATATTGATACCAAGTAACAATAAAGAGTTTTGCAATATGCGTGCTGGTAAATTAACCTAATGGCAGCATATATATTGGGGCAGAAGTTGATGCTGTTGCCAAGCAACCATAAACAATCTGCCTGTAAATGTACTGTTCTGCAAATGTCGGCATTCCTATAGGGATTGCTGCAGTCTGGATTAAATAAAAGCGCTGACTGAGAGGCGTAGCACCCTTACCTGATAAAGAGTATTGTGGTCCCTGATTTACAAGGGGTAGCCATGGGTGCCAAATATGCACCAACTTTGGCAAATTTATTCATGGGAATGTTTGCGGGCCAATTTGTATTTCAAGACACCAGGATAATCTCCCTTGTAGTAACATGGCGTAGATATATAGATGACATCTTTGTCATATGGAAGGGCATGCTTGAAGACCTCCTGACATTTGTCGCTAATCTCAATACCAATGATTATGGCATCAATTTCACTTGCAACAGTAAAAAGAGCCATATTGACTTTTTGGACTTAACAATTTATGTAGATGGATCTGACCTCAAAACACGCACCTTCAGGAAACACACTGAAGTCAATTCCACACTCTTTGTTATTAGTTGTCACTGCAAATCTGTCATTGAAAACATCCCTACTGGGGAATTTATGCCTTTTGTACATTCTGATGTTTTCTTTGCTAAAATAATTGGAGAGTAGCCATTCATTAATTGTGAAGGCTAAGCGCCTGTCAGGGTTTCATCAGTGGCAAGTGTGAGTGAGACAGTGGCTTGCATGGGTAAGAAGCACCAAGTGTGTAGCATTAAGGGTTTGCAGCACTATGGCCATAGAAAAAGCTCCATAGAATTCGAACACTCATATTACAGGACATTGTTATGTTTTGCGTGCAGGAAAAGGGCTTGGTGTGGACAGAGACTGCTGTGGAGCGTGAAAAGGACCAAAAGACTGCATTTCCCAGAAGGCTTGCATGATCACGAGCCTCTGGGTTTCTTTAAGACAATGCCCGACCAACAGTGCATGCGTGCAATGCGCGCAAGGATCCCCGCTTGTTCTGGAGGACATGAGACCAAGAGGACGTACGTGCAGGGGGCTCCTGCAGACTGCGAACCTCGGGGCCACACCCCACCTGCAAACACTGCAGGCCACGCATTCCGCAACAGATAAGTGCATTTAACTTGGGTGTTCATTGAAAACGAACGCAAGCAGCGTTCGGGCTTGGAAACACCGGAATAATTCAAGCAGTGTTCAGGCTGGGAGTTCATGAAATAAGGCAAGCAGCGTTTGGCCAGTGTAATTCCAAAACATTGGGAAGCGCACAGAATAACTTCCGATGCACAGTAGAATGTGTCAGAAACTTGGGAAAGCCACATGACTGCATTTGTATGCTTTATACCGCCAGTGGGCAATAATGACAGCTTGTTAAAGGTGTTGTTACACGGTTTCATAACACAAACTCACACGTGCCTTTGATTTCCTTATTGCGGCACTCCGCCGTATCAGTACGTCTAGAGCATTGGGACTGCAGCTCTTGGCAGATGTACCTGCTGCACGACACAAAGCTAAGTGCCATTTTGTTTGTCTAATCAATGTGTGTGTTGGTTGTGAGTTCTAACAATCACTGCAGTGCATGTACCAATGTTGTTACCAAAGGTGCTATTATATGCAATGTGCTTTAAAACCTGTCAAGGGTGCTGGTTGTGAATTCAAACAATTAGCACTTGCCTGCAAATGTGAATGTGTGCCAGGAATGCATCAGAGACCCTACAATGTGCCAGGAATCCAATCAGTATTATCAGAGCCGGAAGGCTAAATTAGGCAGGGCTTTGGGAGCAAATTATGCAAGTGTGTACGAGTGTGTGGGCGGAGTAACAGCGATCTCAGGAACCCCAGGAGGGGACAACAAGGTGTACCTTTTCCCTGGATTCCCTTCCCTATCCATCACCTCTTCCTGACCTTCTTCCCAGTTTTCCTAACCTCCCCCACCTATCCAATCCAGCGGACCCTAACCCTCTTTCCCCGGCTGGTCACGGAGGCCTGAGTTACCTACCATACAGGCACCAAGACCCAATGGGGAGGCAGGTGTACGTGTTACCTCTGCGCAAGGCCAAGAACCTGACAGTAACACAAGCCCAAGTATTGCACGACACCAAGAAGGATGTATTAGCAGTGTTACAAGATCTGAAAAGTGAGTTACAGGCCACCAGGCAGGATTATGTAAGCTTAGCTGGTCAAGTGCACACACTTACTGTGCAGGCCACTGCCCAGGCTACTCCTCTGACCAGAGATCATGCACCACCCACTACCGTACAGGTCCAAGTTTCTACAGAGCCCCGCTTTCGTTGGCAGCGCCCAAAAGGTACCATGGGGACCCACAAAAATATAACCAGTTCGTGATGCAGTGTCAGCTGCATTTCATCACAAAGCCAAATATATTTCGCACTGCCCAGGCCTGCACGGCCTTTGTCATATCATACCTGGGTGGAGACGCTGCATCTTGGGCCACGCCTCTGGTGACTAAATACGACGCGCTCCTATACAGTTGGGACACATTTTTGGAGGAATTTGGTAAAATATTCAACCGTAGGGCAGCAACGTTGATTAAAGACAGGGAGCTGCTTACCCTACACCAGGGAGGAAAGGACATGGTTGCCTATCTTACCACTTTCAACCGGCTAGCCGTAGAAACAGACTGGCCCCAGTAGAAATGTCTGGCTTTATTCTATCAAGGATTAAGGTATGAGATGAAAGATTTCATTGCGCAGGTAGACCCGCATCCCGACACCTGTTCTTCCATGCTAGATTTGGTTCTGCGATTGGACCAAAGACAGAGTGAGACAAAGCAAGACCGAAGGAAGTGGGATTTAAGACCGATGGTTAGGTTGGACCAACAACAGAGGCTCAGTAAGAGTGAGAAAACATCTGAGGAGCCTATGCAGAGAGGAACCGTTCATGGCCCCCTGACAAAGGATGAGAAGGACAAGAGGCGACTTGAGAAACTCTGTACTGCCGGAAGGCAGGACACTATACTAGGGAATGTCCCACGAAACCCAAAGGGGGAGCAGACGGGAAACGCAAAAGCTCACCAGTGAGGGTGGCCCAGGCAAGCCAACCAGAAGACACCCCAAAATCTTTGGCAAATACTCTACTCAGCATCCTTTTTCTTCTAGGTTACCTATTGTGCATTGTACCTTGCTATTGACTTTGTATTGAATCTAATTTCTCTGGTCTGTTGCTTCTTGTCCATTGTTTGCCCCCCCACCTCCTTTTGTGGCTACTTTGGTGTCCCCACTGCTCCCCAGTGCTACCCGTCCTGCTTGGGCTCCCCCTCTCCAAACCTCCCCTCTTCCTCTCTGAACCCTCTATGGTGCTCTCTGTCTCTCCTATCTTCGCTAACTGCTTCTCTATTGACTATCGTATCCCTCTCACTAAGTCTGGCAGGAAGAAGCTCAAAAAGGACATCTGGCCTCCAACCCAGGCCTCCCTATCACTAATACCTACACCAGTGTTTCCTCCAGACAGACTCTTACAGACATTCTCTTTGTAATTGCCCCTCCAGGCCTATGGACCCCCCATATGGTCTCTGTTCTCCCTCCTATTTCCTCTTCTCCCATTAATGGTGGCACCCAGTGGGAGGCCCTCCCAGGCCCTTTCTACTCCTCCAAGACCATCATTCATGTCTACTTAAATGGCATCATCTTGGTCCAGGGCCCTCAGGCAAACCTCCTCCTTTTTCATAGATGCTTCCCATGCCTTATCAACTTCCTTTCATATCCTGCTATCCCTTCTTTCCCCTACCTGGCTCCTCTGCTGCCTCCATCCTCTGCCATCTCTATGGCACCTTCTGCTGCTTCTATAGCCACCCTGTTGCCTCCTTTCTCTGCCACCCCGCTGGCACCCTCGTCCTCCTCCTTGGCTACCTTGCTTTCTCCCCCTTCCTCCTCTTCCCATCCTCGGGCACCTCCAACACTTCCACAAGGCATACCTCTGACCTGTACCGCTCCAGGGAAGTCCTTCAAAGGTGGCAACCTATTCCACATCGCTACTTTCAACTTTAGATCTGCTGTCAAACACTTCTCTGACATCTGCTGTCTCCTGGAAGAGTTTTATTTGGATGTACTCAGTCTCACTGAGACTTGGTTAACAGCCAGATCTGTCACAAGCTTTGAAATTCTCCTTCCCGATGGCTACAAGATCCTCTCCAAACCCAGAGCCAACCATCCCGGTGGGGGTATAGCCTTGATCCTACCAGAGTGGATCCCTGCATCTATCATTCCTATGCAGGACAAATCCTCCTTTGAATGCCTGGCCTGCAGGCTCTCTATCTCTCCAGGTCTCTCTCTCACTGTGTCCACTATCTACAGGCCGCCTGGCCAGGTTGCCCTCTTCCTCTCTGAGTGGGCTGACCTCTCCTCCTCTCTCCTCGAAGACCTGAGCATCCACCTGGATGCTACTTGCCCTTCTTCTGGTCTCTTTCACAAACCTCTTCGACTCTCTCTCTCTCTCTGTCTCTGTCTCTGTCTCTGTCTCTCTCTCTCTCTCTCTCTCTCTCTTTCTCTCTCTCTCTCTCTCTCTCTCTCTTTCTCTCTCTCTATTCTTCCCTCTGGCCTGCCTCACTCTGCAGGGCACACCCTGGATGTTCTGATCTCCTCAGACTACCCCTTCTCTAACCCTCTCACCACTCCTCTCTCCTTAAGTAATCATTTTCTCCTTTCCTCCCACCTCTCCCTCTCCACCCCTCAGGCCAAACTGGCTCCAGCACTGCCACCTACCTTCTCGATCATCCGATCCATGAAGCTTGTCTCAGTTGAGGCTTTTGCCGCTACTTTTACTCCTCCTTGTGCACCTTTGGCTGACTCACACCCTGACACAGCCCTATCTAACCTTCATCTCGCTATCTCTGACACTCTTGATGTCCTTGCCCCTGTCATGAGGATCAGTTTGAAGCTGAAATCCAAGTGCAACTCTTGGTTATGATTCCAACCTCATTACCCTTAAACACAAGTGCAGGGTGGCTGAGAGGAAGAGGTGGGCATCAGGCGCACCCCGTGACAAACTGGCCTGCCACCTGCTCCAAAGGCAATACAGACTCTCTGTCTTCGCTAGGAAGAGAGCCCACATCCAAGACTGTGTCTCTGTGGCATCTAAAAACTTGACCAAACTCTTCAAAATCTGCAAGGAGCTGGCCAAGCCTGATGCAGTCTCTACCTCTCCTGTTCCCCTCCCAGGCCCTCTGCATGGCGTTAGTTTCTCATTTCATCACTAAAACGCAGGACATCCTGTCCCCCCTCTCATCCTCTACCTCTTTCCTCTTCCTCCACTCCTGGCCTGCCTGCGGCCATCTCTCCTCCTCCTTTATCCTCCTTTCCCTTGTTCACCTCAGATGATGTTTCTAGACAAGTCCTATCTATGAAAGCCTTGTCAAAGCAGGTTCTCCCCTGCTCATCCAGAACCAATAAGGACCACATTGACACCCTTGCTTCAGCCTTGTCTGATTTCTGCAATCACTCCTTTGCCACTGGAACCTTCCCTTAAGCACTCCCTTGTGCACCCCCTTCTAAAGAAGCCCTCTGCCGATCCTCCCTCTTAGGCTAACTATCGGCAATCTCTATCACTCCTTTCCTGGGCAAACCCTTGGAAAAGTTGGCCATCTCCCAGCTTAATCTGTACACTGAATCTGTTGGTTGTCTCCACAACCACCAAACAGCTCTCCTGAACACTGTTGAAGACCTGCCCTCTAACCTTGACTCTAGCCTTCCTTCTGTCCTCATTCTCCTTGATCTTTCTTCTGCTTTTGATACGTCAACCATACTACCCTGCTCAATAGCATTTGTGATAACTTGGGTATCACTGATCCTGGCCTGGCCATGCTGACATCCTTTCCCACTGGCTGACCCTCTCAGGTCCAACTGGGGTCTTTCCTCTCTTCTATCTATCTCTCTCTCTCTACTTGTGGTGTTCCCCAGGAGTTTAACCTTTCTCCCTGGCTTTTTAACCACTTTCTGCCACCTCTTGCCCATTGAATTGCTACTTAATGCTCCAACTTTCTGTGTAATGCAGATGACACCCAGCACTCTTTCAGGCTCCCCTCAGCCACCTCTTCCCCTTCTCTCATACCAGACTGTCTGGCCGCAATTCAGGAATGGTGTGCCCCTAATTATCTCTGCCATAATGCCAGTAAGACTGAGATCCTCCTCATCGGAACACCAGCTTCCTCCTTTCTCTCTTTCTCTGGCCGCCCACTCTCTGCTCCTACGTGTGAGGCTAAGAACCATGTTGTCATCATCGACTCCACCCTCTCCTTCTCTCCTCACATCACTGACATCTCAAAGAAGTTAAACTTTCAGCTGCACCTCCTCAGAAGTATTCTTCCTTTCCTCACTTTCCCCCAGAAGCTCACTGTCTCCAGAGCTCTGGTCCTCTCTAGACTGGGCTACTGCAAAAGCCGCTTTTCTAAATCTGCCTGCCTCTACTCTCTGGCCTCTACAATTTATCCAGAACAGGACTGCAAGACTTGGCCTTGGCCTTAAGCCCAGGGATCATATCTCTGCAGCTCTTCAGTGGAACCCTGTGGTGGCAAGGATCAAGTTCAAGACTCTTTGCATCACCCACAAGGCTTTCTGGGGGCTGGGACCACACTACCTCCAACTCTCTCTTCCTAAACATCTCCTTTCTCGAGCTCTTCACACATCCACTTCCAACTCACTGGGGGTCGACGCTTTTCAAAGCAGAGAGTTGGGGTAAGATCTCTCTCTTTGATGTTGGGCTCCCTCTGGAACAGCCTCCCTGCCACTCTCAAGTTTGAGCAATTTAACACTGTCCTTTTCACTTCTGCTTTCTCTCTTCCTCTCCCCTGCTGATATCCTGACTGCTCCACACACTAGTCACTTGGCTACCCTCTGAACTCGGCCCAGGTCTGTATCTGCAACCATACAGTCCCTTCCCTCTGCGCTTATGAGTCACTCACTGGCTGCACTTATTTAGTTACCTGCACTTCTCCCCCCTTCAGCACTTCTCCCCATCCACTTTACTGCACTTGCGTGATCTGAATGACACAATCCTAGTAAAGTCGTTGTTTTGTCCTCACCCTGTTTCCCCCTCCTTATTTTATTTATTAGTATTTATAGAGCGCACAGCAGCCCAGCGGCATCGTGGCGCTGTTACAAGGAGACTTGCTTGATACATATGGATGCAAACTTAGTTACAGGTGGTTACATAGGCACATGTATTTGGTTGCAGGATATTACAAGGCAAACAAGTACAACAACAGAGTGGAAGGACAAGAGGAAATAGGATTAGACAAAAAAGGAGGAGAGGGGGAAACATGGAAGCAGAGGCTACTTGAAGAGTGAGGTTTTCAGGGTTTTGCGGAAGACTGTGAGGGAAGTTTCAGCGATAAGAGAGTGTGGTAGTGCATTCCGGAGCCTCCGGCGTTCAATCTTTTGATGGGAGGGATGCAGAGTTGGTTGGTATGCTGTGTTCTTATTGGGCGTGGCTCTGGTGATGGTTTCTGATAGGTAGGGTGGCGCGGAGAGACTGAGGCATTTGTGTGTGAGGGTAAGGATCTTAAAGTCGATTCTTTCTTTGACGGGGAGCCAGTGGGCATCTCGTTTTACCTGTGAGATGTGGGCTCTTTTGGGGATGCTAAGGGCTGCTCGAAGTGCATTGCTTTGTACTATCTGTAACCTGTTGTTGTTTTTTGCTGAGGTGCCAGCCAGAAGAGCATTACAGTAATACAGTTTTACTCCAATCGTGACACGGGCAATGGAGAGGCAGTTTTGGCTGGTTAGAAAGGATTTTTATGATATAATATGACAAGGCATTTGTAACACGCCTATACACAAGTGTTTCAAGGTGCTATGAGGCAAGGGGGGTGAACGAAGGGAGAACAGACAACCATCCTACTAGGCCAAGTGTCATTCAGATCGCGCAAGTGCATGGGAAGGGGGGAGGGGAAAGTGCTGGGAGGGAAGGGGAAGGGAGAGTGCTGTACATGGGAATAGATAATAACAATAAGTAACGGCCAGCAAGTGGCAAGTGCAAAGGTAAGTGCAGAAATCAGGTGTCAAGTGCCGGTAGTGGGACTGTTGGGATACAGAAACGGTCCCCAAGTGCTTGGGTTGCCAAGCAGGCAGTGCAGGTGTGTGAGACTGACGGGGGAAGAACCTGGGCCCGAGATCGGAGGGTGACTAGGTAACTGGTGCAGTTTCAGTTCAGCCAGGAGGTCAGCAGGGGATAGGAGGAGAAAAAGCAGAAGCAAAGAGAAGGGTTGTTTATGAGTTTGCTGTTGTGGGCAGCAGCGGAGGAAATGGCACTGACAGGGTGAGTCATCGAGAGAGAGGAGTCTAGGTACACTCCTAGAGTTTTTATAGAGGACGAGACGGGTATGATGGAGTTGTCAATGTTGAAATGTTTGTATTTTTTGTTGAGTTTGGGCAGGATTCCCTTGGGGCCTACGAGGATAAGCTTTGTTTTGTCCCTGTTGAGGCAAAGGCCATTGGATGCCATCCAGGTTTGGATAGTCGTGTAGATTTTGAGGAGGGCTGCTTTATCCTGGTCGTAGTCGCTGATGAGGGGAAGGAGAACCTGAGTATCATCGGCATAATTCGTGTGTGATATGATAAGCGAGTCCAGTTTATCAAAGAGGGGCTTCAAGAATAGTTTGTATAGGGTAGTGGCAGTGCAGGATCCTTGGGGAAGTCCACAGTGGACTCCTTGTATTGTTGCGCCTAGAAACACTTGTGTACATGTACATTATAAATGCCATATCATACCATACAGTGATTATGTTCAAAGCACGAAGCAATTGACATTGCATTCCCTCACATAGAGAAGAATATGGTGACATGGGTACAGTAGAACCTTAGATGGGATGTTACCAAGGACTATGTTTTTAATCATGATATATCCAATGATAAGTTATTGATCAGAAAAATCCTTGATTCAGGTGTTGCCGACCATAATGCTGCCTGTGATGTCTTGGATGTTCTTAATTTGGTTTCAGCTGTGATTTTGAAGTCAGTAAAAAACTCTGAACTTACAAAAAAACAAAAAACAATTGGTTTGATGAGCCCTGCAGAATTGCAGAGAAGAATATCCTAAGTGTTTTGAAGTACCCGGCTTTGAACAGAGCCGCCGTTATTGGTGCCTGATAGCAGCATAGAAAAATGAAAACTCAACAGATGAAGGAACAAGATTTATTGGCTTGGGTAGAACTTTTTGAAGCTGCCATCCGTAAATAGCTCAAGACATTTTTGGCAATTGGTGAATGGTGGTCCAAGATATCTAACCTAACCTCATATGCCTGAAACAAATGTTCAGGACTCTACTGGGTTGATCATTTTACCTCATTGTATACAGAAATTCTGTTGATCTGACTATCCCTGAGTCTGTTACTTTTCATTCTTCCGTCGACATTGGACCCTCTATCGCGTCATTTCCTATTAGATAATTTATAAAAGCTATTATGGGTGCTCTAAAGAAGTAATATTTGAATGAGAGCCCAGGTCCAGATGGCCTGCCTATAGAGGTATTTCAGGGACAAAAGGAGTTTTGGGCAGCTTTATTGAGAGTAAGCTTTAACTCGATGCTTGCTACTGATACATTTCCTCATTCCTGGAATCAAGCTATTATATGTACACTCTACATAATTGGCCTTAAAAATCTGCCAGCTTCTAATCGTCAGATTTTAGTTTTAAAATATTTGGTATGGCAATCTTGGCTAGACTCCAAGATTGGGTAGAAGGTAGTATCTTATTTGCGCCAACCCAATTCGGTTTCAGGGAAGGGATAGGAACCAGGACCAGGCACTCAATTTGTACCTCATAATCTCAAGTTATATCGACCAAAAAAAAATATAAAACTCTATATAACCTTTACGGATGCAAGATCGGCTTTCAGTAGGGTCAATAGGTTTAAACTGTGTTCCATTTTAGCCTCAATGTGCCGTCCTGATGAGCTTGTCAATGTTCTTGCCAGTTTCCACATGAAAAACATAGCCTGTGTGAGATCTGGTGGCAAAGCCAATTGTACACCATAATTTTCTTTCGGTGCCAAGGTACAATAGGGCTGTGTCCTTGCCCCTTTGTTGTTTTCTTCATATGTAGATTTTTCAAAATTGAGTGGCATGTCAATCCCGGTTTTAATGTATGCCGACAACACTGTCTTGCTTGCAAGAACCCCATGTTCATTACAAGGTTTGAATACTGCCTATTTCAGCTTTATTTCTAATTTGGATCTATCCATTAATGTCTCTAAGTCGGCCATTTTGGTGTGTCGGGCCAGTTTCAGAAAATATAATCTTCTGGTCTTTTTTGCTGGGCCTGACAACGTTAAAGTTTTCACGAGCTACGAATATTTGGGATTCAAATTTACTTCCACGTTAAATCGGGCTTTACATATTCAACAGTCCAAAACCAGAATATAACATGCTTGCAGGGGTGTATTATGCGTTGCTAAACTATACAAAGCCTAGACAGTAGGCATAATGCTGAGAATATAATCTTACAGTGCTCCATCAGTTGCTATATATCGTTCATCTTTATGGGAAATGGCAGATGTGAAAGGCCTACAACTAAAAGAGAACCATTTTTTGAGGGTTTGTTAGATTTACCTAACTCGGCCCCTGCATTTAACATAAATACAGAACTGGTAATGCAATATATCGAAGATGAGATTTGCACTGTGCCAATTAGATTATGGTTCAGGGTGTGGCTAAATATGCAAGCTAGCTTGACCCATTTGCTTTTAAATCACATTCTACAGTCTCAGGCAAATAACTTGTCAATTCCCTGGATCTCTCATGTTAAGAAACGTTTGACTGAAATAAATACTGCAGATTGCCTACTTAATTATTCTATTATCACTATTCCTTATTGAACAGCACTATTCCAGAATCTCACTGCTCATTTTAATTTAGGGCGTGAAAATATTGAGCTGCAAATAATGTCAACCGTTCGTATGCTATTTTGTCAAGGTCCACAAATTCAGAGTATCTTTTTTGGGCTAACTTCAAAAGAGAGCGAGTCCTGATAACTAGGGCAAGACTCAATCTTTTGCCCCTAAGGGTCATTGCTAAATGATAAATGGTCAAGTGATCAAATGGTAATTTCAAAAGGGTGTTTGTTATGTGAATCTTAAACTGAATACTTTATGTATTTTTTATTTTTCTACGGAGTTTACAAGCTGATTAGGGCAGAACAACAACACTAATATTATGTCATTTTAATTTTAGGCAGACAAGCTATGGTTTATTTTTTAGTTGCTGTGACCCCTGTGGTGGCATGGACTGTACTCCAATACTTGCAGCGCGCCTTGAGTCTCAGGCATTCTCTAATGCATTTGATGCTTGCCTTATGATCTTATTTAGTCACTGGGCGTCATGGCAAGTTTGCCGGTCCTGAAAAATGGGTGCCGGTAAGCTCACTGGCACTCTTATTTCCAGACCGGCAAACTACGGGTTTGTCTGCCGGAGCCGCTGTGCCCGACAGGCCTGACCCTACCAGGTGCAGAGTTCAGAAAGCAATCAAAACTATGCCAAGAAATAAAGCACCAGGCCTGGAATGGAAGCGCTATGCGACTTGGTGTTGGTCGCAGAAGATTAACCCTCTCAGGATCATGGCCCCTCGAGAACTTCTGTATGTACTGTCATCGGCTAAATCAGGACTGGCACATGCCTCCATCAAGGTACATCTGGTGGCTATCTCCCACTACACCAGGTCTTCATTGATGAAAGGTCATTTATCGTGCGCATGTTGCTTGAATTTCTCCAAGCAACGTTCACTAATTAATTTAAAAAAAAGATCCTCATGCCATCACGAAACTGACAAATTGAAGGTCAAACAAGTGCAGAGATGTACAATTCATTGGTGTCCTATCTACCTTAATATTATGATTTCACCTGTTACTTTTAACATCTTCCCAATCACAGTTAATGTATGGTTTTGGACCAAATATTTCCAAGGCAGCAGGAATACAAGAAACCAAGAAAGAAATGAAATGACATTAAAAGGGACATCTCTTCCCAGATCAGGTCTGTCAGAAAGATAGTGATCTATTTCACAGCTGTCTATTTGCAGCCCTACAAATTGTGAAATAGCCTAAGGACATTTAGTTGGAATTAAAGAGGCAGTCACTACCACAGGAGGGCTGGCTAATTCAATATATTTTTTTTTAATTGGCATGACTTCATAACACAACATGAAAAAAGACGACATCCATTAAAACCAATCACTTAACTCGGCATTGGTCGAAAGAAACAATAAAGGAGGAGAGAAGAGCAGTTAACTTTTTAGGAAACTATCTAAAAGACGCAGTGGTGGTGAAATCTGCATTAGATCTTAAAAGTGCATATTTGTAAGATGTAAGGTTTAGCTTAGAATATTACTTAATTTGTAGGAATAGAATGGACAGGAACGAGAAGCCCCAGTAATAGGTCTGGATGGCCACCACTTACAAAATGATCCAACCTTTACCCCTAGAAAGCTCAATTGATGTAGTGGCTTGATTTGATTTGTTTATTTATATAGCGTACAAAGCACAGAGGCATCTAGGTGCTTTAACTTAAGAATATGGTTACAGTAAGTGCAGGAAGCAATCAAATTGCAATAATTACAGACCAGGCATACAATGGACCTGTATAATGCTAAAAACATGCTTGGGAAAGCTCACCTCTTGTTATGGGGAGCTACATCATAGAGTACAGATGATAGATATGGTAGGTCAGTTAAAAACATACTTGGGAAAGCTCACCTCTTGTTGCGGGGAACTACATCATAGTACATTTGAGGGACATAGTAGGTGCGTTAACTACATACTTAGGAAAGCTCACTTCTTGTTGCGGGGAACTACATTAGAGTACATATGAAAGACCTATTAGGTATATTAACTACATAATTAGGAAAGTTCACCTCTTGTTGCGGAGAGTTGAGACAGATATGCAAACACGACATCATGTCTGGATATATTAATATCCAAGGTCTTAGCAAAAGACTAGGTATCTGCAAGAGACCTCCTGACTATAGAGGGAGACATGGCCTTGGGTGTATTGCTGGGGCTGTGGGCAAGACCCACCTCAGGCCTCTGGTGTCTTACATTCACAGGTACTGCCTGTCAGAGTCTCAGAAATATGAGGCCTTGATCCACATATCCCCTGGATTTGAGGAAGGATATGGAGTGGTGGTTGAACATTGGGAATCTAAAAAGGTAGGTTTGGCATAAATACCCCTCAATGATTACTCTTCATACAGATGTAAGCAGTCTGGGATGGGATGCCGCTCTGGGAAAAAGATCCTGCCAGGAGAGATGGGGCCAGGAGTGAAGGGACCAAGAGGAGATGGGCCAATCCTCAGATTGGAGGGGGGATGGCATTGATTTATAAAGCTATGAGGGATTTTCATCAGGACGCGAAGGGA
Organism: Ambystoma mexicanum; assembly: GCF_040938575.1. Taxonomy (NCBI): domain Eukaryota; kingdom Metazoa; phylum Chordata; class Amphibia; order Caudata; family Ambystomatidae; genus Ambystoma; species Ambystoma mexicanum. The sequence continues at coordinate 361,241,828 of NC_090922.1, forward strand.
AAACTTTTCCTGGTTAGGATGGACATCTCCACAGTGATGCATATATACATTTGTAAGTGGGTAATGAGGTCAAGGTCTTTGGAGGTCCTGTCCCAGGATATAGGGTATAGGGGCATCAGAGAGTCAGCTCACATCCAGGGGAAGAATGAGGAGGTGGACAGACAAATCAGGGATTCCATGTAGTCACAGCAGGCAGCCTTGTTAGCAAGTACCTTTCAGAAAAAATTTCAAATGTTTGGAGACCCCAAAGTAGGCTTGTTTGCCTTCCCAGTATCAGCAAAAGTGTTGCGTTTTGCCATCTGGCAAGGGTAGAGAAACGCTAGCTTTCTGCATTTTTATTATTAATAAAATGATGCAGTAATCCATTTCGGAAATGGTGGTCTGCTAATCATATCCCCCTTTTATCAAACTCCATGCCAAAAGCATAGTGTAGCCCTGCCTGCTGCATCAATATCCCGATATGCAGTGTCTGCTCTTCAGTAGCATGGAGTAGGTTCAGAGTTCACAGGTGCACTGTCTGGCAGCTTCTGGTAGAGCCAAATCACTACACTGAAGAGGCTGAATGTAAAATCTACAAAGCGGTCCCAAAAGCACACAATTATGATCAGCTATCATCCTGCTGGCAGTTTATTATTTAAGCATAAGCCATATCTGAATTTCGGTTACCGCGGCTGGTAGTTCACAATTATTAAAGCCCCAGCATCTGATCTGTATCATGCACATTTCAAACCTGTGAGCCGAAGCCAGTCATAAATAGGATGTGTGTATTCACGCTAGAGTAGCTGTGTCTGCTGCAACCAGCAGGAAAATAGTAATGGGCGTTGACTCTTTTTGAACCTTTTGTGAGGGTCCAGGAAACTTTCAGCAGGACCAGCCTAGGAAGCAGGCTTCAGAGGGCACACCCTAAACAAAAGGCCTAGCCTTAGACCCGGTTGTTGCATATTAAAGGGACTTTGAAGCTATGACCTTCAGAAGGTGGTGGAGATATTATAGTGAGAGGGTGCTCAGCATAGCTGTGGAAGAATTCTTCCATCTTGTTTTCTCTATTCCTCTCATTCTTTCCTGTCCTCTACCCTTCCTTTAGCATAAAGCCCTTTAATTATGATGTACAAAAGAAAGCAACACTTGTCACAAGGACATGTGTTCGGCCCCTTATAGCAGGCTTTCTTATCCCCAATCCCATGGGTCTTTATCCCACCCATTCTTTGATGCATTCCTGGAGTACAAGAAGAGTTAATTTTGACCTATCTAAAGTGCTCAGCCATTAGGTGAAGAAGGAGTGCTGAAGGCAGAGAGAAGCTCTGCTTCCTACCCACTCACAGGGCACATTGGGGTTTAACTTCAACTGAAGCAAGACTTGCCTCTCTGCCAACTACACTGATGCCCAGGCGCTCACTGGAGGTGAAGGACTCCTTCAAGTATTAGCCAGCCTCCCTCAGGGGTGGAAGAAAATGGCCAAAGTCCCATCTTGTTCCGAAGTCCCTTGGTTGGGACTGAGAGCATCCTTACAGCCAGAGTAGCCAGGATCCCTGTTTGTCATTCCCTCGGACCGAAAAAACCATATTTGAGCAGTTTTCACATGATTCAAACTAAAATGACTAGCAGGTGCTGCCTTTTGCATTGACTTGAACTTCGAACCACTATTGCTGGTCTTCAAAACAGTTTGCCCCGCACCATGCAAGCTGAGCACGTTGTATCCTGGGCGTGTGTTAGAGGCTTGATGCTGTGAAAAGATTTCAAATCACCAGCATCTTCACTTTCGACCCAAAATTGAACATCAAACCGACCGTGTTGGCTTCATTAACCCACTTCATTAGAACACTTCATTGAAACTTATTGAAACGACTCACACAATAATGAGAAGCCTGGTTTGAAAATGTTAACCTGTCAATAACAGAATTAGTTACTGTTGGAAGGTCCCAGCCTCTCGGTCCATCTGTTGTGATCCTAGAGACTGGGTAAGTCCCTTTTGCACATTTTATCCTCAAAAAAGTTATTCTTTTTGAACATTTTAGTGATGTACTGCTTATTGCCCATTTCGCTGTCCTTCTTTACAGGGTGAAAGGACGCAGCTGCAGGAAGGAAAATCTATGTTTTAGCACCCCAGGTTCATGCTTTGGGAACCAGCGGTGCTAATGGTCTTTATCCCCCATTTCAGGGGCTGCAATGGACGATAATGGTCCAGACCCCTCATTATGTATTTATTTATTTATTCATTTATTTGTAATGCATTGAAGCCCACATACATCAGGGTGCACACAGACACACTTTGCTTGGACCAATAACTTGGGCTGCCGGGCTGTTATCTCCTGTTCCGGTCCCTGGAACAGGGAGTGAACGTCACATTATTCCCATTAGCATAACACAAAATGCTAATGGAAAAGTTGGATGTACTTTACTGAGAAATGTAAAGTAGATGGTGTCTATAAGATTTTTTTTTAGTTCTGTTTTTTTAACTGTGTAAGGTGGTTCCTAAAGGAACCTTTCTTTTGTTGTTTTAAAAAAAAAATATTTGCAGGACAACTTAGAACCTAAGGTGAGCAGGGAAATGACAGAAGAGGCACCAAGCACCAATATGGAGAGGCAGGTGGACAGGGGAAGATGTTCAGCGTGTGTTACTTGTAAGGTAGTGTAGTGACCAGTGTTTCTCATGCTCCTTGATTACAGCTTCAAACACACGTAGAAATTGCTTCCCCCTGCAGAGTGGTGTTTTGCAGCATATACAGAGGACTGTTGTCTTCCAAAGACATGGATCAACAGCCTCTTTTATTGCTTACAAGGTATCTGATGGGATATTGTGTACCACAGAAGTAGGCTGTGTGGTTACAGTATTGGTTGAGGAAGATGAGGTGGAGGAAGACAGTTTACTACTTGCTGAGAAAGGAACAACCTTTTCTTAGAGCATTGCGGTCATTGGATTTGGTGTGGTGGCGCATGGAGGTGGTCCCGTAAGAGTATTGTCCAGGTAGTCCGTGACTGAGTATGAAATTGCACTCAGTGCCTTTCACTTTGGTAGCTTTAGCCTTTAGTACACTCCAAACAGGGTTATAGAACTGGCACACTCATGATTTTATCTTGGTGCTAGAAGTAGGCACTTCCTCTACCTCATCTTCTTGGTCCTCTTCATTGTCTTTGGAAGTGCTGCACTTTTTTTGTTATGAAGGTCCTCCAGCTGGTAGTTGTTGTGGCTCTTGGGAAGGAGGGATGGCAATAACTGATGCCATTTTTATGATAAATAGCAGTTTTATTAGTGCAACTTAACCATAACGTCCCTTTAACAAAGTTTTTTCATTGAATATATATACATAAATACATTATTATAGAACCTAAAATGGATATTCCTTTATTTTGCACTACTGCTCCTTGGGTTGCTACTGTCTCACCTTCACACCCATCTTTAGAGCATAGCCTCGCCTTAGCCCATGTTGTCACAAAAGGGCAAAAGAGGTATAGCTCTTATCTATGCCATCTTCACTGTTATGATTGGGATCACTGTTGTTTTGTAGAAGTGTGAGTGCTAAGAAGGAGTTTAAGCCACTACTTATCCTTACACTCCTAGGAGGCAGTAGTCATTTAATCCCAGTCAGCGGATCTCTTTCGCTCATAGTTTGAAATAGAAGGGATGTGCGGGGTAGTTGCAGTGTTCATGGTGTGGTCTTAGGCAATGGTATTTGCATTCTCGCCCATTCCCATGATCCCCAAAGTGCTGAGGAAGGCCTCTGTGATTTTGGTGGTACCTTACTGGCCAAGGTGAGATTAGTTTCCCACTTTGCTAGAGCTGCAGAGTCAGGAGTTGTAGAAAATTCCAAAGTGGCCCTGCCATTTGCACGACAATTGGGCCGGCAAAAGTCAATGGCTGGTCTGGATATTGAGAGGGGCAGGGTACTAGAGTTGAGGTAGTTGGATTAGGTTGTAAAGACAATCCTCCATTATAAACGTCTGATCACAATTAAGCAACTTGATAAGCATTGGGACATTTGTTTGTCATGATGCAGTAAGAATAATAGGCCAACATTGAAATTTACAATAACTCCTATATTACAATTTGTTCCGGATGGGTTTCACAAGTGGTTGGCTGTTTCTTCCCTAATGGAAGAGGACACAGTCCTCAAAGTTCTAAAGAGCAATAGTGAGGGCTGGTTTGAAGGAGAGCGCCTACTGAGAAGATTCCTGAACGGTCTGACTACATCCCAGTATATGTCATACAATGGAGCACCTCTCTCGGATCGGCCATTGGTTCTTCAGTTTCTCGCAGGGGCCCCTTTTGAGCTCAATGAGACTGTTTATTTTCTGTGACAGTGGTTTGCTTGATTGCTGTAATGGTGGCACGTACATTGGGGGAAATTGGAGCCCTGTTATGTAGCTATCCATTTCTTAGTATGCAACCTGAGGATCATCTTACCTTCTGCCGGCTGCTGAAAACTCTTTTATTTTAGTCTGTACTTAAATATGTAAATCCCTCGTTCACAATTAGCGCAATAAGCCTTCACGTGTATGTGCGCTCAATACATTATTTTAACATAACATAACAACCTGAGGCATTCATTTTGAGATGTGATCGTACGTGTATACATAAGGGGATGTCAAAATGTTATAGCTCACAAGATGTGATATGCCCTGCTATCTTTGAGCATCCCAAGTCTAATGAGGTGGAGGCATGAAACTGCATTGACGTGAGGAGAGCAATGGAATAAGTGTGGTGGACTGAAAGCTTGAGGAAACTGGACAGTAGATTGGTGCCCTTTAGGGCTACAGGGGCTGGTCAAGAGGCTTCTGTGGTAAAAGTTAGTCATTGGATTTAACTGGCCATTCGCATGGCATATGAGGCATCTGGGAATGGCAGCCTTTTGGGCAGATGCTCAGGGGTTTCATTGCAGGAAATGTGCAGTGCTGCAACATGGCACACACAAATACATTTATTAAACATTATACCTCAAACGTGAACAACCCTGATGATGGATCCTTTGGGGTGGGGGACCTCATTGGTGGCACTGAATGGGAAAGCAGGATGTAAACTCTGGTGTCATGATATGAATACATGCCTACTGCCCTGCAAGAGTACAAAGAGGAATAGTGGATAAACAGGATTACAGAGATGAGTAGTGGCTAAACCGCCTACTCAGCCCACTCACTACTGCGAAAAAACAGTGATCCCAATTATAAAGGATAAACAGGCACAGTTAAGAGATATGCCACCTTTAACTTTTGTGATAATGTCAGCTGAAGGCAGGCTATGCTCTCAAGAGGGATGTGAATTTGAGACAGTAACAAACCAAACAGCAGTAGTGCAATAGTCTAACTGTATTAGAAAACATTAGCAAAACCCCACCCCTGTAAATGAAGACAAAGGGTTTCATTACGAGGTAGGAGGTAACCATGCCGCTATTAGCGGCATGGCTACCCCCTTACCGGGTAGCGGGTCCGGGTTCCTTGAATGAGGAATTACCGCGCCATTCCGACCTTGGAGGGCCCGGTAATTCCTCACTCAAGGAACCCGACCCCAGTACATTCCCATTCCCATTCAAGCGCCCACAGGGCTCAATGGGAATGGGGAGCATTATAACAATGGGCCCGTTAATAACAGGCCTGTTGTTAGCATGCTGGGCTGCTCGCGGGACCCGCTGGCCGCCTGGTAAAACCAGCGGCCTTAGCAGGTCCCGCGAGCAGAACTCGTAATGAGGTGGTAAGGGGTTGACGGCTCTGGCACCTTTACCGGCGCCGTTAACGCGTTACCGCCAAGGTCGTAATGACCTCCAGAGACATGCAGAATGTACTGATGCAAGCACTCTTGATACTTAGCAGGAAGAAAAAGGCAAACAATCACTATAATGTGGTCAGAAACGATATATGTGTGATGACAAATATGCAACAGAGTGGCATACTAGTCTCTAGAGTCCCAACGGTGGACTGGGGGACATGCCTCTTAAAAACACCTTATTCTGGTCTTTGGCAGTTAGAGAGCCTTCAACCAGACTTATGTGAGCTGTCCTTGCAGGTCTAGCCATATCAAAGGTTGCAGGCAGTGTTTTGTAAATGAGAAGAGAGTGTCAAAGCAGCCCTGCAGGCTCTGTATTGGTTCAAAGGGCATCACACGCCGTTCAGATTTGGTTCTCCATTGCTCTTCATCCTACTCTTCCTCGTCACAGTATGGACGTCCCACCTCACCCATCTTGGGATGTGGATGGGCCAATGATTAGTTTTGAAAAAAACTCAAGCATTGTGGGTAAGTGACGGTGTTATAGACCTCCTGGCAACGATGGGTGAGGACAGAGGGAAAGCTTGGCAAATGGTTCCTGTGGGGAAGCCGGGGCCTCAAATATAAATCCTCTGATGAATAAGAGTAGGACGAGCAATAATGAATGTTACTAGAAGGTCGTTCCATACATTACGAAAAAGGACGAACACTTGTACATGTAAAAATGTAAAACGTTAAAAGTGACTTCATTAGATGACTAATAAACCCATCATCCCAGTATTAAATGCTGGCTCTGATGGAGGACTAAAAAGGGTGTAAGAACTGTAAATGAAACGTTACCTTCCAACTATGAAAACATACATCGAATTAAGCCAACCTTTAATCATTCTTTAAACTATGTACATGTTTACATGCGAGCATGCTGATTTTCCTCGTTCATTAATTATTAAATGATGGGCCCAAGGAAAGAGTCCGAAAATACAAATCTGCATTTTAGAGGGTCATTATGTATTTGTAAACTGGCGTATTCGCTATCCTTTGTCAAGCAATGCTTTCAGCCAATGCTGCTGGGAGGTTGAATGCGTATAGCTCCTGATAATGGGCCTGCGCACGTGACTAGTATAATGACAAAAGCACGCACACGTTGGAAGATTAGTACAGTTGTGCTTATGATGTATTTCGGTGCTCTGTTACTGAATATTTCTACCGCCAGGACAACACAAGTGTGATGATCACGGTGAAAGCTCAACAAAGAAAGTGCTGTCAGGCAATTAGTGCGCTGAAGTCAGCACCAGCAAAGTGAAATATATCATGTTTGCGATGGCACATTGGTTTGCTTGTGATAAATGTGGCAGCAGATCCCGAGTCACAAAAGAGATCCTATTCTGCTAACCTGAGAACAGGGCCTGGAGACTGCTAGTCAAACGATACAGCCGTTACATCCGTTACTAAGCCGCGTGCTATTCTTTGCCGTGGTCTCGGTTGCTTGCTGCGTTTGAGAGAGTTTGCATCAATTCACTTCGGGACAATCGGGCTTTTGTACGAGGGAAAGTAACACCATACTTTGAAAGCGGATGTTTTATTCTGAAAGTCCACATATATTTTAAAAGGGAAGCGGTAGAGGAATAGAAAGAGAAACAAAGAAAATGATGATGAAATGTTCACGAAATTAACGTGTTCTTGTTTTCCGTTCGGAGTCTGTTCAGAAAGAGCTGTTTTCAAATGCGCTCGTCGTGCAAGTTTGCTTCAGTTGTGGGGGAGTCTAGCCATGCATTTCCTGATGCAGTTGGGTTTAATCTGCGTAATAATGTATGTTATGTTATGTTAAAGGTACTTATATAGCGCACACTTTCAAAATACATATATTTGATGTAAATGGCTTCTTGAAGTTGGCCTTCACATTGTTATTTGCCGGAACACCATGTTGAAGGTAGTCTGGCCATTTCTAAGATCTTTTGAGCTTTTGTGTTATTCATTTAGCGGACCAGATGTTATTACAGCCCGTGTGTGTTATTATATTCCACTTATTTATTTGTGACATTTCATATACTATTTAAGACGCCAGGAGGCGACTTAGGGTCATAAGTATATTTTGGGAGTCATGGTGGTCGGAATGGGAGCCATAGAAATTGGAGGAACTTTGAAAAGATGTGATAAGCTGGGGTTCATATATAAACACGAACAGGTGGCCCTTTAGGACACCGCTGAACTTAATAGGATCAAGTTCAAACCACACATGAAGTGGTAGAACATTCCAGAAGGAGGTCCCTTGATAGTTGTGGGATCTAGCACCAGAATGAATGACCGTTGGCATGCCTCAGTAATAACATGTCTCTGAAGTGAACACGTTTGAGTTCCATTTAAAAATAGTTGGTTAGCATAGAATATTATTTGAACATCTTTTTAGCCATGTAGAACCAGTTGTGTTTGAAAGAGGAGGATTTGCCAATCGGAGAATCCTGAAAAAGATTCACAGTCCTGCTACTCCACCGGGGTTTCGCCATGGACATGATGGCCGACAATCCATCGCAGACTCTACGGGATGGGCGGTGCAAGAATGGGAATTCATGCACATGAAGCAAATCTAGACTAATAGAACCAAAACAAGAGGTTTGCTAATTGTGTGGAATGTTCTGAGAATTTCAATGAAATGCCCTATTTCAAACATTCCAACTCATTGTCACTTAGATACTTAAAATGTCCCTTGGATCTTCAAATATTATTGCATAGCTAAACACATATCCTAAGGAAAGTCAGTGCCATCAAAAGCAGCTTTAGGAGCAACCCCATCGCATTCCACTCACTGGTATCTTTCTAATCAGTAACCAGAGAAGACGTACACATTTAATGCAACTTGAACATAAGATGATACATTTACAACAAAAACTCCCCTCAATTAGCAAATATTTTTACAGCGTAATAAATGATTCCTTGCAAGGTGGCATGATGCAAAAGGGAATGAAAAAATGGTTGGTACAACCACTCATTCAGACGTTTCAAAGATGCAACCATCGAAGGCAAGCTGTCTTAACATTTTTAGGCTATTGTATTACATTGTATTTTGTTACTTATATAGCGCTCTTTCCCCATGTGGTTGGCACGCCTTCGGTGACCGTAGTCAATGTGCCAGAAATTCTAAAAAGTTTAGATTAGGAGATGCATGTGTGCATTTTCACCTGTCTAGGACTTGGGTGGCTGGCTAGGCTCGTCTAAGCAGCCCAAAAGAGGTTAGCGATGTGGGTGGGAACTGTTGGTGGTTTGCGATAGGGTGCTATTGTTGGGAGAGTCGATGCATGGCCAGCTATACCGAATTTCATTTGTTGGTAGTCGTTGTATGCTAGTGGCAGAGGTGTTGAGGTATGTCACGTGTTTCAGTGTTGGTGGCTATGTGTACTGCTAAACCGTAAAGCATAGCCATAGCTGCATTCTATGGTGCATGGTTGGTTGGCCCTGCCAGCGGCATATGTCCACAAGTGTGGTGTTAGGTATACGCACTGTAGCCTTCCAGGTTATACGTACCGTAGTCTTCAGAGTTGTTCGGCCGGAGAGATCTTTGTCCAGTGTGGTCTCATTTTTCATGGTCTCTCTAGTGTGAGGGTCTGAGCAGGTGGTGGCCGTGGGTGAGTTTGTTGCAGTGTGCCTCAGCGAGGGCTGCTGGCTTCCCTGGTCTATTTGTCTCCTTATTCACAGTCTCTTTTGTGCAGTGGTTTGGGGGGGCAGTGAGCGCGGGTGAGTTTATTGTGGTGTGCCACAGCAAAGGCTGCTGTCTTCACTGGTGCATTTGTCAGGTAGGAATGTTGTTGTGCATGGGGTGATAGTGTGTCAGGTGGGCCACTGCGAATGCTACTGGCCACTTGTGTTGCGCTTGGTGTAAGGGGATGTTGGGTTTGGAAGTGTAGTTTCGATGATTAATGGTTCAGGGGACTAAGGGGGGGTGGGTGAGTTCATTCGAGTGTGCCACAGCGAAGGTTGCTGGCTTCCCTGGTGTATTTGTTGGGTAATTAAGGGATGTTGTTGTGTATGGGGGGACAGTATGTCAGGTGAGCCGCTACGAATGCTGCCAGCAAATGTGTAGGGGTAGGGAGTTCCAGATGATTGCTGATTGGATGGAGAAGGAGGATACGCCCAACCTCGAGGAGTTCTGAGTTGGGAACACTAGGCAAAATACTGTGCGAGATCTGAGATTCCTTGACGGTTGGTAGGGCATGATTTTGTCTCAAAGGAAATCCGGTCCGGTGTTGTGGACGGCTCGGTGGGTGAGGCACATGGCTTTAAAGGTAGCATGTCGACAATCTGGAGCCAGTGGAGGACTTTTAGTGTGGGGCTGATTTGTTCACTGGCTGGTATGTTAAAGAGCAGGCATGCTTCTGTGTTTTGGATTCTTTGGAGTTTCCTTAGTTGAGATGCTGATGCGCCTAGGTAGAGACTGTTTGCGTAATCTAGGCCAGACAGGATGATGGAGTTTATGACCGAGAAGCGGTGGGGATAGGTGAGGTAAGGGAAGATACATCTGAGAATCCGTAGATGGAAGAAACAGGTTTTAGATACGTCAGTGGTGTGGTGGGTGTGGGGTAGGTCTGAGTCCAATGTGCATCACAGATTTTTTACCACATTGGAGATTGCTGGTGCTTGGCCACGGAATTGGTTGGGGGAGGAGGGCTGTTTTCCCTCAGACTAGGATTTCAGTTTTCCCCAGGTGACGAGGTGATGGTTAGTCGTCATCCAGTGGTCAATATCCGAGAGGCTTGATGACAGGTCCAGACTGCATGAATCGCCTGAGATTTGGCGATTTTGGGGATGATCTGGGTGTCATCTGTGTAGTTGTAGCAGGTAAGATTGTATGAGTGGATGATTGCAGGCAGGGGTTTTAGGTAGAAGTTGAACAGTAGGGAAGATAGGAATGCTCCTTGTGGGACACCTTTCCTTACTGGTCGTGATGTGGAAGTGAACTGGTTGAGGTGCATGATTTGTGATCAATGTAAGATAAAAGAGGAGATCCATTAGAGGGCTGTGTTTCTGATTCATAGTGTTTTTAGCCTGTCTAGTAGAATGATCAATGATATGGAAGGCTGTGGAGAGATCCAGCAGGATGAGTACTGCGAAGCCTTTTGATCAGCTGTTCTATTTAGGTCATTCCAGATGGAGACTAGGGACGATTCTGTTTCCCTGAGTGGCCTGAAGCCTGATTGTTCAGGTTCTAGGAGCTTGTTGACTTCAGCAAGGTGGCCAAGTTGCTTGTATGCCGCGTGGTCCATGAGTTTGGCGATGAAGCATGTGTTGGAGATAGGGCAGTAGTACTGGGGGAGGAGTGGGTCGAGTGTTGGTTTTTTGAGGATGGGTTTGACATAGGAGGTTTTTAGGGCTTTCAGGAAATATCCTGATGTGAGTGAACGGTTGAGGATTGTGCATGCAATACTACCTGCACAGGTGGAGGCTAGGATGTTTTTTAGTTGTGAGGGTGTGCAGGGGTCATCAGGTGAGTCTGAAGGGTGGCTTTCTGCTACGAGTGAGAGGAATTCTTGGTGTGTGATGGGAGAGCAAGAGTCAAGGGTTTCTATCATGGGAGGTGTTTGAAGCTTGGTTAGTGGTTGGCAGGGGCATTTGGTTTAATTTAGAGATGATTGTGGAGTATCTGTCAGCGACATTGTGGAAGTGCAGTGATAAGGTGTCACACAGGGCTTGGCAGATCCTGGAGATGAAGTCCTTAAGATGGGGCAGAGGTACTGTATGAAGATCTCCCTCCACCACAACAACCAATTTGTCAATGCCTGGTGATCGAGAGTGCTGCAAGCCAAACATACGTCCCAGAGGTGGTCAGGCCCCAAACTCTCAAGACATAGTGCATGGGCGTCTGAGGCCAGGAATGTGCGGTCACATGAGGCATATCTCTTACATCCTCCTATGGCCGGCATGCAACATATTGCTGGAGAACTTAATATAAAAGATAAGTTTGACTGAACTTCAATTTCCCTTCAAAGTCACAGTGGCCTCATTACAAGTTTGGTGGTACCTCAGCTCTAAATCCACAGAGATACCACCAAATGGATTTACTGTTACCACCACTTGGTCCGCCGGAATTACTGCTGGATTACAAGTGGTGGTAGGCAGTGTTAGTCCCCATTTATTGGATTTCGGCAGAATTCCTACCAGCGGTAATTCAGCAGGTAATTCCGACAGTTTTACCTTTTTTTGTCTGTACAGTGAAGAAATTAGGTTTTCCTCTTCCTTACTTACAAACCTGTAGTTTGATGGTGTGGTAATGTGGAGGCAATTTAGGCCGCACCACCGAAGTAACATAATGGGGCACAGGTAACCAGCCTTCTTTATTCAGACAAAGGAGACAAAATGGCAATAAAATACTGCATATCAAAGATCACATACCTGTACGTGGCAACAAAGTAAATCCACCCAACCAGTTGTTTCGACATCACAAACCATCAAATCATCTTTGAAAAATTGAACAAAATTGAGATTCTTATTCTGTGGTGAAACATCATACAAGCTTCCTAAAAAACAGTCATGTCTTCATTGTCACCAAAGGCATAGCTACATCATTCAACAACATCTCTTGTAGACTCCTTCAGGGATCAGTAATCTAAATCCTGCTATTCAACATTTATAATGAATTCCTTAATGACATCTTACTTGAGGAACACACACACTTGTGTTGATGCATTGAGGACACCAATCCATGTTTGGATTTCTAAGCAACAACACTAAGGACACTCTCTTAACATTACTGGATAAATAAAAACCTGAAACAGTTAACAAAATTCAATTGTTTCTTATACTTTCACAGCAAAAACTAAAACCATTCCAATCTGTCATGCAACACATTCTTAAGCGTCTAAGGGATTTCTCTCACTACTCAATTAAAGTGAAAAAGAAAACAAATAAACACATTATTAGGTACATCTTTGATGGCAACATTTAAAAAGAGGTTTGAATTAACAATATTTTTTAAGGCCAGTTCTACCTATGACTTGTCACAATAAAACAGTGCTTTCAGAAAATCATTGTTTACCTATGTTACCAGGTGCATGATTAGGGCTATGTGTATATATGTATAAAGGATTGCTATCTGGTGAAGGTGTGATAGCCCAAGCTTTTTTATATTGATTAAATAATACAATGATGCAGGTAATCAATCTCAGAAAGGTTGGTCTGCAAATCAGACCCCCTTTCATAAAAGCTCCAACCCAAAAAAGTATAGTGCAAAGATGGGCCATGCTGCATTAGTCTCCTGACATTTGCAGCACCTGCCCTTCAATGGCACAGGGTGGGTTCACTGGTCAAAGGTGCCTTCTCACTGCTGCTGGGACACCATACCTCTGGAGAGAGAGGCTGCATTTGACTTCTTGACCTCTGGTAAAAACAACCTCATAATTGTGGACCAATGAGTCTGGCGGCAGGTTAAACTAAAAGCAAAAGTCATACCTGGTTTTAGTATTGCTACTGGTAGTGCACACAGTTATTAAAGCCACACCAACTTGGGTCAAACAAATGTCAACTCTGTGTGCTCAGGTCAGCTATGGAAAGGCTATGATTATGTATGGCTAGCCTGCCTGTCTCCAATTCAGTAAATGAGATGAAAAGCAGGAATGTTGTCTACTTTGATTCTCTGAGACAATGGGGAACACCTCCCCTCAAGCACAGGTGCTCTCGCCAAGAGATGACCAGCGTGTGGGGTGAAATCGGCCCGGAAGTCATAATTAAATGCCAGAGTCAATTATGAGTGCTCCCCAAAAATGATAGGCCTACCCTGAACTAATGGGAAACATAAGGCCTATGAAATCAAAGCAAAAAGGAGTGAAATTGGACCTCAAGATGTAAAGATATTTAAAGATGCTAACTGCCTGGCATAAGGGAAAGACACATGGCAAGACTTGTCAAATTATTGGAGAATTGAAGTACCATCCTCAGAAAAAGCAGTGCCCAGAATATTAAATGAAAATGCTGAGATATTTCTCAAGCCTTCGCAGCCAAATGAAGCATTTTTACTGTGGAAGAAACAAATGCATGTACATTTTGTTTGTCCTTTTAAACTAAAGTAATGTTCATCAAAATGTGTGCAGAAATTTTAAAATATGAACTTGGTTTCTGTCATTCTGGGGGTCTGAAATGGTTTTAAACTGCTGCAGTAAAATGAAGGCCTTGTTCATGGCTTAAATCAACCACAATGATATTTCAATTGTTTCTCTAAAGTAACAGTCAGAAAAGCCAGATGTGCCACAAAGCCTTTAACAGTGTCATTATGATGTTTTCTGTAACTACTGCATGCAGGGAACAACTTTGTCAGACACACCTACATGTTAAAAATTGTGTGCTTTTCAAAAAATTAATTGTAAAGTGAAATGGGATTTAAAGGCAATTCTGGCTAAGTGGGGCAGGACATGATTTTGTTTCTCTCGCTTTGCTTGTTAGTTCATCAAATGTGAAACTGAATTCTTTCCCTTGGTTGGCCTGGAAACAAATAGGAGCCTGCAAACCTCAAACAGGATAGCTTCTTTTGAAAATACAGCTTAAATACTTGTAGATATCGGATTTGCGGTGTGACGAGATAAGGACAGTGCTGTTCCCAAGCAATTATGACCCTAGGTTCCCCAAGCGTTTTTACAAAATCTTGCATTAGCTGACCCTTAGCTCTTGGAATGTGAAAGCTAATCTCCAAACAGAGCCCCTCTTATCATCACAGCCAGGAACAGGGACTTGCAAGGGCGGGTGCCAGGAAAGGAGTGGTTTTGACTGTCCATTGTATATAATGGGAGATATGGTTTTCATTGTGTAATATCCACAACATTCATCCCACAATAGTTGTTTTGAGATTTCTGGAGAGGTGTCAGCAAGACCCCACTGGGCATACCAAACGACTTTTGGAAGGTACCCACTACTGAAGTTATTCAGGAAAAGGTGATAGGGGCCTTATGGTGTTTCCAAGGGATGCAAACAATTGATAAAGCATGCAAAATATGATTCATATGCCGCCCACAGAGTGCCATATTTTTCACTGATATAATCCGGGAGTAAAGGTGGAAAAACTATAGCTCTGCAAAGGAATGACACAAAAACTCTAGAGTAAGGTCATTTGACTTACAGTAAAATATAGTGTTAAAAATGCACTTGTGTCAAAATATGAAGATTAAGGGCACTTGTCATGCAGTGAGATTTCTATTCCCTGAACCAGACCAAACCCCCTGTCAAAGTCAGATGATGAAGGGGTCTCCTTCCCTAGCCAGTCCAAAGCACTCCCACATCTGCTGGACCTATCAGCACGCAGTTGGGTGTATAGGATTGGACATTAACCAATCCCTTCCATGGGAACCATGACAAATTAGTGATGTCATTTGCCCTATAACTAGATAACCCTGCCTCAGTTCAGGACCTTTCCCACTAAACCCTGAGGTGAGCGGCTGGCAAAATCTGTAAGAACCATCCCAGCACAGTGAGGCCTAACTTGCATAGGAGCAAGGAGTTTTAGTAGCTGCCCTGGGACCCCTTGGAGGAAAGAGGGAATCCTTGACTGACCTCATTGGCTGAGCCAGCAGTGTCCTGATGCTACCTAATGTCCAGTCTAGACCTCTCCTGTAAGTATATAAACCCCCAAGACATAGATTGCATATGCACTATATTCTTTCAGCATTGCCATAGAGATTCCCCCTGTGGAAAAATCCCCTCCCTTGTTTGCCTGTGTATTTCAGTCCTTTTCCCCATTGAATAATTCCTTCTGTGCAAGTGCTTTTCAGTCATTTTCCCATTGAAAAACCCCCAGGTTGCCTTTGTAAATCCTTAGTATATTTTTCAAAGTAAATACATTAATTTCCCCATTGATTTCACAGGATTTGCATCGTTGGAATTCAAAACCCGCCATCTCTTCCGAGTGTCTTGCGAATTGTTATAGTTCTAAAGTGTTGCCCAAAATAATGAATCCCATTGTGATCTGAGATCAAATGTGTCCCTGTTTTTAAATTGTACCCTGCTAAACGAATTTCCATTTGCAAAGGCATTTTGCCATAAAAGCTGTGCTAACTAATTAAAAACCCAATTTTTCCATTGTGTGCTCCCCATATAGTTTCTATGAACTAGATCTCAAATCCGATGTTTACCTTGCGTTCCCACTCCTGGCCACTACCTTCCATCTAAAACTGACAAGCCTAGTGTATGTTTGGGGGGCGGGGGGGTTGTGAGGGGTTCTGGGACCCAAGCCTTTTTTTTGTGCGCCTGCATTTTCTGGTTTGTTGGCATTCATTTTCTTGGTGTGTTTTGAAAGTAAAAGTAAAGTCTAGTTCTGTATATTTGGAGTTATCTCAGTGTACAGCTACATCAAAAAGGATATTGCGCTTTGCGTTGCCACAACATTGGTGGCTGTTGTAATTTGTTGATTCTCATTTGACATTAAACAATACATTAATAAATATCTTATTGATACAAACCAGCCTGGTTCCTAGTCCATTGTGACAAAGTGTATTAGTGGAGGTTCGGTACGAGACGGGTTGGAGGCCTTCTCAAAAGAATCTGAGGTATTAAAAAAAAATGTAATCTTTTTACTGTGGGCCACATTAATTGTAGGGGAAGGAGATGCCTGACTTGCTTGTGTCGTATAATAAACTGCAACAAGGGAACCATACCTCAAGGCGGAACACCCATAACAAATGCCAGCTTCATACAAGGGTGTTGCATTCCCACAGCTTTAGGAGACATCCACAATCTGGGCGGACAAGGGACACCGTGGGGACTTTGCTATAGAAACAATGCAATCCAATCCCAACTGCTGTAGCGCTGATGGCCAAACCTTAGCAGCCTTATAATCATGTGTTGTTAGCGGGATTAAAAATAAAAACACCACATAATGGCAGTTTTAAAAGCACAGTCACACTTCAAATGAGTTGACAATTTCTCATCTATAACACCATATTTGAAGCTGATTGTAAACAGATTTTCATCAAGGCGCTGTTAGAAGTAAAGTATTTGTGCTATGCTAGAACACATTTTCAATCATTTGAGATCTTACAGCAATGATTTTAAGGAAAGAACATTCTCTCAACGTAATTGTAGCAAGGGGCTTTGATATTGTTAAATGGATACGTGTTGGATTTTAAGAATGTTTGAGGATCACAATAAAAATTGGGTACTAGGCGATTTGTTTGAAAAAATGTCATGGACAGGCCACTTTCTTCGAAGAGGCAGCAGCCTGTGAGAGAAGGAGGGGGTTTGGAGAAGTGTAGAGGTGTGTCTATGTGTGTGCGTGGGGTGCCTGTGTGTGTGCATGTTGTCAGGAATCCGGGTACTTTGGGGAAATACAGAGATACAGAGATATGGTTCTGTACTGCTGTAGTCCTTTAGCATTGGATGTTGTAGGGAGAAGCCTTTGGTTGTCTCCAACATCTATTTTGAGTACAAGCCAAATAATCAAAATGTTATTTTTGATGGTATCTTCTCGCTCTCCGTCAAGAAAAATAACTTTGGAGGCTTGTGTCACTGAGAATACACTGGTGGAGAAAGCCACACTGCTGGCGTCCTAGAGCATTAAGGTATTTATTATTTTTGTATTTTATTACATTTCTGAAGCGCTTTACTCCAAAGCACTGTACATAATTAATGAGATTGTACAAAAATAATATATAATGGAAATTAAAATACTAATAGGAAAAGCAAGACTTTGACAAGACATAGATAAACCAAAGAAAATTAAATATAAAGATGGTCCAGTTAATGTGAATATGTTGGCCTAGCAAATAAAGACACATTTGCCAGACAATAATTTAGATTCTAATGGATAAAAATAGGAGGACAGGGGAAAACGTGAGAGGCAAAAATGTAAACGACAGCAATGGCAGGATAAATGGCAGATGACAAAAAGCCAGTCTGAGCAGCAATATAATGCCAGGATGAGAAATGAAGGGAAACTC
Source organism: Ambystoma mexicanum (assembly GCF_040938575.1). Taxonomy (NCBI): domain Eukaryota; kingdom Metazoa; phylum Chordata; class Amphibia; order Caudata; family Ambystomatidae; genus Ambystoma; species Ambystoma mexicanum. Next base: position 361,259,429 of record NC_090922.1, read on the forward strand.
CACGCGGAGGTGCTACAACCCTCGTCAATCATTAGAGGACCACCATCCAGACTCATCACCACTCTTGAGAGTCCAATGCAGCTGCGCAATCAGCTGCACAATCAGCCACAGTCACAACACGAGATGAGAAACATTTCATGTCCATCCTACCAGAGGCTCCAAACAGAAAAGACAACAGCTCCAATACCTGGGTAGGAGGGATCCTGCCAACCAGAAAAGGGCTGATAAGCCGACAGTCTTCCAAAGCAGTGCCCTGATGTTCAACAAGGATGCCTGCCACATGGTGGAAGTTCAGATGCTAGGTCAAACCAGGCTCCTGGGACACCCACAGTTCTCCCTGGACAACAGCTCAGTGTCCACGGCTGCATGGATCAAAGCATGGCTCCAAGCCGGCTCCACACCCCCATGCCGGCAATTCCACCAAATCCACAACTGCCATCACACACTGCCACCAGGTGCCGTCCCCCACGAGCTGCTTCAACCTCACCACCAGTGATGTAATTTCCATCTTTGTCACAAATGTTTTCTGAAGTCATCCTTTTTTATTCATTGTAATCAAAGTTTATTGGCTGGCAAATGTTTAATTATTTGCTAGGCCATCATAATCACAGCTAACTGGATCATCTTTAAATTTAATTTTCTATGGTTTATCTTTGTATTGTCTAGCCCTTGCTGTCCTTATCAGTATTTGCAATGTCATCATGTCTCCTTTTTGTACCATCTCATTAAGGTGGAAGAGCTCGAAGATACTCACATAGTGTCATTTCGGTTACATTGGCATGACACTGCTGGGTGAAACTCACAGTATTGGGGCCCCAAAGCACTAAGAGGGCATACTGCTGGAAGCTCACTCAGAATGCCAGCGATAACACATGGCGAGTGAGAAGAGATCCAGACAGACATATCCTTAAACCATTCTTACGCATACACTTATTGAGGCTCTCACACACCTTTCACAGGTAACATTTAGAGTGCGTTGCGGTCTTATCGGGTTATTGATGAAACAACTCAGCTATCCATAAACAATTACCTAATCCATGGCAAGTGTTCTTTTTCACAATAGGTATTCTGTTTTTGCACCCATATACTACATAACATACATTAGATTATTTACAAAGGTATAAAGAAACATGAGTCAGAAATATAATTATATAGAATCCAAACAATATGACAAATTGGATAAACATGAAATTCCCTATAAATCGATCAGCCCCATCACCCTTCCCTGATTGCTATTTCCTTCTCATTCTTCTTCAACATCTCTCTTTGGAGGAATAGCCACCGTTGGAGACTTTTGGTAAAATACAGAGTCTACGACACAGGTGTGTTAACATTAGCATACAATTAGAATTAGATGGAGAGTGCAGTAGAGTTAAGTTTACATGAGCTTTCCAAGTGAATCTCATTGTTGATGTAGCAGAGTGTGTGCAATTTCAAGTGTTGATGAAATATGAACATTAATAAGAGGGCACAATTACAGAACTCATGAAGGAAAATTATATTGTGTGTTGGGGGAATGAAGAAGAAATGTTGTGTGTGAAGTTAACCTTCAAAAGAGCAAGCTGCTTCCATACAAAAAGGGAGCCCAATTGGTCATATGCGAAGAGAATACAGGGTGAACAGGAGAAATGTATATACTATCTGCACAGGCAGACCTAGAAATCTTTTTGTTTCAAAATTAACTTTTGATTCGAAAATCAGATGGAATGAGGAGCGACGGAATGTTACCAAAAGAAACATGATATGGGTAGTGGTGATGTAGAGAAGAAGGGGTTGGAGTAAGATAAAGAATAATGTACAGGGGCAGAGAGGAAGAGGAAACAAAAGAGGGGGATAATTTGGAGTTTGGACTGTCAGCATGCCGAGCATTGGCCACCAGGGGCCATTGCTGGGATTTTAGAGGCCAGTTTTTGTGATGTGATATTTTATGGACCGTCTGAGAACAAATAATGAATAGATGGCTTGAGAGATGATGATCTGCCAAACCCTGTAATGTCAGTGAGAGCATTGGAGATTGCAAATCCAGTACTGTGGAGGGAGAAAGTATGTATGAGTATGTATGCTGTAAAGTCAGGAATGAGTCAGTGATGAGTAGCAGGGAGATAGGCGAAAAGCTGACCTAGGCCACTCCAAGGACAGAGAGCATGAAGAGCAGCCAGCCATAGTGCTAATGGTAAATTGTAATATGAAGATATACATAGCTTTGCAAAGCTGATTTGCAAGTGTCCATTTTGACATAAAGTAGCATTTCAGTGTGCTTCTTTTACAAGGGATTGGTGAATTTCTACTTGGTGGGATTTAAAAAAAACAGGAGATCCACGGTACATTGGGGTGATGCTGCTTTGGACCCAGAACCATTATACTGTGGGGTCCCCCAGGGTGCAGGCTTGTCGCCTGCGCTCTTCAATGTTTACATCAAACCGATTTGTGACCTGCTTACACAAATGAGAGTGCAGTTTACAAAATATGGTAATGATACCGAGCTGTGGTTGGGACTGAACGGTAATTACAGCATAGACTCTGCTAGACTAACTTCCATATATAAGTCCACCAAATACTGAATGTCCACGCTATGGATGTGACCAAATAGTTCTAAAACAGAACTTAAGATATTTGGATCAAATCAAGCCAGAGCAAAACTTGATCCAAGGTATTCTAATTTCGTTATTGAGGACTGCAATATTCCTGTTCTAAATAAAGACACTTGGAATCTATTTAGAATCCTTTCTTCGTGCAGATGCACATATCAACAACATTGTTAAAAATTCACAGTACCATCTGAGACTTCTTAGACTTATTAAGTCTTTTGTCTCTGATAAAAACTGTGGAACCTTGGCCTGAGCTCCGATTTTGCCAGGATTGACTATTGCAATGCCCTTGTGGCTGGTGCTAGCAAAGGTTACATGCACAAACTTTGAGTTGTGCAGAAAAAGGCAGTCCACATTGTGAGAAACATCCCTTGTGGAGCCCACATCTCTGAATCCAGAAAACAACTGCATTGGCTGCCTGTGGCTGCTAGAATACAGTTCAAGACGATTACTCTGGCACATAAATGCCTTTATCGTATGGCTCCCCTTTATCTGAAGGAAAGGCTAGTTAAATATGAGTCAAGGAGAGCACTACTCTCAAGCAACACCATCCTTGTCTCCTTTCCCAGAGTCCGGCACATTAATGGAAGCAGCTGGTCGTTCCCAGTACAGCCAGCTAATGCTTGGAACTCTCTGCCTATGGTCCGACATCTGTAAAGGGACCAGCTTCCATTCCAGTGACTCCTGAAAACTTGTTTATTTGAAAATTGACTTAATTTGGCTGCTGTCCTGACTTCTTGTGCCCTATTTTTGGTGTTGTGTCTTGTGTGTTCGTGTGCACCCTGATGCCATCGGGCTAAAGCATGACACAAACAAATAAAGATCTACATGCACTATTCTAAATTCAATTGAAATGTTTTCTTCTAATGCAGAGGCTCTAAGAAATATGGATATCCATGCAACCTTGGGGTGGGATTGCTAGCAAAAAGAATAATAAAACAACATTGAAAACAAGAATATGTCTGTTTTCACATGGTGACTAATTTAGCATATTACCTCTTGAGTGAAATAACATTACCATTTTGTTGACATTGGATTAAAATGCTGGATGAAATGCTGTTCATATAAATATGTTTAAATTAGTAATCTGACATATTTTTGAAATAGCTGATTCCTTGCAATGTTCTTTATTGTGAGTGATGTGCTGAGTAACAGAGGTATTGTCATATAACTGATTAATGTTAGTGAGAAATTTAGCAATTATTCCATAAAAGTGCTTTAATTATAAGAATGGACAAGAGTTTTAGTGTGCCATGCATTGATTATGAAAGGTATGGTCCATTACTGTGAATTACAGTACAACATTTGTCAGTTTCTTATCTGAGGCCAAAAAAAGAAAATAAGACAACATAGAGTGGGAGAAACAAGCAAATACTCCCGTTCACTAAGAAGGGCACTTTTTTTTGCAGTTGCTTGTTTTTTTACCAGATTGTATTGTATAGTGTGCAGTGACAAAGAGCAGTCTTGCTGGGGAGGCTGCTGTGTGAATAGGAGGACAAGGGGCCCTGAACAGGTTCACCTGCTTCCCATTCAAAGGCTGGGCACGGTGGTGAAGCCGCAGCAAAGAGCAGTCTTGCTGGGGAGGCTGCTGTGTGAATTGGAGGAGGAGGGGCCCTCAACACGTTTACCTGTGCCCCATAGAAAGGCTATACGTGTCAAAGAAGCCAAGAGCGACAAAGAGCAGTCTTGCAGTCTGGGATGGCTTCTTTCTGTTTCTGTCATTCTGCTAAATACCAACTGTGCTATATTGAGCCCACACCACCCATCTGTTGTTGGAGTAGTTGAAAAGGGTGCATGGGGGCTTTATTCTGCGGTGTTGAAAGGGGCCCCTAGGGGTCCTCCACATCTATGGAAACAAGGCGAGTCACCACACACGATAGATACGCCAGACACGAGGTTGTATTCCCAAAGCTAGGGTTTATTGCAAAGCAAAAGTCTCAGTTGGCCAACTCGGTCTCACGCCCCGCTACGTGTATCTCTAGACCTCGAGGGACGCAAGAGAGTGAATTACGTACATCAGTTACATATATACAAAATGCATATCAAACAATCAGCTATGACATGTTTAACACCACCCTTTATTGGGTTTCTTTGAACTTGGTGTGATGATGGACACTTTCGACAACTATGACACGTTCAAATATCTATTCTAGTAACAATTTGCAATTTGTGAGTGGGGAGGCATCTTTCAGTTGTTGAACAGAACACAGCGCTTCTGTTCTTGGAAGCAAGCTACATACGGGGGGAGAGTTGCATTCCAGACCTTGGTATCTATGAGGTGCTATTCGTGTCCTGGGAACCGACACTCTCTAACGGGGCTCAGCAAAGGGGGGCCGTAGAAGAGCATAATTCAAGCCTTTAGCTGCTTTATTCTTACATATTCTACCATATAACGAGACTGGCTGGCAGCTGCGAAATGATTAAATTCCCTGCAGCTCTGCTTCAAGGCTACATTCGGGAGGGAGCAGGCATCTATTTATTGTAAGCTCCTCTAATGATGATAAGTCTGAAGTACTTATGTCTGAATTTTGCATGCTATCGTAAACATCATCATCTTCATCAATATCTATAGCCATCTACTCTTTTACTGTTTTCATCTCATTTGTGTCTTGCTCAGCTCGACCATGAGTTTGTTTTTTTCTTATCATCATATGCATACATCCCTTCGTACATCCCTCAGTTACCTCAGCGCAAACTATTGGTAGGCAGTGTATGCAACAACAGCACGTTATGAATATTCCAAACACCACTACCAATATTGAAATCAACTTCCATCCCCAAGAACGCAGTAGTCCCCAAAACCAAGACCCTATTCCCCAGCTTCCTTCTCCAGTGGGGAGTTCGGAACTTAGGACATGCATTTTCTTTATTGCTTCAAAGATCGTAAGGGAATAGTCATCTACATATACACAACACGCTGATCCCACTATTTTGCAAATTCCCCCACGATCAACCAGGATCACATCGAGAGCCATTCTATTTTGCAGCGTCATTAACCTGATTCCTCTTTCTTCCAACGTCATGTTAGATAGTATATCTGTCATTGTGTTTATGGTATTTTTTAGTATGCTGGACAGCTGCCTTATATTATAGGAGTTCACTATCTGCCCTAACAATGGAATGAATGATTTTGCTACATCAGTCGCTATCAAAACACCCTTGCTAGTCCTTTTGACTCTAGCTCTGGATAGTCTGGCCATGTTTGCTGTTTCTAAGAGGAATACTCCTGGAAACAGTAGACCTAGGTAACATATACCTCCCCAGTTTCTGGGCAACCAAGGATATGCTTTCTCTCCACATATAAAATAAACTGGATCTCCCACACATACTGGTTCTATTTCCCATTTCAATACCACTGTATTCATGCATCCAGTATATGTTCCGACTGAAAAGGAGTCTTTCTTTTTTAGACAAAAAGGGACAGTTCTTGGGCTATAATTCACAGTGTAAAATGGGGGGATTGCATCTTTGTCCCCATCTGTTCTTACACGAAACGTCATTACAGATGTTTTATCTGGTGGGGACAATCTATCTCGTCTATTTTGTCGTGTTATCTTTCGCGTACTTTTCCTTGTGGGCTCTGGGGCCATTACTTGTGCTTTATGGAATATGAAACAACCCACAGGCTTCATTATTATTTCCTCAAACTCATTCATGTTGGTTCTGTCTAATTGACCCGTACTACTCTCATTCCATTTCCCATAGAACATTGCACTTAAAGATGCACTACATGCAGAACTTAATGGTAATGGCTGTACATACCAACCTATTCCTTTCCCAGCATGCTGTGGTAAATGGGCACATACCCAGCAGTTTGTTTTCTTCAGAATTGCATGTGTCATATTCATAATTAATAACAAGGTGTTATTCCCAAAACCTTCCCTGTGTCTTTCTTCCATTGGGGGCAGGGTATAAGTAATAACCTGAACCGGGCTTTCAGTAGTGGATATATTAACTATTGGTAAAAACATTTCTAATGGGTGTATCGATTCCACATACCATAATATTAGGGCTGTCGTTATCGGTGTTACCACGCTCATAAAGCACATCATTATTGTCAGTGTCAGCATACAATTCTTTTTACCAGGTGTTTTTCTTACAGTCTTTATAATTGACTCATTCTCAGCAGTGGTGCAGGACGAGGCTGGAACCGGGCCCGACATATTTCTCATCGTCCTTCTTCTTCCTTATTACAGTTCGTCGTGGATATCTCTCTTCGTTGCGCTTGCTCTGATGTCAATAAATTCAAGGGAATTGTCACAGTTCAGTTCTGCCAGTCCTTTATAGCCTGAATTTGCTTATTTATTTTTTTTGCAAGATCACTTGTCCTTTCTCATACTGCTCAGAGGACTTTTGATCAGTTATCTTATTGCCTTAGTACCATGTGCGCCCAGCTTGTCCGCTCTGGTTGCAGACACATGATCGCACCGAGGAGCTGCGAGTCTTGAATTGTCCGACTTGCACAATTCTCACGCTTCTCTCCTCTACCCCTCTAGTTCCTTCTCCATCCATGAGCAGAACCAGAGGTTGATATAAACGCCAAAGAACTGTGGATCACTTTGTCTTTCGAGGCCGCACATTGTATCACCTTACTCCTGGTATCGGGTGATCCGTGAACAGTGCCGGTGCGATTCAGGCACAAAGTCAGCCTCTGGCGCTACTGCAGGTGCTGGTGTGCGCCGCGCCAGTGATGCAGATTTGGTCTTTGGCGTGTTGGCAAGTGCTGGTGGGCGCCAAAGGGGTACACGTTTTGTTTCTGATGGTATTTTCAAGGCAGATTTCGTGTCGGCCAACAGTGATGTCGATTCTGCTGGGCAACGTTGGGGCACTCTTTGCCCTTCCCCTTTTTTGGCAGTCGTCTCAGGCTTTGTTTCGAGTTTCACTTCTCGTTTGTGCAGATTTGGTGGCTGCTTACTGGCAACAGTTTCTTCTGTTTCTGGGACTGCTGCCTCTTTCTGGTCGTCTGGGTCAGGCAAGTTTTTCAGTGACGTTGGAACCTTTTTGGCATGGGTGGCATGGATCCACGACTTCCGTCCATCCACCCGTATCGCTGTCTGCATTGCCAAGAGTATTTGATAGGGGCCGTTCCACCTGGGTGCTAAAAATGACTTTCTTTCAAAAATGTTAAGCAGCACCCAGTCTCCTGGCTCCAGTGCGTGCCCCGGACCGGTGCATCTCACTGGTAATGCCTCCTGCACCTGCTGATGAATCAAACACAATTTCTGCATTAAAAGGCCACAATAAGTACTAAGCACAGGATGTTCTACCTCTCTAAGTCGTTTTGGCTGAGGTGCGCACCAAACATTTGCCGGCCTTCCCATTACGATTTTGTACAAGGAGAGCCCAGTTTTAGCCTGTACAGACGTATGCATGCATAATCTCGCTATTGGTAATGCATCCACCCAACACAACTTGCTTCCCGCACATATTTTACTGATCTTTGACTTGAGAATCCCGTTGTGCCTCTCCACAAGACCGGCCGAACTCGGATGCCTTGAACTATGGAATCTCTTATCGATCTGAAGACCTGGACATATCTGTAACACCACTGCACCCACAAAATGCGGGCCATTATCTGACCATAAGACACGGGGCAAGCCAAAACGGGAAAAATATTCTTTAAGCATTACTTTTGCCGTGCTCATTGCTGTGCAGTCCTTTGAGGGATATGCCTCCACCCACTTACTGAATGCACAAATCACCACTAGGACATATTTCAAATTTTGGCATCCCTCCATCTCTATGAAATCAAAATGGATCACCTCAAAAGGCATAGAGGGCGGGCCAAAACTACCTATTGGAGTCACTGTTCCATACAGTTCTGCACCAACATCTCTGCATTCTTCTTTATGTTTACATTCTGCCATACTGTGGATAGGTGCTGTATTATCTTTTTCGCACAGATGTGGTTAGGGCCGTGGGCCATGGTGACCATTGCAGTCACATATGAATTTGGCAACATCCATTTTCTAGTTCCCTTGTCCACCCAACAACCTTCCAAATCTAACTCAGCAGAGCCCTCTGCCCACCCTTGTATTTCATCGGCCGTAGCTTCGGCCTGCATTTCTTTGACAGTGGCAACTCCATTTTCTATCATACAGGGTACTTCCTCAGTCTGAACCATCATCATTTTGGTATTTAAATCAGTGGCAGTTTGTTTTGCAATTCTGTTTGCAAACGCATTTTCCTCTCCTACTTTGCATGTTACCTTTTTGAGTGCCTCGCATTTCACTATTGCTAGGCGTTTTGGAAGCGTGAGTGCAGACAGCAATCGTACAATCAAAGGGCCATGTTGAATTCTGGCACCATGTGATGTCAAAAACTCTCTCTTAGCCCAGAGTCGACCAAAGTTATGAACCACCCCAAAAGCATACTGACTATCACTATATATATTCACATTCAAATTTTCAGAAATCTCGCAGGCTCTGGTTAATCCTATTATCTCTGCGGCTTGTGCCGAATTGTGGGGGATTCTTTTGCTTTCTACAACGCTCTCTAGGGTAGTGATTGCATACGCGGCAGTTGTCGTGCCGTCAGGTAATTTAAAACATGAGCCGTCACAAAATAACTCTCCATCTGGCTCTTTCTGTGGTGTATCACTTAAATCAACTCTGCCCTTGGTTTCTTCCTCAGTGACCATTAAGCAATCGTGGGGGGGTGATTCATTCTCCCCAATTTCTTTTATGGGTAGTGGCATTAATTCTGCAGGATTCCAAGCGCTACACCTCATAATTTGGATATGGGGCGCGATCAAGATAATCTCATATCTTGTCAATCTAGCAGAGGTGAGGTGTTGCGTCTGTGTCCTATTTAATAGAACGTCTATGGCATGTGGCACCATCAGAATTAAAGTATGCCCCAATACCATCCCTTCCGTTTGTTTCACTGACACAGCAGCCGCCGCGCCAGATCGCAAACATCGTGGTAGTGCACGCGCTACAGGTTCCAGCGCAGAAGAAAAATAGCCGCATGGCCTATTTCTTCCACCTTGTTCCTGTGTCAAAACCGCCAATGCACATCCTTCACTTTCACACACAAATAGTCTAAAAACCTTCTCATAATTCGGCGTGCCCAAAACTGGAGCCGAACATAATGCAGTTTTCAATTGATCAAATGCTTTCGGACATTCCTCATCCCACTGTAAAGGCATAGCCACACCCTTTCTAGTCAAATTCACCATCGGTTTCACAATTAACGCAAAATTACCAATACATTGTCGGCAATATGAAGCCATGCCTATTATGGCTCTGACTCCTTTCTGTGTCTTTGGAATAGGCATACAAGAAATACTTTCTATGCGTTCTGGCGTTAGCCTTCTCCCTTCTTTCGAAAGTAGGTAGCCCAAATTGGCCACCTACTTTCGAATATATTGAAATGTCTTCAAACTTGCTTTATGGCCATGTGCTGCTAGATGTGACAGTAGTAATACAGTGCTTTCCTTACAAATCTCCTCTGTGTCAGCAGCTAATAATAGATCGTCTATGTATTGCAAGAGTTTGCAACCCACTGGTAAGTCCAGCATGTCTAGCTGCTCTTTTAATGCTCTACTGTAAATACTCTGACTTTCCGTGTAACCTTGCGGAATCCGCGTGAATGTAAATGATCGTCCTCCTAATGTGAACACGAACAAATATCTGCTGTCCATGTCCACTGGAATGCTGAAGAACGCTTTTTTTGATCAACTACACTAAAATATTCTGCTGAAACAGGTATCATTGTCAATATTGTAGTGACATCTGGCACTAAAGGAAATTGTGGATCTACTACTTTGTTTAATGCGAGCAAATCAATTATAAAACGGTATGGTATTACATTGCCTCCTTTTTTATATACTGGAAGAATCGGGCTGTTGCATGTACTGCCTGTAATTTCTTCAATCACCCCTAATTTCACCAAATCTGTAACAATATTCTTCAATCCTTTCTCACCTTCAGCCGAAAGTTTGTATTGGGTAACACCTTCTTTCAAAATGATCTTTACTGGCTCTATTTTAAAGCATCCTACATTGTTGTCATGCATTGCCCATATACAGGTTGGCACTTTACTTAGTTCTCCTGGTAAAGTTTCAGACATGAATTCTGACACAGGGGCATCTTGTGGCCAAATCGTTACGAACACCCCGTCTGCCGTGCAATGTATAACGGAACCTAATTTTTTCAACAAATTTAATCCCAACAAGTTCTCCCCACAATTTTCTGTTAAAAGGAAAGGACAATGTTCAGTGAATGGTCCTATAGTAACTGGGACTGGTTGGGACACTGGGTTTATGACTGGTGTACCTGCGAACCCTATGGAAACATTCTTTTGCCCTAACAGTGGTATATCCGGAACCAAATCAAACACCTTTGCGCTCCTGTATCTACAAGAAAGCTGCGCTCCTCATTCCCGACTCTCATTTCTACGTAGGGTCCTCTCTGATTCACGGGAATAGACACTGGTTCCGACCCCTGTCCTGTCCTATTGAGGAAATAACACATCGTCCGATGTGTAATCATTGCTGTTACTGTAATATGTGTTTGGCTGTGTATCGAAACGTTCCCACTCTTCCCTCTATTTCCCCCACTCTGATTTCCATGCTGTTGGTTTTGCTGTCCCTGACTCTGGTTAGGGGCACTTTGGTTTTGGGCTTGGTTTTGATTACCTCCATTATTGTGGCGCTGATGCATACTATTCCTATTTGGTCCATTCGCTCCTTGGTGTCCTCTATGCTGTCTCCTCTAACCTGATCCATTTCTGTTCTGCAGATGGGGACATTGGCTCGCCAGTGTCCTTCCTCCTTACAATACGCACACTGATTTGGTCCCACCGTTCCCCCATGCATATTTTAATTTCTCCTTCCTTGTGCGTTCCCTCTCCCTCTATTATGTCCTACTACTTGCTGCAGTGGTACCCGCGTTTTCAATAAGCATGCTTTGAAGTCTGCCCCCATCTGTCTTAACAATGATAATTCGTCCACCATTTCCTTCTGCCCCGGTGATGGTAACTGCTGCCGTTCATTATGTGACCCCTGCATTCCCTTCCGATGTTTCCCGATATCCCTACTCCTGTAGCCAGGTGTAGTAAACATTTCGGCATAATCATTATCTAATTCATCTTTAAGTTCAAAAAGTCCATATACACGTTCTCTCACTTCTTCATCCCTCTCCCTACAGCGTGCTAATGCATTCAAATCTAACAATCGCTGCAGTGGTAATTTCCCAATTAACTGTTTCCATTTCTCCACCAAATATTCACCCATGCATTCCAGCACTACCTGTCTTACGTTTCTTCTTCGGATGTCATACATCGAGGCCAATGCTGCTGTCCCATCATTCCTGTCTTTATACATCTCTGCCTGTTGCTGCAATTCCACCTTCCTTTCTTTGCTGATTGCCATGCGAGTTACCCTCGTGCTTCCCCGTTGTTCAGTCCCGCCTCTCGCCCCCGTGGTTTCAATTTCAACCCCGGGAGGAACGGACGGTTCCGAGTCTGTGTCTGAGGCGGGAGGTGCGGATGGGACAATGGGAACAGGGAGTGTCTGTTGTGGGCCTAGTTGGCTAATAGGAAGTGTTACGTGCACGGTCTGTGGCTGTGGGAGGGCTTGAGCTACCGGAGGGAGAGCTTGGGCTACGGGCGGGGTTTGGGCACTAGATACTGACGTGTCTGGCCTCACTTCTGATCTTGGGCCTTGTTTTGTATGGGTCAATATGTTTTCTATCAATTCATCTGCTATATGTAATTCTCGTTGTGGGTATATTTTTCTATATTCAACTGGTCACGCCTGCCTGCCCTTCTTAGACTCTCAGTCCACTCCTCCTCTTCTTTCTCTTCCGCTACTTCACCTTTCGATTTATGCCTGCGTGCATGCTTCGCTCTACTTCCAAATCAGAGCATTGCTTCCCTTCTTCATTCCTTAACAATATCAAATGCTGCAGGACGCGCTTTCTTTCTTATCAACAACCTGTCCAAGTTATCTATTCTCGCTATCTCAAAACTACCATTAATCGGCCACTGATGGTCTTGTTGCTTTCTGGTTTGCCTATGCCAAGTCTCGCAGAATATTATCGCACCCACTCCATACTTCACATACATCTCATTCGCCGGCGTTCCCCCAGGTGGTACAATTTGGCCATCTTCCAAAGATTGTCTACCACAGCAGAAAAACCCTGCTAGAGTGGACAATACCCCAGGCATGTTTCAACCTTCCCCCTGGTTAATCAACCTTACCTACTGCGTTTGATTTTGCAAAGTCAACTCACAACCAATATCAGGATTACTTTCGGGGAATGACTCACCTGACAAATCAAGTTGTCTGTATACTGACGCACCAAATGACGTTGTGTCTGTGTTTCTTAGCTTCCGCCTCATTTCGGGACCCTCGCCTCCTTGTTCTCTAGCCAGGCACGTCGATCAGGGATCAGATGTGTGCAGATCTGCAAAGGAGTCTCTCATCACTTCTACAGGGCGCCCCGAACACCTCTTGATCCCGGCTCGATCATCCCGTCCTCGCCGTTCTCCACCTTACTCAATTACAACGTATGCGATGGAACAAGTGGGTGGGGGTCCCTATTCAGGCGCCATCTTGAAAGGGGCCCCTAGGGGTCCCTTACATCTATGGAAACAAGGCGAGTCACCACACACGATAGATACGCCAGACACAAGGTTGTATTCCCAAAGGTAGGGTTTATTGAAAAGCAAAAGTCTCAGTTGGCCAACTCGGTCTCACACCCCGCGACGTGTATCTCTAGACCTCGAGGGACACAAGAGAGTGAATTACGTACATCAGTTACATATATACAAAATGCATATCAAACAATCAGCTATGACATGTTTAACACCCCCCTTTATTGGGTTTCTTTGAACTTGGTGTGATGATGGACACTTTCGACAACTATGACACCTTCAAATATCTATTCTAGTAACAATTTGCAATTTGTGAGTGCAGAGGCATCTTTCAGTTTTTGAACAGAACACAGCGCTTCTGTTCTTGGAAGCGAGCTACATACGGGGGGAGAGTTGCATTCCAGACGTTGCTATCTATGAGGTGCTATTCGTGTCCTGGGAGCCGACATGCTCTAACGGGGCTCAGCAAATGGGTCGGTAAGAAGAGCATAATTCAAGCCTTTAGCTGCTTTATTCTAACATTTTCTACCACATAATGAGACTGGCTGGCAGCTGCGAAATGATTAAATGCCCTGCAGCTCTGCTTCAAGGCTACATTCAGGAGGGAGCCGGGCATTCTTCCTGGCGCTGCCTACTTTGTGTTTTAACAAACTCTTGTTATCCTCGCGGCCCTACGCCAGTGTCCTTTCACGTGCAGACAACAATGTTTTTACAGTTGAGCAGTGTAAGAAGAAAATGTACTGTGAAGCAATAAGAACAGAAAGCAATGAGCATTGGTTAGAAAACAAAAATGGCGATTCTTGTTACATCAAAATGGCCGTTCATGGGCAAACCCGGAAACCTATAGTCTGTCGTATCGTGCATGAGACGGTTTGCCCACGGCCATCAGAATACGTTTGCGGTCACATATGAGAGGTATCCATTTTTCTAGACTGACAGTGTGGCTTTATTTGAATTCTTTCCCTGCAGTTTGGACCGGTCCAGTGCCTACGGTGTGTAAACTGCTGGAGACATCCTACACACTCATTTAATAAGAGCGTGCTGATTTGTTTCACCCTTTGCTTGAGATTTGTTTGTAACCCAAGGCAGTCCAGTACCCCCATGCTTCGTGACAGAATGGTTTTATTTTTTTATCTTGCCCTGCCTTTGGGCTTGGACATGGTTCTAGCACTCAGTTTCTGGTCCTGGAAACTAAACGGATAATTATACTTACTGTTGCTGCTGTTATTGAGGTGCTTTTGAGGGGGGGGTCAGACAATGTTAGTCCCTTGAGCCAGTTGGGCGTACCTCCTGCACCTCGCAGTGTAATTCCAGGACTTTCTTTTTTGCTCCAATTTATCTCTCATTGATTCATTTCATAAGTTTTTTTAGAGTGACTAATTTTAGTCCTTTTTTACTCTCTTCCAGGTTATAGCATGCTTAGTTAGTGATGCTCGCATTGTATTGTATTCCTTTAGATATTCTGTATGTGACAATGTTTGCGTTCTACTCCTGGTTGCTACAGTGAACTAGCGATTTAGGCTGATTTTAATGATTGTTTGCACTGTTGGCACTTTGGCATCTCTTTACACTTTTGTAGTGGTATTGCTAGTAGTGTTGTAGTCTGGTTGTAGTCTGGTTGAGTAATATCAGGCTAAACATGGCTAAGCGGAAAGCTTCATCACAGATTACACCAAGCCATAGTCTGAAAAGGAGTGCATGTTTACCTGCCACCATTAAAGAGGTTAATATGCTGACAGAGGAAAAAGAGGTACTTTTGGATGATATCAATGGGGATGGAGAGCCATCTGGGGCTGACAAAAAAAAACAGGGATGGGTGTAGTGCAGGAGGTGAAGTGTCACAGGGGAAGGGGAAAAATAGGGGAACTCTGCATCAGAGAAGGTTATCTTTCTCTAATGCCAAATCAAACCCAATGAAAGGAGGCGGGGGTAAAATTGAAATGATATGATTACAACCTTGTAGCTGGCCCTTGGCTTGAACAACAGCATTGTGGGTGTAATTATACTTTCCCCACTGAAGTTCACCCTACGGGAGATGTAGTGGTGATTGTGCACCCTACCCAGAATGATGTACGGATGGATGATATGTTTAGGGGGCAAATTGTAAATCCCACTCCACCATCACCGCCCCCACTTGTGATTAATGAAGTGAATACAATTTCTGATCGTTTTTCACCTTTGCAAGTGAAAACTACAGGGATTGATGGGGCATCTTCTATTAGCCAGCTAGATAGCAATGGTAAAGATGTGACTGCAGGGAATGAGCCCCCACATCAACAGGAGATAGTTAATAAGCATGTGGATCATTGTAAAAGGCTAGGTGATGGAAGTGCTCATTGGCATTAATGTCATTGGGTACAATTGGAACTTGCCACTTTGAAAACAATCTTGACCAAACTTTGAGTAGAGGTGGGGGAATTGAGGCAGAGTCATGAGATAAAAGTACCCATATCCCCCTTCAGTCACTTTAGGCAGTTTGGGAGAACCCGATTTACATCTAGTGCTGGCTTTAAAATGCTGTAAATGAGGTGACTGAGAACCACGTTAAAAACCATCCCTACCCAAATGGAAATAGGCTTAACTCTCCCCATAGTTCTAGTATTACAACCCTTGATAATAGTAGGCAGAAGAGCCACCCCAATCTATTTAAATCACGGTTAAACTCCCAGCCCTGCCCCAATAGAGAAGGAATTGGGAACAGGGGGTTTGATAGGGCTACAAAGGGGTCAGATGATGTTGTGTTTTTAACTAATTTGCCAAAGATTAAGCAGGGCTGTTGGGAAGACAATGATAGTGTCCTTAACAAATGTGTGCATTGGATTAGACATAGGAAACAGTGACTGTCTTTCATTAAAGCTGACATTGCTGATGAATGTCACATTAGTACTGAACCCATACAGGGCTTAGATTATGTTATAATCACCAGGACAAATGGTGCGATAAAATTGGGACATCTTTCAATCAACTCTAGGACATTGCAACCGCCTGAATTGCACATTGATTTGAGGGGAAGACCAACACTTTATGGTAACGTTGGACATAAGGCAACAAGCCCGATACTGACTTTGTACCAAGTTAAACCGGCAGGGGGGACTGTGAAACCTTCTTATCAGCGCTGATCTTTTTGCCCCCCACCCAGTGGTTTTGATGGAGGAATCAACCTGGAGAGTAAGTCTTGCGGAACAGGGAAATAAAGGTGGTATAGTGGAATATTGTGGGTTTACCCAAATATTTGGATGGTCAAGATTGGGTAGATTTTGTGAGAAAGTTTGATATATTTGGTTTCCAAGAGACATGGTGACAAAGAATTGCATGTTGGAAGGGTACTCTTCATTTATGATTCCTGATATGAAGCACATCAGTGGGGTGGGGCGACCGAGTGGTGGCCTGTGTGTATGAATTAACTCTGCATGGAATGCACAGTTAACCCTATTGAAACGTGTTGTCCTGACCTGCAATTTCTACTTATTGCTCTATATTCTAACACAAATTCTGGAACAAAAATCCTACTCTGCAATATTTATAATCGATCATATGGTAGCAAAGGTATGGACGTTTTGAATAAGTTGAAGGGAATATTGGTAAAAGGTGAATGTGTGTATAGTTGCAAACCCAGGGTAATATTGATGGGGGATATGAATCTCCAATGTGTAACCTAGGGAGGAGCAGGCCCAATTTGTGGCTTAAGAGTTTGCCATTTGGGAGGTACCCAAACTGACTATTTCTTCAAAGAAAACAGTGTATAAATATTCTTTGCAAACGACTGAGCTATTTTATAGATTAGGTTTGAGAGCATGTAATAGGCATCTGATGCCAGACATTCCCCATTCCGTGAGCCGTCACATTGATTATGTTATGGTGAATTTGGAATCATGGAACCTAGTACTATCCTTTGAAATGCATCTGAGAAGTGAGAGTAACATTAATCTGTTGTGTCTAACTCTTATTACCAACTTCTCTACTAGTGCAACCGCAGTTGTTACCCAGTCAATTTGCCCATCAAAACACAGGCACAGCTTGAGATGGAATGAGCCATTTGTGGGAATCAATTTGATACTGGCTTATCAAGCACTTCCAGTTCTCAAAGCTATAAGGGTGATGGGCCGGTGAACGATAATGATATACGGATATGCCAGCAGATTTATATAAAAGTGAGGCAGTAATATGGATCCCCTACTTATGCAGGCTTTTAAATCTAATTCTTAATACTGTTATGAAGCCCCCCTCTGAAATGTAGCAGAAATTGTACCAATCTATAAAAAGGGAAATCAAGAAGATCCTGCGCTTATAGACCAATATCCCAATTAAATGCCAGTAGTAAAACTTGAAGGATGGGCACAAGAGCAGGAGGCACTATGTCATCTTCAAGCAGGCTTCAAGAAGGGGGTGAGTACACTGGATCATGTTTTGAGGTTTAGACTCCTGATCGATAAATATATGACCATCAAAACGGGTCATATTCATCTCCTTTTTCCTAATCTAAAAGCTTCAACAGCATACCAAAGTTAGCACTATGGCAGGTTGTATTTGCTAAGGGGATTCCTATGCCATTGTTGAAAGCAATCATGGAGCTCTATAATGATTCATCAGCTAGAGTGAGATGGGACTTTGGTGGTGAGACCGCCAACACTGTTATGGTGGAAAAGTGTTGTACACTTGCCCCCTTGTGTTTTAATCTATATTTTATTGTTTTAACTGTTTCATTGATTTTACAACAGCTTTTAAAACAGATAATTATATACAACAGGCACTCATATAAGAACACAATTAAAATATAAGGGCATTAGACCTTCCATCAGACCTACCACTAGGCAAATGAAGACAAAAAGGAAAACCGAAATAAAAATGCAGGAAAGAGAGCTAGTCATATAACTCTTTGAAAGCATTCCAAACATCCTTGAACTCATCATGCTGCTCCTTAATTTGAGAAGACACGTTTTCCCTGCTGGAGAGAATCAACAGGCTAGCTAGCCAAGCACCAACAGTGGGTTTAAAATCACTCTTGCAATGAATCAAAATTTGATTTTCAGCCAACAGAAGGGCTCTATAAACTCAGAAGAGTTTACAAGCAGGCAAGTTTAGGTCAGCAGGGAACAGATCCAACACACAAACCAAAGGTGTGAGAGGGATGGGAAGACCTAGCACAAGATCTATAAGACGAAGAACTCCCCCACCAAAAACAACCAAACTTTCTGGCACAGTCAAAACATATGCAAAGTGGTGCCCACTTCCCTTTTGCAATTCCAGGATATGTTGTCTTGATTTAGCTTGCATGACCATCTATTACAAACAGGAGTTATGGGTGGCCATGTACTGTCTCTTCCCAAGTCTTTGTTTAACACAACAGGAGACAGAATAATTCTACTATAAAATTATTCCTCACACTTTGTTTCCTTACATCTATATACACGTCCCTATAACGAGTCTCTCTTTCCCTCTCAGTGAGTTTTCCTTTCTGTCCCTAGGTAGCATTATATTTCATGCCTATTTAGGGTGAGGGATAGTGAGAAGACTCGCCCAAACTCTCTCATTACTTTGGCTCAGCTAAAAAGTTGCACATTCACTATGAGTCAATTAACAATATTTATTTATCTCACTCGTAGTGAATGTGTCTTTAGTTTGCTAAAATAATCCTGTATAGGATTGGTTTTTCAATTCATTGATATTAATCCTAATATATCGTATACAGGGTATATATTCTACTTGTTCTAAATTCTAATTTCAAATTTCAAAACAATATCTGGCTTCTTTTTATTTGCAACAGTAAGTATTTTCTTCCTTTTTACAGGATTAGTAACACCCATTATGTTCCAACACAGAACATTCAAACAGTTAGGTATCAAAAGTTTTCCAATGGAAGTCTGTTTACTCCAGAAACACAAACAGCATCCAACATGTGGGCCATAAAAACAGGCAAATCACACAAACCAACAATGGTAAGTAACAGAAAACCAGCTCAAACATAAACAAGGTAAAAAGAAGAAGTAAAAAAAAGGGGGGTGGCCACACACACACACACACATAAACTGGAACACGAATCAAGGATGGTCCAAGAGCAACCAACAACGACCCTATATCTAAACTAGCTTAAACATAAAGTAAGAACAAATCAACAGTTATGCATTCAACATGGATAACTATAAACCCGAGGATACTGGAAGAACAGCATAAGCCCCCTCCCCATGTCCTAATCTATATTAAACATAGGTGTAACCAAGGGGGGCATGTGAACCTCTGGGTTAAGTACCAAACAGGGGGAGCCACCCGGAGTGCAAAGTAGGAAATTAAAGTGCTGCATATGGCATGGAACAAGGACTAACCAAAATTTATAAGCACAGCTTCAATCTGATCATCATCCCTTTTTACAGGAAATACAGCCAAATCAGGAAAGAGAGAGTATTCACAGTATATATGTGCAAATATGATTTTGAACACAATCTGTTAGATACATCCAAACGGCGCCAATCAGCTCTCCCATAAAACCTGAGCAGGATGCAGTCCACAGATTAAAAACAGTCAACATAAGATGCTGTGGCGTTAAGATAGCTTTCGCTTTCAAGTCACCATCACGGGTACCTGACAGATGCTTTCCTATAAGGTGACGAGTGTCACAGGTGCTTTGAATGTGTATAGCCAGCTATTAATGGGTGAGCCGATTGAGAGTGGAACGGCAGAACACAACCATCAAAAAAAGAGGTTGCTCATGTGCAGCATACCATTGCATGCTGGCCTCCGTCCATACTTCTGCAGCAGCACGAACTGATGACAGTAGACTCTGCATCGGTCTTGTATAGAGGAAAGAACCCACTGCAGACCATGTACACATAACAAAACAACTCATTGGTCAATGTGCTTAACCAAAACAACAGGATAGAGGCGGTTTAAAGGGAAACACCGCAATTTTCCACACATTCAGAATCACATTCAATATGTGATCAGAGTCAAGAAAAACACATCCAAGTAGGAAAATAATCCAGGGTAATGCAGAATAAATTCCAAACAATGAAACTCAATACTTGGCTCTCCCTTAACGAACATGTTCTGCAGTCTCTGAGTGTGAATCCGTCAAAAAAGTGACAGCCTTAAGATGATTCGTGAAACAGTGTGTGGATCCATCCAGAATGACCTTGAGTATTGCAGGGTAAACTATATAGTAGTAGAGGCACTTTTTTCCTGTCATACGCTTTGAGTCTGAAAACAGTTTTATTTGAGCAATTACTTCCTTGCTGTAATCATTGAAAAACATGATTTTGCAGCTATCTCCCCATGTTAGCTCACCAATGTCCCTGGTCTTTTTCATCAGCATTTCGTTTTCTGGGAATCTCAATATATTTCCCAAAAAGCCACAGGGGGTTGTTCAATAGCAGGCTTTGGGGCTAATGTAGGGTGAGTTCTCTCAACCTCCAGCAATTTTCCTGGGGGGAAATTCCAGCAGCTTTGTTAAGACCTTTTATAGAAAGTTTACTGGACGACCATTTTCAATTCCTTCCTGAAAGCCAGTATTCCTGATATTAGAGTGCCTTGAGTAATTTTCCTGCTCAGAGATTTCTTTTAGTAGCAGCTTCCAGCGTTATAGCCAGATGTGACATTTTATCATCCTGTGCTCACAGCCAGTCTTCAGAGATAGGGACCCTAGATTCCAGTTCCTCAGTCGGCCTATTGACCACAGCTTGATCTTCTTTCATCTTCAAACCAGTCTGCTTTATCTTTCCAATGGATAACAAAACTCCATCCATAATCTCAGACGGATTGACCTTCAGCACGGGGCACAACCAATCCATCCTCTCTGACTCTTTTAGAGGCTGAGAATCCCCTTCCAAAATCTCAGTAGTCGCATCCTCCCCCAACCTGGATCTTCTTGAAGATGGGGGGGTCTACCATGTCGATTGAATTTGCCATCATGTTTATATATGTGTATATATATATATATATCAGTGAAAAAAAACTTTGTTAAAGGGACGTTATGGTTAAGTTGCGCTACTAAAAACCTATGAAATTCAGTGAAAAAACTTTGTTAAAGGGACGTTATGGTTCCAAGTAAAACCAAAAAACCCTTGAAATTCGCCAGTTATGGTAAGCTAAACAACCATAACTCGCGCCACCACCGTGCACTGCTAAGACTAACACCCAGGACATCAAAGATGACATCACAAATGTCATTGATGACATCACTGATGACATCACATGTCTGGCTCACTCTTTTTTCTTTTGCTGACATATCTAGGCCACATGGTTTTCTTCAGTAACAGTCAGAAACTAAACATTTTATTTTATTTGTAGACGTATCCTTCAAGTAGGTTCTTACAGTAATTCTGTTAGAGTCCAGTCACATCATATGAAACATATACATACGGGAAGACACAAGCTTGAAAGACAGCAATCCTTTTTGTGCATAAAGATAATCAATAGACTTATGAGCACTTTCTGATAGTTCTGTTGTTTTTTTTTATGGCTGTACTTTCCCTGTGGGTCCAATCACATCAAGTGATACATATACATAGGGTGAATAGCAGCTTTGAAACAGAGCAATCATTTATTTGCATGAAAATAATCAGTTAAGTTATGAATTGTTTCTGCTACTACTTGTGCTTTTTTGCTAACTTCACTTTCCCTGTTTATACCCATATTGGTATGTCTTATTGTGTCTTTGTGTTTTGTCTATAGTAATGTTTTATTAGCTACGTATTACATATTTCACAGTACACAAAAATCTATTAAGAAAACAATTATCATTTCATTATTCAACATATTAACATTACGAATATTATACCTTCATCTTGTACACTGCACACCATGTTATGTTTCTGTATCAGTAGCTTAGTATACTAGATAGAACCCCATAATAGAATGCTATTTATATCATTGCATCGTTCAAAGCACTAATTAGGGTATGATATTTATTGCAATGATCCTTGACACTTGTTTCGCAACATTATAATAAGAATCCCTTGTACACATATTTCATGAAAAGTACATACACATGTGATGTCATCAGTGATGTCATCAATGACATTTGTGATGTCATCTTTGATGTCCTGGGTGTTAGTTTTAGCAGTGCACGGTGGTGGCGCGAGTTATGGTGGCTTAGCTTACCATAACTGGCGAATTTCAAGGGTTTTTCGGTTTTACTTGGAACCATAACGTCCCTTTAACAAAGTTTTTTCACTGAATTTCATAGGTTTTTAGTAGCGCAACTTAACCAAAACAACCCTTTAACAAAGTTTTTTTCACTGAATTTCATAGGTTTTTAGTAGCGCAACTTAACCATAACGTCCCTTTAACAAAGTTTTTTCACTGAATTTCATAGTTTTTTAGTAGCAAAACTTAACAATAATGACTTTGACTTTATATACATGTCATATGGAACTGACTAGATCTCTTCTTATGAACGTGATGTCCGGAAACTTATTTAATGTTCGCGGACATGTTCGGAGAACAGTACCACTACCTAAAAACTGTGGCGGGGGGGGTATGTTTGATTGTTATATCATAATATAGGAACATTAAACAAATTCAAAAAGCAGCACACAAACACATTATATATAGTAATACATAAGAAATGTAACCCATATATGTAACACACTAACCATTCATTTAAATACAATATGTTCTGAATTGGAATATACCACAAGAACATAAATTGGCTTCCAACATAATTACCTCACAGACACAACAGAACTGAGAACAAGACCAGACCCACTGAATACATAGGATTTATCGTACCAGAAATAGTAAGTGTACTTCATTTTACTCATATATTTATAAACTTTCTGTATTAGATTAAAAAATATATTATCTTTTTTTTTTCTTCTCACAGAAATGTCTAGTACTCTGGAATGGCTAGAGGACAATTTCCCACATGAAGAAATGTCACAAGATAGTGAAACTAATGGTAAACACTTTATTATATAAACCATTTAAATATTATTATTTTGTATACATTTAACATATATATATATATATTTTTTGTACAGAGCATAACAAAATAGAAACTACCTCTGAAGAAGCTGTTATGGAAAACACGCTTGACAACATAAAAGAAAAAATTGATTTATTGTTGACTAATTTTAATAATTTGAAAACTTTTGTTCAAGATCATTTTAAAACAAAAACGTCATACCATTGCCCCACATGTACTTGTCCCTCCTCACCATATCCCAGTCAATTATCCCCAAACCCTCTCCATAATCCAAAACGTTTTGATGAGATTTCCATCCCTTCTTCACCTAATATCAATCATGTTGAAACCCCAAATTCTCCTGTTTTTGTTTCTGTTTCTGCCTCACCTTCTCTGTCATAAATTATTAATATATGTTAAATAAAGTTTAATTTTTATATTGTATTGTGAATAGTTTCCGTTTTTTTTTTAGAAAAACAATAAAAGTGTCTGCGGACAGTGCGAGTGTTCTGAAATGTTCGTACATAAACGAAAATGGAGGTGTCCTGAAGAACAGCACACCTGTTCGTACTGTTCGCTAGCAAGTTGAAACTGTTCTAAGAACACACGTGGTGTCCTGAAATGTTCGTAAAGAAACAAAAATTAAAGTGTTCTAAAGAACACTATATCTGTCCGTAATGTTCGCTATGAACTTAAAACTGTCCTAAGAACACAATTGCTGTCCTGAAATGTTCGTAAATAAACGAAAATGATGTATCCTGAACAACAGTACAACTGTTCGTAGTGTTCGCTAGCAACATGAAACTGTACTAAGAACACACGCGGTGTCCTGAATTGTTCGTAAACAAACAAAAATTAAAGTGTCCTAAAGAACACTATACCTGTCCGGTACTGTTCTCTAGCAAGTTCAAACTGTTCTAAGAACGCTATTGGTGTCCTGAAATGTTTGTACGTAAACGAAAATGGAGGTGTCCTGAAGAACACTATACCTGTGCGTAGTGTTCGCTAC
This sequence comes from Ambystoma mexicanum, assembly GCF_040938575.1. Taxonomy (NCBI): domain Eukaryota; kingdom Metazoa; phylum Chordata; class Amphibia; order Caudata; family Ambystomatidae; genus Ambystoma; species Ambystoma mexicanum. The sequence continues at coordinate 361,283,526 of NC_090922.1, forward strand.
CCAATTGAAACTGTTCTAAGAACACAATTGGTGTCCTGAAATGTTCGTGCATAAACTAAATTACACGTGTCCTGAAGAACACTATATCTGTCCTTACTGTTCGCTACCAAGTTTAAACTGTTCTAAGAACACACGCGGTGTCCTGAAATGTTCATTTCACGTGTGACGCACTTTTAATTACTTCAGAACCCGAACAGTGTCCGTAGGACATCAATGCACATGCGCTAACCAATCTCCGTGCACTTGGTGTCCTGCGGACAGGCGCTTCCTTCGCGGACTAGTTCGCAAACAGATCATATGACCGCGCCCACGCTCATCGTGTGTCCTGAAATGCGGACACTGTTCGTGTCCCCGAACAATTTAAAAGTACATTTTCAGTTAATCCATAATATTTTTCAATAAAATCTCACCATGGCACAAGTCCCACATAGCAATCTTGAGTTTCTATATACCTTTTGAAACTTTCCGATCCTTTTTTTGTGTTCGATCTGTCTGCGGACAGTGCGCATGTCTGTGGACCGCGCACAAGCACCCCTATAAAAGACCACGCCCAAGAGCTTATTCCCATTGTGTTTCTGGCTATTCTTCAGAACACAGTGATTTTTGCTGCCACCTGCAGACTACACCATCATCGAGATGGCATCCTTGGCTGCTGAACTGCCACTTGGTGCTGCACCTGCTTCAGCACCACCCCCACCCCCTCCACCACCACCACCTCCCCAAGGGCCTGAAGAGGGGAACAGGAGTGAGGATGCGGAGGAGGAAGAAGAGGATGATGAGAATGAGGTAGAGGAAATCCCTACTACCCGCACTAGGCATGAGTCTTGGTTGTGGCGGTTATTTACCATTCATGGGAATGGTCCTAAGGCTCGTGCGAACCATGTTACCTGCAATGAGTGCAAAATGATACTCAGTCACGGGAAGCACGGTAACTACAGCTTTGGGACCACTACTATGAAGCGACACCTGAGGTCATTTCACTCTGGGGCTATTCGCAGGGTTGTACCTTGCGAAGAACGTAGCAGGTTGATTTCCTCTACTTCATCCTCTGTTTCTGATCCTGTCACCACAAGGACCACCTCTGTGGGACAGCGTCTTTCTCAAGCTGCCTCAAAGGCCATACAGAATGCTGATGACCCTTACCTTTCGAGGGTCACAGTTGTATGTATGTACTGTGACACAGTACTCTGCAGGGGGGAGCGACTTCGGAGTGCTTTTGAGACTATCGTCTCAGAGCACGAGAAGACCTGCTCACTACCCAAATAAAACCCACTCTACATCTTCCTCTCTCAGCTCGCCCTTTCTTATCCCTGTGGTTGGTGTCCCCCCCTTTACCCTCCTTTACCCTCCTCTCCTAGTGTGTCGTGTCTGAAAAACCAAAAAAAATACAAAATTACAAAAATAAAAAAAAAATAAGGCTCTTTTCAGAGCCGCCTTTCCCAGTTAAAAAATAGAAGTGAAAATAAATGAAGCAGGGCTCTTTGTATTTTTTAGAAGTCCGCAGACAGTTCGCGAACATTAAAAAAATTGGGTTGCTACTCCATCACAAACATTGTAATTTTCTCTGGAAAGAAGTGGTGGCTCTGAAAAGAGCCTTTGGGTGGTGTTTGTAAGTCAAAAATTGTAAATGCTTAACATCTACTTCAAAATCGTTGTTGTAATTCCAAAAAAGGTCGCAATGCATTTTGTGCATTTCTCAGAAAAATCTGATTGCCAGCATAAGTAAGATGGACTCCATCTCTGCGAAAAATGTATGTACTACAAAACATAATATTTTCATTGTGAAAAGAAGACATGCCAAAATCTCTTAGAAAGCCACAAACAGCCTTATTAACATTGCGCCTTGCTTTTTCCATTTGTGGACCATATGAAGAAGAACGAAGCCACATTTGTCTCTGCGCAATCCGTGAAAATATCACTTGAGAATTAGGAAACATGTCCATAACCTTCCTAAGTCCTTCTTTCATAGCAAATTGCAAAAAAATTCCAGTCACATGTCCTAAACTGTTCCCTCCACAATGAATTACAATTATGTCTGGATGTTGCTCTGTCTCCAAAGTAGCACAGAGAGGTAGCAAGTCCAACCACTTCATTCCCTGTACTCCATGCCAGTGTACTTCCACATGTGGGAATCCAAGATCTACAGCTACTCCACAGCTTTCTGCATGCACCTTCAACCAATGCATCCACGAATCTCCTAAAATCCAAACAATCTGTTTTCTGAAACACACAGCCATAGCTATCTTTTGTTCTCTCAGCAAAAAGAGTATCTGAGAAAATCTCTCCTGGCACAACACACCAACCAAACTTTCCTGACCAATCCCTTGCAGTGCTTATTCTCATTTGCATGACTTCTGAACCCAAAAATCCCAGGATGTAACTCCTGATGTCCGCGAACTACCGCCATGTCCGCGGACATATCGTAACATGAACAGCCCTTCTACCATTTCCACTACACTCTCTCTGCCATTCCCTCATTGGATGTACCTAAAAAATCACATGACCATGCACCAATCACATTCAAGACCTCTACATCTAACTGCATCATCATAGATCAGCACTGCAAATGTACTCTGAATCTCTCTGAGTACAAGTGTCATATCATTGGCAAGCAGCATCTACCAGAAATACTGTACAAGTCTTCAAGATTTCTACTTGCAGCTCCATGCATATCCATATGCATGAAAACAAAACTTCAGGTATGCATATTTTCTGTATAGTAGATGACATAGCTCTCAACCATTTGTCTTGCAAAGGCGGGTGAAATCACCCGATTTTGTTTCTGGCGGGTGAGACACCCATTGGAATGAATGGGCGTGCAGGAGGCCTGGCGGGTGAGTCAGCCCTTTGCAAGGCGGGTAACACCCGCCAAAAGCGGGTGAGTTGAGAGCTATGGTAGATGAACACATTTTCAAACAGACTTTTACCTTGTAAAATCTGTAAAATAAATTTACTGTGCTTTTTTCAATTTCCTAAAATCAACTATCACTTATAAACCTTTATACTTTTTACTTTCTTTATACACACACACTTAAATCATGTTAAACTAACATTTTTTAAATGAAATATATAGACTACATATATTCAAACAAAATTGCATGCAAACACAATTTATGTTTAAACCTTTATAAAAATACTTATACAATTTCATATTTTTTGTTTTTATTTATTTATTTACTTAATTACTTTAAATTAGACATGACATTGAGGCGCTATTACCTAGAACAGTTTACTTACAGAAATAGTGGTATTCCCTAATATATTACAAATTTCACAAGACATAGTAAAGATATTTTTTTTTTGCTACAGTTAGTCATTCAATACAATTTGTTCATTAAGAACATATCATATGTACTGAACTGATGCAATGTATCTTATGTAAATAAATTAGTTTAATGGTTTTACAGAAGGCACTGAGGATTTCAATTAAAAAAATCAATATCTAAATTAAAAACAGTGCTATATACAAACAAAGTTACTAATTTGAAGCTTTTACAATTGCAGTGAAGACCAGTTTCCTGAAAAGAAGCAGCCGAATTCGAAGAAGAAAGAAAAACTAAGAAGTTACCTGTTAATTTAAAAAAAAAGTAAGTAAAATATCACCATAATATTTGTATTATTAATCAAATATACTATAACATTAATACGAGCTATTTTGGTTTCTTAAAATAGACATTTTGTACCATTTTGTCCAAAAATGTCCATGTCTTAAACAGCGATTTACAGCCAGAATGGCCCACAAATTTCTATTTTTGGACACACAAATTAGCCAACTGAACCACTACAATTTTCATATTATAGAACAAACAACTGTTTTAATTGTATTCATTAGATTTACTATTTGTACTTTTCCACACCACTAGCTTACTTTTTTTTTGTCATCTGAACCCCAGTTTAGTAACACATAAATTCAAGAATACCTATCCCTACTAGTTTTAGTTCCCAATGCACAATCACACACCATTACATACATCTTTATCATCTTACTCAAACACTCATGCACACAGCACACATACATTCCATAACACCCCAACCCATATCTTCTTTATTTTTTTCAACAGACCCTAAAGAATGCCCACCAAAAGACAAGTCCGTAGAAAGCAACACAAAAGTAGAGCAAATGAAAATAAAGGTGTCCAACATAAGCATCCATCTCTAGCAGAATTTGTAAAAAAAGTTGAAACAAAACAGCTAATACAATCATTTAGTGAAACACAAGAAGTTTCAAGTACAACAACTTCGCTTCCTCTATCAAAATGTAAAACAAACCAAAAAACAATTAACAGAAAATCAGCTATCAGTACAGATAAAACTACTTCTTCAAATTTTAATATAGTGCAAAGTAAGCATACCAAGAAAAGTATTTTAGCCAAAATATACCGTCACAAAGTCCTTCAAAATCTTATAAAAACAGGAGAGAAATCAGGTTCAAAGCTTAAAACCTATCGTAGGAAATTAATCTTAGAAGCATTGATGGAAAGTGCAATTCTTCTCAAAAGAAATGTATTTATTTTACTGTTAAACAAAATGAAACCACTAACAAAACTAATAACTAAATTACAAAAAAGACTTCTCAATAAGTGAAATGTCAACAGAAAGAACTTCTTAAGTATCTGCAGAGGTGAATGGAATCACACTACGAGCACAGAACCATATTTTAATGAAGAAGCGTACAAACAAAAGCAAACTAATACAATTGCCATAAATAGCAGTGGTCGAGGTTATGAAAAAGTGAATAATACCATAATGGAAGAAGAAGTACTCCTTACAAAAATATGCCCTGAAAACTTAGAATTACCCCTCCATTCAACTGAATCAGAACGTCTAGTGTACAAATGGCCATGCACGCTCATTACGGATGTATTCTGAAGATCCCAGATTTAGACAAAATGTGGAATACATATTCCACCTACTCTTTGAAAGTGAACTAGCAACTTTATGTTACGGAGTTGCACACATATTAAAATCAGGGTCACACTTTCAAAATATGACAGCTACACAATTATTAGAGAAAGTGCAACAAAAGGATGAGGTTTTACAATCAAATATTACACATCTATTAGCAAATATGCGTGGTACTAAAGAGTACTGGTTTTGATGTCATGGAGATGTACGTTGTATGATCAGAAACCTTGGCCCACCCACTTGGTTTGTTACATTAAGTTGTGCAGAATATGCATGGGAAGATTTACATGATTTCCTACGCATATCAAATAAAAACAAAACAAACATAGATATTCTAACACCTGGAGAACTTTGTTCTGTGGATCCTGTTAATGTTTCAAGATATTTTCACCATCGCTTCATTGCTATGCTACATTTTATTTGTAATAAAACTGTTCCTCCCCTTGGAGAAGTGCAACACTTCTTTTGGAGAAAAGAATACCAAGCCAGAGGAGCACCACATATCCACATGCTTTTATGGATTAAAGATGCTCCTAAATTTGGTCAAGACAGTGATGCCCTTGTTTTACAGTTTATTGAAAAATGTGTCACTTGTGAAATTCCATCAGAAGCCACAAATAGTGATCTTCGTGCACAAATTTTACAATTTCAAAGACACAAATGTGGAAAATATTGTTGTCGCAAATACAAAAACAAAGGCAAATACTACACCAAATGCCGATTTGGTTTCCCTAGACCAGTTACAAATACAGGTCAAGTAAATAACCTCAAGTCTTCAGTTAGACATAGGGTTAAAGGTAAGTCACCTAAAAATACATAACATAAAAAGAAAAGAAGAAAAATATATCAATGATTATAATGCAATCATTGCCCACTTATGGAATGCAAACATAGATGTGCAGAACATTGCAGACAATTCTACTGCAGTTGCACGATATGTCACAGCATACTAAACTAAAGCAGAAAAGACAGAGCTCCAAGACCTCTGGAATGACCTGTCATCAGATAAAACAGTATCTCAGAAATTATACAGCTTGGGCATAAAAATGCTCACCCATAGAGAATGTGGATCTTATGAAGCAGCTGATCGTTTAACTGGTACTTCATTGTATGGTAAATCTGAAAATATAGTATGGCTGAGTCTTGGTCCAGCTAAATCTAGAAAAAGAGTTCTAAAATCATATGAAGATATAGAAACAATAGCCAAACATGATCCCAATAGCCAAGACATTTTAAAAAACAATTTATTGGACACATACTACCCAAACAGAAGTAATACTTTGGAAAACATGTGTCTATACCACTTAGCCCAAAACTACACATACAAAAATAATATGAAACCTGATGAAAAAAAAGGTAAATATAGAGTGACAGACTGTGAAGGCAGCTTAGTTAAACTCACTAAACCAAATTTAATTAATCATATCAAATTGTCATTGAAGACTCCTCAACATAAAGAAGTATATTACATGTCCCTGCTACAACTCTTCAAACCATGGAGAAAAGAAGAACAATTACTAGATAACTATGACTCATATGAGGATGCTTTCAAAGCAAATGAAAGCACTATAACTGATGTAAACTTTACACAGTACAAAACAATGTTGCACAATGAACAGCAACATGAAGAAGAACTCCAAGCCCAACTAGATAAGAATACTCCTGACAGTAGTCAACCTTCTGTAACTGGAAGCCAAGAACCACTGGGAGAACCACTAATAACAAATGAGGCAGAATTAGCTATGATAGTAGTAGAAAACACCATGTGTCAGTATGAAGATAAGGAAGACTTAACTATACTACAATCAAAACTAAACAATGAGCAAAGTAGCATTTTTCAAGAAGTAACAAAACAAATTGCACATGGTGTAAAACATGAAAATAAAGAATGTTCCTGCCATAATTATAAACCTATACTACTGTACGTCAGTGGTGAAGCTGGTTCTGGCAAAACATTCCTAATCAAAATCATTAGTAAGTTCCTTCAACAATTGACAAACAACAAACTGTCAGCTGTTGTCACTGCCCCCACAGGTTTAGCTGCCTACAACATAGGTGGTGTTACATTACACTGATTACTACTATTACCAGTAGAACACCAGAACAAATTAGACTATTACAAACTTTCTGCAGAAGCTGCAATGGAATTACGCAGAGTATTGAAACAAATGAAAATGCTACTAATAGATGGAGTGAGCATGGTCTCCAACCTGATGTTAGCTTTGATTCACCTCAGATTACAAGAAGTACTCAAAACAGACTATGAAGAGCTCTTTGCAGGAAAACACATTATTGTTTTTGGAGATCTGCTTCAATTAACACCAGTAAAAGGTGACCCTATTTTTAAAATATTAGGGCACAAACTCTGCCGTAAAACTGTTGGCAGCATTGGAAATGTCAACCTTTGGCAACATTTCCAATACAGAGAATTAACAGAAAACATGCGCCAATCTGCAGATCTCACTTATGCCAACATTTTAAAAAGTTTGTCAGTTGGTATACTTTCTAAAGAAGCAGAAGCAACATTGAAAACCCGGCACATTAATGCACTTTATGGCGATAATGCATGTGCTACAGATGTTATGGAACAATTAGCCCACAAAAATGTCAATTGTATGGCCTTAATGCCAACTCTTGCAAGCTGTCTCAAATTCAATGAAATAATGTTAAGTAAAGAAATGCAACCAATAATGGAAATTAGCGCCACAGACAAACTAGATGTACATGGTATGACACTACCCATGTGTGACCAAGCCACAAGACTAAATAATTTAGAAAAAATCAATCTCAAACACAGCAGGCTTAGAAAAGATGTTAAAATTATCCTTAAATTGCAGAATAATGCTTAAACGTAACCTTGACGTGGACCAAGGACTAGTTAATGGAGCACTGGGTACAGTTGTTGGCTTTCAAACATACCCACGTGACAACAAAATTCAGTTTGTCAATATACTCTTTGACAAACTTTCAGAAGTAAAACGGATAGGACGCTCAACAGCTAGATTCCTTCTCTTCAAAGATATGTATGTACGCAGAGAACAATTTTCTCTAACTCTTGCATAGGCAGTCACGATTCATAAATCACAAGGTCTTACCCTAGACAAAGCAATGATAGATAATGGTAACACAGTCTTTAAAGAAGGCATGAGCTACGTAGCACTATCACGCTTACGTACACTTGACGGTCTATTTCTAATCAACTTTGATGCAAGTAAAGTAAACGCTGATATTCCTTGCATTTTAGAATATAATAGACTTCGCTCACTATACACTCCCCATCTAAACACATATTCTGTTCCACAAAAACTAAAATGTTGTAAAAGAAAACTAAATCAAACAGAAATGCAACAGGACGTCACTGCAAAACCTCCAAAGAGAGTAAAAGAAACTAATACTTCATCAAGTACCACAAACAAAAAAGAATCAATTAGAGAAAGTAAACCAGGTACTTCTTTAAAGAAGGAAGACAAACTCCAAAAAAAGCAGTTAGATACAGAACTACCTGGACCATTTAAATTCACAAATATAGTTGGTGTAAGTTGCTATGCAAATGTAGCAATGAATATTCTATTTCAATTACGACCAATTGTTGACAACATTTACTTACACAGTACAGACCCATTGTGTTTGCAAATGTTAGTACTTCACAGAAATGCAGCAAACAATCCTGACAACACATATAGTGTTTTTGGAATAAGACGACAATTGGACTACTGTGCTGGAATGGTGAAATTCACTATAAACTCACAGGAAGATCCACAAGAATTTCTAATGTACTTACTACAAGTACTGGAAAACAAAAACATACCTATAAATGAAATATTTCAGATTTCATACATGTGGAAACATACATGCACTCTCTGCAACAATGTGACACAAGAAGAAATCCCCAATGAACGCTTCATATATATCAATACCAAATTGTGAATCCATTCCATTTCAGCAACTTGTACAAAATGCAAACCATGGTAGATTATGCTCTACCTGCAATTCAGATAATCGCTCCACGTTAGTAATACAAACACATAGTAAATACGTAATACTAATGCTTCTACGTTACAATGCAGATGGTACCAAAAACAACTGCAAGCTGACTGGATTCACACATGGTCAAATATCACTTGGTAAGAAAACCTTCACAACAATAGGTATAATCTACCACGCAGGAGCCACAACCAATTCAGGGCACTACACTGCATATATAAAAAAGAAATGTGGATGGTTTGAATGTAATGATAGTACCATTACTCTAAAGCAGAGATTACCAGAAAATTTTACAAACGCTTATTTGATGTTCTTAAAACCAAAATTTGATAAATAAACTGTATTTAAACCTTTAAATAAATTTGTGTTAAAAAAATATAAACTGTTAGAATACTCCAAAAGCTATCTAACTGCTCAAAGATTCTACAACAACTAATCAGATAAATGAATACCACTAAATTAGACCAAAGAATACACAGTTAGAATACGCCAATTGGTATCTAACTGTCCCAAAATTATAAATTTGTGTTAAAATAATATAAACTGTTAGAATACTTTAAAAGCTATCTAACAGCTCAAAGATTCTACAACAACTAATCAGATAAATGAATACCACTAAATTAGGCCAAAAAATACACAGTTAGAATACGCCAATTGGTATCTAACTGTCCCAAAATTTAACAATATCCAAATAGATAAATCAAAACCACTAAAATATATTAAAAAAAATAGACAGTTAGAATACGCCAATTGGTATCTAACTGCTCCAAAATTTTATAATATCAAAACAAATGAAGAATCTGTTACTGCTCCAAAAAAATACAACAAAGCAAAGTATAAAGCATTAGCCAGAAACAACAAGTGAACACTGAAAACAAACAAATAAACTGCAGCATAACAGAAAAAAGTTTTTTTTTAATCCAACATGGATTTGTTTTTCTCCCACAGACCCAATGATTTTAGCAACAAACACAGAAACTGAGCAAATTGCACAGTACTCTGATTTGTACTCTACTAAATATGAGGGTCGAAAAAAAATAAAAGTATATTGCTTATACAATGTAATAAGTCATTACAAAATACTAATACTAACATGCTATTTTATTTTATCACAGAAATGAAGAAGAAAAACATGGACTCCCATTACTAGAGCAAACAGTAAGTATACAATAATAAGGACAACCATAGCAGCATATCACATCCATAGTATGTAATACCTTTGTTCCTTATACATTTGTTTTTCACCCAAAGTTATAAGCAAATATGAATGTGATATGCTGCGGTGGTTGTTGCCAGGGCATAGATGCTTGGGTGCATGGCCAAATGGCCATGCACCCAAGACTCTATGCCCTGGCAACAACCACCGCAGCATATCACATCCATAGAGTCAAACATTTCAACTATGATCTATGGGAAACTTTTAATGTCCGCGAACAATGTGAGTGTTCTTAGAACACTTTGAACTTGCCAGCGAACAATACGGACACCGTTTTCAGGACACCCCCTACGAACATTTCAGAACAACGCGATAGTTCTTAGAACACTTTCAACTTAACAACGAACAATACAGACAGCGTCCTAAGGACACCCCCTACGAACATTCCAGGACACCGGGAGTGTTCTCAAAAACGTCTTCAGAACACCCCCATCTTGTTTATTTGCGAACATTTCAGGACACCGCGAGTGTTCTTAGGTCACATTCAACTTGACAGAGAACAATACGGACAGCGTCCTCAGGACACCCCTACGAACATTCCAGGACACCGGGAGTGTTCTTAGAAGCATCTTCAGAACACCACCATGTTGTTTATTTGGAAACATTTCAGGACACCGCGAGTGTTCTTAGGACACATTCAACTTGACAGAGAACAATACGGACAGCGTCCTCAGGACACCCCCTACGAACACTCCCCGGACACCGCGAGTGTTCTTAGAAGCGTCTTCAGAACACCCCCATTTTGTTTATTTGCGAACATTTCAGGACACCACGGGTGTTCTTAGAACACATTCAACTTGACAGAGAACAATACAGACAGCGTCCTCAGGACACCCCCTATGAACATTCCAGGACACCGGGAGTGTTCTTAGAAGCGTCTTCGGAACACCACCATCTTGTTTATTTGCGAACATTTCAGGACACCGCGAGTGTTCTTAGGACACATTCAACTTGACAAAGAACAATACGGACAGCGTCCTCAGGACACCCCCTACGAACACTCCCCGGACACCGCAAGTGTTCTTAGAAGCGTCTTCAGAACACCACCATCTTGTTTATTTGCGAACATTTCAGTACACCGCGAGTGTTCTTAGGACACATTCAACTTGACAGAGAACAATACGGACAGCGTCCTCAGGACACCCCCTATGAACACTCCCCGGACACCGCGAGTGTTCTTAGAAGCGTCTTCAGAACACCACCATCTTGTTTATTTGCAAACATTTCAGTATACCGCGAGTGTTCTTAGGACACATTCAACTTGACAGAGAACAATACGGACAGCGTCCTCAGGACACCCCCTACGAACACTCCCCAGACACCGCGAGTGTTCTTAGAAGCGTCTTCAGAACACCCCCATTTTGTTTATTTGCGAACATTTTAGGACACCGCGAGTGTTCTTAGGACACATTCAACTTGACAGAGAACAATACGGACAGCGTCCTCAGGACACCCCCAACAAACACTCCCCGGACACCGCGAGTGTTCTTAGAAGCATCTTCAGAACACCCCCATTTTGTTTATTTGCTAACATTTCAGGACAACACGGGTGTTCTTAGAACACCTTCAACTTGACAGAGAACAATACAGACAGCGTCCTCAGGACACCCCCTACAAACATTTCAGGACACCGGGAGTGTTCTCAAAAACGTCTTCAGAACACCCCCATTTTGTTTATTTGTGAACATTTCAGGACACCGCGCGTGTTCTTAGAACACATTCAACTTGACAGAGAACAATACGGACAGCGTCCTCAGGACACCCCCTACGAACACTCCCCGGACACCGCGAGTGTTCTTAGAACAGTTTCACTTTGCTTGCGAACAAAACAGACACATATTGACTCCTTAGAACACCCCCTAGTCAGTTTATTTAGAACATTTCAGAACACCCGTAATGTCCGCAAACAAATCGAACACAAAAAGAACGCCTAACACATAAAAAACACAACTTTCATCCTATCTCATACACTCCCACCCTCCCCAAACACTCCTACACACCAACACACCCTACAAAATACACATTTTGAACAAAGTTTCACCGCGCTGTCGGGGACGTCCGCGAATCCAAGATGGCGGGCGCTACCGAAAAATCTGACGCGCTTCACGCTCCACGCCGTCCAATCAGCGAACACGTTGCATGTCTGCGAACATCACGCAAGACGATTGGCCAATCAGGACACTGTCCGCGGAGCGAACAGGGAAGTGTCTCCGCGAACCGAACACAGATATCACTATTTTTTTTTTACCTACTTTTTGGTCATTTTAAAAAAAACTACTGGACAGATTTTCACCAAATTTGCAAAAGCATGCTTTCGGGACCAAGCTGCTGCTCCTGGTCCAAATTTGGTGGAAATCCGTCCAGCGGTTTGGGCTGTAGGCGCGAGCAACATTTTTTTCCAATTCACTCTATGGAGAGTGAGTATAATGTATACAAATATGAGCATATAGAGGGAATGTAGAGTAATAAAAATAAAACTATGAGAAAGTGCTGATAACCATAATGATTATCTTCATGCACAGAAGGGATTGCTCTCTTTCAAGCCTGTATCTTCCGCTATGTATATGTTTCATATGATGTGACTGGACCCTAAGTCTACAAATATAGTACCTTTTCAATTTTTACTTCCTGACTGTTACTGAAGAAAACTATGTGGCTTCGATATGTCAGTAAAGGATAAAAAGGGAGAGCCAGCCATGTGATGTCATCAATGATGTCATCAATGACATTTGTGATGTCATCTTTGATGTCCTGGGTGTTAGTGTTAGCAATGCACGGTGGCGCGAATTATGGCTGCTTATGTTACCATAACTGCCGAATTTCAGGGGTTTTTCGGTTTTACTTTGAGCCATAACTTCCCTTTAACAAAGTTTTTTCACTGAATTTCATAGGTTTTTAGTAGCGCAACTTAACCATAACGTCCCTTTAACAGAGTTTTTTTTTACTGAATTTCATAGGTTTTTAGTAGCGCAACTTAACCATAACGTCCCTTTAACAAAGTTTTTTCACTGAATTTCATAGGTTTTTAGTAGCACAACTTAACCATAATATCCCTGACTTCATATACATGTAACATAGAACATACTAACCCCCTCGTAGTGATGTTCATGTCCGCGGACTACCGCCATGTCCGCGGACACAACGAAAATCTGAGCGTGGTGAATGTAAATTTAAATAGTGTGCCCCATTTCCCCTTTGAAGTTGGCTCTGAAAAGAGCCGTTGTTTTTTTTTTTTTACAGATGCTTGACAGACACCTGTTATTTTGGTTTTTTTTCTTGTTTTTTTTTTCTTACTTTACTCCTAAAATCTTCACATAACCTTCTCCAAAGCAACCCTTACATTCCAAAATAGAAAGGCATTTCCCGTAAAAGATAAAGAAATGCCATCTTCTTTAAAATTAACAGCATTACTGGCATCAATATTCTCATTGTTACAGAAGAACATACCAGCTCTAAGCATGAAGGCACACATGCCTCGGTTGATGACACACCTAGCAATATTTTGCTGAGGCCAAAAAACTGAACTATTGTCCCATATTGCCCTAGGCAGTAATCCAGAAAAAATTACTTTTGCATTGGGAAGGATCTTCATTACTGCTTGAACCAAGCGTTCCAAATCAGCCAACAAAGTAGGGGCACTGACGTTGCCCAAATGGAAAGCACCATAGTGCAAAACTACCACATGCGGACTGTTAATCGTGGCCATATCCTCACAAACTTGTACAATTCCCTGTACATTGCAATCAGGCACACTGCTCCACACCACCTCCACTCCTTTCACATCAAAGTTCTTTGCAACATGCCTGCATTCATCGTACTGCTGTAAACCATGCACAAACATATCTCCGAGCACCAACACCCTGACTTTCTCCACTTCTGCCATCTTCATCACACACAGCCTCTTTCAACAAAAATCCGCAACCTCGACATCTGATTGGCTGATCCGTACAGTCTTCTTTCCATGTTGGATTTCCTGGAAAAACCCGGATGTAGCACGCCCTTTCCACGAACAGCCGCGGTGTCCGCGGACGCCGTCCACTTTACTCTCTGTGCCATTCCCTCATTGCATACAGCTAAGCAATCACACAATACGAATAACGTCCTCAGAACAACCCCATTTTGTGAATTTTCGAACATTTCAGGACAATTATTATTTCATTATTCAACATATTAAAATTACAAATATTATGCTTTCATCTTGTACTCTGCACACAATGCTATGTTTCTCCATTAGTAGCTCAGTATACTAGATAGAATCCCATAATACAATGCTATTTATATCAATGTATCGTTCAAAGCACTAATAACGGTATGATATTTATTGCAATATCCTTGACACTTTTTTCGCAACATTATAATAAAAATCCCTAGTACACAAATTCCATGAAAAGTACATACACATGCGATGTCATCAGTGATTTCATCAATGACATTTGCGATGTCATCTTTGATGTCCTGGGTGTTAGTCTTAGCAGTGCACGGTGGTGGTGCCAGTTATTTTTCATAGCTTACCATAACTTGCGATTTTCAGGGGTCTTTCGCCTGTACTTAGAACCATAACGTCCTTTAAACAAACTTTTTTTAATATCACGCAAACAATATACAAACATGGCGTGCAAAAACCAACTTCTACAGATGGCTTTACACAGAATGTTGCAAAGTAAGAATTTATGCTCGTTCACAGTGAAGGTCAGCTGCTTCCACAACTTCTACAGATGGCTTTACACAGAATGTTGCAAAGTAAGAATTTATGCTCGTTCACAGTGAAGGTCAGCTGCTTCCATTTTTTTCTCGGGCCCCGGAGAGGCTCACGAAGCAGACTATAAGGTTGTATTGTGTTTTGACCTTGACAGGCAGAGATTGTGATGAAAGACTTCTCTTGAAGGAGTGTTGCTAAAACGTAAGAGAAGATAAAGATGACATTTCTGAAACGAAACCACTTTTATATATTATATCACTATGCGAAAGATCGTTGGCACACGCGGAGTCGTATTTTGGGACTGCACCACTCGTAGACAATGGAAATTGCAATTGTACTGTAAGTAACCCTTTAGATTATTTTATACCAAATATAATTACAATAGCGTAGCATTAAAGACCGCTCAAGTTGAACTTGTTCGTTGAAAGTGGCATAATGTTTTCTACTGCGCACTATCACCACCGAATTGATCCCCTGTCGTTTAGAGGGCTCTGAAAAAGGAAGATGACACAGGGTGGGTTAATAGAAATAATTTAACCGGTCTATAGGCGGTCAAGCGCTCTACTCGCTGTGCCACTTCACTGTAGCCTGTCAAGTGGCACAGTGAGTACAGCGCTCGCTTTGACATCCGTGCACAGCTTGCTAACGCAAGTTTGAATCCCGGCAAGGCCAAACTCAGCCTTTCATCATTCCGTGGTCGATAAATGAGCACCACACACCGTGGTTAATAATACGCACCGCTTAGATACCTCACGGTTCTTAGCGCTATATGAATGGGAAAATATTATTATTTTATTATTAACATACTCTGTTGCACTATCTTTGATAGCAAATAGTTTCAAGCCCTAATAAATAAAATGATGATTTTTAATGAAGATCGGCTGGTGAGACTAATTTATGTTTTTTAAAACAGGTATGTGGCTCCATTTTGCCTATGTCACGATTTACAGACTCCAGCGGATGGGGTCTTCAACTGCCAGGTGCAGGTCCAAATATGCAACTTCATGACCCTCACCATTTTATGGGACAATCGCCAAGGACCAATATGCCCTTACACAGTACTAGCGGCTACAAACAACATACCAACCAATAGGGTGGTCTAATAGCTCGTTGTTGGAGCAACCTTCCGATTATCAGAGAGACCATTTACTGCTTTTATCATAAACCAACAGCCTATCTACCGCAAAGGAACAACGCGTGGCTCCAAATAAACTTTTGCTGATCGACAGCAGAGACAATAGCAAATCGCTGAATATTCACTAAACATTTCATGTGAAATAAATGTACTTTACCAAATGTACAATCCTGCTGTTTACTTTTAAACCACAGTTTCATATTCCGAATTGTGGTGCACTGAGTTGTAAGCTGATCTAACACCCTCTGTACCGCAAAGGAACATCGTGTGCCTCAACATGAACTTTTGCGGATCGACAACAAAGACAAACGCAAATTGCTGAATATTCTCTAAACATTTGATGTCAAATAAATGTACTTTACAACATTTACAATCTTGCTGTTTGCTTTTAAATCACTGTTTCATATTCCGAATTGTGGCGCGCTGTGTTGTGACATAATATGTGTTGTCTTCCGGGTTCTGTGTAAAGTCACTTAGGACTGCAGAGAACTGGGCGTGTTTGATTACGCACCCTGTAACGTCACAGAGAGAGGCGGGGAATATGAATGCTTTGATAATATCAGGCTTAGGGGCGGGAGATATGATTTAGTGTCGCAAAAGCAAGTCAGCCAGGTCAATAGCGCCAGTCATAGGATTATCACATAATGTCGGCGCACACCAGCCGGATTTATCATTTCTTTAGTGGACAAAAAGTCAGTTGACGCCCCTAGAAAATTGTACTATTAGCGCACAAAAGGAGTGGTCTTAAAACACTTTCACCCTGACAACGAACAATACAAACAACGTTCTCAGAACACCCCCATTTTGTGTAATTGCAACCATTTCGGGACACTGCAAGTGTTCTTAGAACACATTCAACTAGACAGATTACAATACGGATGAGGACACCCCCAGTTTGTGTATTTACGAACAATTAAGTACACCGCGAGTATTGATAGCTCATTTTTACTTTCCTTGCGAACAAAAATGACACATACTCCGTCCTCTAAACACCCCACCATTTAGTTTATTTACAAACTGTCAGAACAGCCGTGTTCTCCACGGACAAATCGAACGCAACAAAAACGACTAGCACATAAAAAAACAAAACATTGAACCTATCTCATACTCCCCCACCCTCCCCAAACACTCTTACACACCAACACACGGCACTAAATACAAATTTTTTATCCACGTTTCACTGCGCTGTACGCGGTCGACTGCGAATACAAGATGGCGGGTGCCACAGAAAATCTGACGCGCTCCACGCCCCTCGCCGTCCAATCAGCGAACACGTTGCATGTCCGCGGACATGACGCAAGGCCATGGGCCAATCGGGATGATGTCCGCGGAGCGAACAGGGAAGTCCGTCCGCGAAGCGAACACAGATATCACTAATTTTTTTGCCTTACATTTTGGTCATGTTTAAAAAAACTACTGGACAGATTTACACCAAATTTACAAAAGCACGCTTTTGGGACCAGGCTGCTGCTCCTGCCGCAAATTTGGTGTAAATCCGTCCAGCGGTTCGGGCTGTAGCCGTGCGCAAAGTTTTTTCCCATTCAGTCTATGGGAAAAAAAAAAGTTTTGGTACCCCCCCTATAACTTTTCCCCCCTGGACGAATCCTCACCAAACTTTGCAAAAAAATTCAGAGTGACCCAACTACTTTTTTTGCAAAGTTTGGTGAGGACTGTCCAGGGAGAGCGAAGTTATAAGCCGCCCAAAAAGTGCTCTTCCTATGGAAACAGCAACTTAACCATAACTAAATGGCCACTACCGTGGCCATGTAATTAATATATATATATATATATATATATATATATATATATATATATATATATATATATATATTTTTTTTTTTTTTTTTTTTTTTTTTTCATTGAAAAACTTTGTTAAAGAGACGTTATAGTTAAGTTGCATTAATAAAATCTATCAATTCATAGGTTTTTACCAGTGCACCCTTTATTTACTACAAATTCCTACAATGTAGCAGCTGTAGATTACGTGGACAGCACCGTAGTCCGCAAACAGAAGGTAGGATTAACAAAGCCCAGAAGCACAGGGTAGAACAGAACATGTTCTACCCCATAATCAACAAACACATATACATAAAACACAAGATTACTTATATTTACTGCACCCAAATATACATTTTTGTACAAATGATTACATGAAAATGTACACATTAATTTTTATTTATGACACACAATATAATAGAATGCACCAAGCATAAACCATAATTGCACTCCTCATATTATCACTTCAATCCAACTGTTCATAGAGTCTGACATACACCAAGTGCTTATTCTAAAACAATCTCTCACCGAACAGTAAGTACACTGTATTAATTTCTTTATTATTAGCATTCATTATGAAAACCATATAAGGAAAAATCACAGTTTTTTCATTTTCACAGAAATGGAAAACACACTTGAGTGGTTAGAGTGATGATAACAGATACAAATAAAATCAAGCCATATAGTCATCCACCTACAAAAGCAATATATAGAAAACATTAAAACAAGAGCTAGTAACCTCACTCAAAAAACAAAACTAGGCAACACTAAAAAATTAAAGCCCCTCTTGCAAAAACTAAAAGTAAAAAAAGATATACAAAGAAAAACAAACATGCTATATGTACCAGTGTTAACATAACCACTATAAAGCAATCCAAAACATTTACGTTACAAAACATGTTCCACAATAGAGTTCTTCAGTATCTTATAACAAAAGCTGAAAAGTCTCGATCAACCATTAAAAACTTCCACAGGAGATTAATCCTTGAAGCTCTGATTTACAGTGCATTTCTAATAAAGATAACATAGCTTATGTTGATTTTAAACAGAATGAAACCACTAAATATATTAATGAATACATTACAAAAAGTACTTCTAAACATGTGCAATGTCAATATAGATACCTTTTCAAACTTCTGTGGAGGTGAATGGATTCACACAAGTAGCACAGAACCATATTTCAATGAAGAGGCTAATAAACAAGAACAACAAAAAAACAACTGTCATTAACAGTGATGGCCGAGGGTATGAAATGGTAGGAGACACCATTATAGCAAGAGAGTCCCTTATAGAAAAAATGTCCCCAACAAACTTTCAACCAAATGTTCCTTTCACCCAAACAAACTGTCTATTGTACAAATGTGCATGCAGCTCAATCTGTATCATAAGGCAAAAATCCTTCAAATGTGTATGCAAATTCCTCAATCACTACATTAAACTTAAAGACAAAAGTAAGAATGACAACTTTACAAAAAATGGATTCCTGTCCAGTGTGCAGACACTCTGGTCTGTAAGGACATTAATTAGCCTGCATTTCGGGAGCTGCTTGCAAAAGCACTTTCCACCACATCAAAATGTTAGCAAAACACCATTGCACTATATGGAATCTTTTGCATAGACTTTACTATGTAATAGGTCCCGCTCTAGAACTACAAAATATACATATCGTTCTCATACATGGAACAGCCACCAAACTCCTTCAAAAAATAAACCACATCCAAAGTAAGTACTTTGGAACTGAAGTTGACTTAGACATATCAGTGACTTCACAAAACATTATGGAAAACCTCACACACACCAAACTCCTAACAAACATATACAAAAAGGAAATAGTTAAGTTTCAAAACACAGCTACAAGAATAACAGACCAAGTATGTGTCTGTTGTCTGAGAACCTTTTATAAAAAGAGTACAGAAACAGTAGATATGCAGGGTAATTCATAGAATTTTGCACAAAAGTGGCACACAGTGTCCCCGTGCGATACACTGCGCCAGCCACGTGCGATAAAATCCATTTCATCGCACAGCGTATTCATGGATTTTAGCCTCCAAAACCAGCCGTGGCGCAGCAACCCTGCACCAGCGCCAGTTACGCCCCCAAGAATGCCCTCACGCAAGGAAAAGCCATCAAAATCCCCAATTCATCGCAAATGTCTGCGCTAACCCTGGACCAGTTCACAGGGCTGCCAAACAGCACATGCCAAGCGGGGAACGTGTATTTCAGGGGTTCGCGGGAAGTTTCACACGCGATTGGCCTGGGTACGTGTATATCAGGGGTGCGCGTGAAGTAACACACGCGATTCCATCAGGGCACGTGTATTTCAGGGGTGCGCGGGAAGTTCCACACGCAATTGTCCTGGGTACGTGTGTTCCAGGGATGCACGGGAAGTTTCACATGCAAATTCAGCAGGGTACGTGTATTTCAGGGCTGCGCGGGAAGTTCCACACGCGTTTGTCCTGGGTACGTGTGTTCCAGGGGTGCGCGGGAAGTATCACACGCAAATTCAGCAGGTTACGTGTATTTGAGGGGTGCGCAGGAAGTGTCACACGCGATTCCATCAGGGGACGTGTATTTCAGGGGTGCGTGTGAAGTTTCACACACAAATTCAGCAGGGTACGTGTCTTTTAGGGGTGAGCGGGAAGTTCCACACGCGAATTCAGCAGGTTACGTGTCTTTCAGGGGTGCGCGGGAAGTTCCACACGCGATCGTCCTGGGTACGTGTATTCCAGGGGTGCGCGGGAAGTATCACACGCAAATTCAGCAGGTTACGTGTATTTCAGGGGTGCGCAGGAAGTGTCACACGCGATTCCATCAGGGCACGTGTATTTCAGGGGTGCGCGTGAAGTTTCACACGCAAATTCAGCAGGGTACGTGTCTTTCCGGGGTGCGCAGGAAGTTCCACACGCGATCGTCCTGGGTACGTGTATTACAGGGGTGCGCGGGAAGTATCACACGCAAATCCCGCAGGGTACGTGTATTTCAGGGGTGCGCGGGGAGTACTACACGTGAATTGGCCGTGTGGGTCCTCCCAGGTGTTCCCTCTACACCCTCCACGGCCCCTGCAGGCAGCCCACACCACAGGGGACTACCCTGCACCCCTGCTCATGTCCCGCAGGCAGCCCATCCACCATGGGCATGCCCCCCATCCCAGCCACATGTCACCTTGCACTACTGATCAACAACGCATGTCTCCCAGCACCCTCACCCCCCAGCACTGTGGGGCACCTGCCAGCAGGCCCCCACTCATGTCCAACTCATGTCCCCCTGCACCCCCACACCCCAGCATCCAGGAGCACCCTCCACCATGCCCCCACTCATATCTCGCAGCACCCCCACCACCCAGCATCTAGGGGCACCCTCCACCAGGCCCCCACTCATGTCTCCCAGCACCCCCACCCCCTGTAGTGCAGGGCACCCTCCTCCATGCCCCCACTCATGCCTCCCAGCACCCCCACCCCCAGCAGTGCAGGGCACCCTCCACCATGCCCCCACTCATGTTCCCCTGCACCCCCACCACCCAGCATCCAGGGGCACCCTCCACCAGGCTCCCACTCATGTCTCCCAGCACCCCCACTCCCCAGCACTGTGGGGCACCTGCCAGCAGGCCCCCACTCGTGTCCAACTCATGTCCCTCTGCACCCCCATCCCCAGCATCCAGGGACACCCTCCACCAGGCCCCCACTCATGTCCCCCTGCACCCCCACCCCCAGCATCCAGGGGCACCCTCCTCCAGGCCCCCACTCATGTCTCCCAGCACCCCACCCCCCAGCAGTGCAGGGAACCCTCCACCAGGCCCCCACTCATGTCCCCCTGCACCCCCACCCCCCAGCATCCAGGGGCACCCTCCACCATGCCCCCACTCATGTCTCCCAGCACCCCCACCCCCCAGCAGTGCAGGGCACCCTCCACCATGCCCCCACCCATGTCTCCCAGCACCCCCACCCCCCAGCAGTGCAGGGCACCCTCCACCATGCCCCCACTCATGTCTCCCAGCACCCCCAACCCCCAGCATCCAGGGGCACCCTCCACCAAGCCCCCATTCATGTCCCCCTGCACCCCCACCCCCCAGCATCCAGGGGCACCCTCCACCATGCCCCCACTCATGTCTTCCAGCACCCCCACCCCCCCTGCAGCGCAGGGCACCCTCCACCATGCCCCCACTCATGTCTCCCAGCACCCCCACCCACCAGCAGTGCAGGGCACCCTCCACCAGGCCCCCCCTCATGTCTCCCAGCACCCCCACCCCCCAGCACTGTGGGGCACCTGCCAGCAGGCCCCCACTCATGTCCAACTCATGTCCCCCTGCACCCCCACCCCCCAGCATCCAGGGGCACCCTCCACCAGCCCCCCCCTCATGTCCCCCTGCACCCACACCCACCAGCATCCAGGGGCACCCTCCACCATGCCCCCACTCATGTCTCCCAGCACCCCCACCCCTAGCTGTGCAGGCGCACCCTCCACCAGGCCCCCACTCATGTCTCCCAGCACCCCCACCCCCGCAGAGCAGGGCACCCTCCACCATGCCCCCAGTCATGTCTCCTAGCACCCCTACCCCCCAGCAGTGCAGGGCACCCTCCACCATGCCCCCACTCATTTCTCCCAGCACCCCCACCCCCCAGCATCCAGGGGCACCCTCCACCATGCGCCCACTCATGTCTCCCAGCACCCCCACCCCCCAGCAGTGCAGGGCACCCTCCACCAGGCCCCCACTCACATCTCCCAGCACCCCCACCCCCCAGCACTGTGGGGCACCTGCCAGCAGGCCCCCACTCATGTCCAACTCATATCCCCCTGCACCCCCACCCCCCAGCATCCAGATGCACCCTCCACCAGGCCTCCACTCATGTCCCCCTGCACCCCCACCCCCCAGCATCCAGGGGCACCCTCCACCAGGCCCCCACTCATGTCTCCCAGCACCTCCACCCCCCAGCAGTGCAGGGGCACACTCCACCAGGCCCCCACTCATGTCCCCCAGCCAACACGTCATCAGAATCTAGATCCCTGGCCCTAATGGGCTGCCTCCACATGCCAAACACCCACCCAAGTATTGCATCCACCCACTTAGAAATGCCAATTACATGATACAACCCCAATGGCAAGTATGTAAATGAGCACATGTCCCTCACATACACACAATGGGTGTCAGTGAATGTCAAAACACATATCATGACATGCATGAAACCAATGAGATGCTACTACACATTGAAGTTTGATGAAGAAAATGTATTAAAAGCAACATAAATGGAATCAAAAATAAACAAACGACAATGGGAATTAAAAACAAAAAGCAGCGTGTCCGTAAAATAACGTAAAACCACAAATCATAATCTTCCGCCTACTGACGCTCTGCATCTATGGCGTGGCCCAACCGCTGCCACACGGAAGACACTTCCCGTCCTGGGTCCTCCTGCCCTCCGGCCGATGCCTGCCCCTCCGATGTCGAAGGCCCCGAGCCATCATGGCTCCCACCTCGTTGCTGCTGCTGTGCCTGTGCCCGTGCCCTGGCTCCTGCTGCCTGCACATCCTCCACCGGCCGGGGTGCAGTCGTTGATGTGGCCACCCCTGCTGGACGTCTGACTCCCGACTGTGGCAGGGATGTGTCCTCCACCAGCCTGGCGGCACCATCAGAGGCAGCTCCACAGGGCACCCAGGTGACAAATGGGTGGAAAGATGGCACGGAGGACGACTGGCGCATAGGGTGTTCAGTTGAGGAGGGGGTAGGAACAAGCTCCAGAAAACGGAGGAATCCGGCCTGGGTGACCTGTCCCAGTAGGCCGACGCGGTCAACGAGCCATTCGAGATGACGTGCAGTCTCTTCATGAAAAGACTGCAGGTCACCTCGCATGGCCCGTTCACGCAACGCCACACCAGTCAGGACAGGCTCAACCCGTACCTGGATAGCCACGTCCGCAGGCAGAGGAAGCCCAGTTGTTGTAAGCTCATCCCCTGCCTGAAAACGGGTCTGGACGTAGGCCTCCCTGCTGGTGCAAGATGATGCAGTGACAGGATCAGGGACAGGATTGCACACAGGCACCTCCGCGGCAGCCTGTGCTGTCTCCTGTCCCTGGTCCTGCACTGCACCACTAGCACCAGTGGAATCCCCACCTCCAGACCCCGTCTCTGTCGCTTGCACTGCCTCCTCCTCCACCAAACACCCCACCAACCTAGATGACTCCGTGCCATCTTCCCCCGTTGGGCCGTGTGGGGTCCCAGCTGCCCCTTCTGCTGCCGAGGAGTCGAACTCCGACCTCCGCCTCTTGGTCCTCCCCCAGGCAGCTGCGGCCTGGGACACGGCACCAGACTCCTCACTCCCGACGAGATGACAACCTGGGAGGGGAGCCGGGCCTTGCGTCTCCGGCTGGCGGTGCGATCCCCGCCGCTGTTCTCCACAGCACCTTCTCCGCCCTCTTCATCAGTTGACGCTGCAGACATGGAGAAATAAAACACAGGCATCAGGGCACTGTACAATGGACACATACACACATGACAGTTGTACATGAGTGGCATTGGCAAACCTCAGACATGGCATCACAATCGCCAACACACATGTCATTTCAACTCGCACACATGAGCCATACCAGAGCCATATCGCAACAGCGATCACCATCCATACACATACAACAGCATGAGCAGGCAAAGGTGACCCAGACATCACATGCAACACAGGGAGTGCACTACACATGCACACACACCACCACACCTGCATGCATGTGTACACCTCTGCCAACTGTCGCAGTGTTCAGATTGGCATCCATGTCACATCTGCCAATCAGGCTTCCACATCCCGCTGTCACATGCATCTATGCTGCATCACTGTTGCACCCTTGTCAAATACACACACATGCACATGTACACAGTGCTGATACATGCAGCTGAAACCAACATCCATGTGTGACATCACGAACATGCCTACTTACATACACATTCATCCAAACATGTGTGCCCACACAACTGCATTTGGCATGCAAGCCTACACACACAAGCACCATCCATGTCTCACACATGAGAGCACTCCCATGTGTTAGCCTCATGGGCATGTACACCCCACCCTATACTTGGCCCCATAAAAACACATGGGCAACCTGCACACTACTGGCACATCACCACACGCACAGCTTACAATGATGATGCATGTACACTTACCGCTCGACTCCAGACGGGTCTGCCTCTCAAGGACCTGGACATGGAGCGCTGGGGATATGCGTTCCAGGACCCTCATCTGATCGTCCGACAAGTGGCCCCGGCGCCCCTTAGCATCCGGTGCCTTCAAGAGGCGCCCTGCCTTGTTGAGGGTCCTGGACCTGAAGTCCTCCCAGCGCTTCTTGACATGATGGAATAGTCGGACTGCCACCCCCTCCGCGTTGATGGCAGTCACGATGTCGGTCCAGATCCGAGTCTGTCCTTCCTTGTCGGCACGCAAACTTCCGAAGAGGGCATCATACTGCCCCAGGACTTGCTCCACCAGGACACCAACTTCGGTGGCAGTGAAGCTGGTGCCCCTCTGCCTCTCTGGCCGGGGGTTGCCAGTGGTGCCAGATGTTGCAGTGCCCGACATGACAACCCCAGAGGCAGGAGTGGGTGGGCAACTGGGTCCTGGGGCTGGTCTGTGGAGCGATGGAATCCCAGTCGGGAGTCTTCGGTTCCAGTAGGGGTGGTCACAGCAACAGCACCCCTGGCTGATGTGCAGGCAGCAAATGGCAGGGCACGTGGGCAGTAGGCAATCAGGCAGCAGATGGCAGGTGGGAGTGTGCTCGGGGCTCTGGGGGGCAGTAATTCGGCCTTCTGGGCAGGAGCGTGGTCTTCCGTGTGCTTACGCGTGACCAGCTTGATACGGAGTGATTTGGCACGTGAAAATCCAGCACGTCTGCGTGTAATTCGAGGAAAGGGCCTTAGCGCGTAAGCGTGTCAGCACACGTACGCGAATTCATTGGCCCAAAGGCCACCAGCGCGTATGTACACGGGTGCATGTTACACGTCCAATGACTGCACGTCAGAGTGTCAGCTCGTGTAATTGGAGGATGGGGCCTTAGCCCGTACACGCGAAAGTGACGCTGGACGTGTGGGCATGTTTAAAAGGTACGTGTAGAACGGCATTTCCTTGTACGTGCTTTTCGTGGAGAGCGAGTGGGTGAAATCTGTACTTCTTGTCGGTTCACACGCGATTTACTTCATGGCATTCCAAGTTCGTACTCCCTGTTACCTCTAACAGCTTTTTCTCGTTTTGTCTTTTTCCTGGGCCTGTTTCCTCAAACAGCGTTCACTTCTCCTGTTGTCCTGTCTCCTCAGACAGCGTACAATTCTTCTTTTGGCAGGGGTGTTGCCAACGCGCACACGCGCGTATTTTTCGCACGATTTTTCCTGGCAGACGGTGAGTCGCACACGTATTTAACATCTGTGCTTGCCCCGTGTGTTGCCTACCCCTTCAGAGGTCAGTCTAGGCTGCGTGTAACACGCATACATTCATTTCTGTGTTTCTGGGTGCCACAGCGTAGTGCAGGTTTATTTTTCCATGCACGTGGTCTAGGAGGGGTTGCGTGCACATTATCTCCCTTTTTTGGGGTGCCTGTGCATTGCGTGACCCGTCATCTTCCCCCAGGGGTCACAAACAGCCTTGCTAGAGCACTAGGGTACAAATTCCATCTAGTACCCTACCCCTTTGACCCCCAATTGCCCAGGACAATAGTTTACTGCAACTCCCATACGCACAACAACATCAGTGCCATGGTTGGGAGGCGAGCACGCGGTAAGGGTGGCAAAGGTGGCCGAGCCACAAGAGGTGGGCGTGGTGGATACGGTAGGGGACGTGGACGGGACTTGCAGGGTGCCCCTAGCCCCCCATGTGTGGGTGACCAGTCAGGGACACCCTGCCCCCCCCCCGGTTGAGGGTAACATGGCTGACACCATCCCTGCTCAGCCCTTGTTGGACCAGCCCATTGTGGCACCAGACCTGGCACAGGGTGACTCCATGGCTGACTTCCATGTCAGCAGGTCTAGGCCACGTGTGGCGGTGCACGTTGTTAGGGAGAATTCTCTGTTTAGGCTGAATTTCCTAACCTAGTGAGTCCCCCATCAGCTTTGCTGGATTTCTGGAGTTTGTTTTCTTCCATCCTGCCAAGAGTGAGACTCTTTTTCTCCGACTCTTGGACATGAATGTGGTTAATTCCTTTGAATGTCAATGTGTTCTATGGGCTATGGGGTCTTTTACTCCATAGGGTCTCATATGTTTTACTATGTGTGTTACACCGCACCCTCCGTGCCGTAACACTGGGGCATCCTAGAGGATCCCCACCATAGACTCCATACCCTGGGACTGACTACTGTCTCCCAGGGCATGTAAAGTCACCATTGGCTTTACTAGACCTAAAATTTACTAACAGAACTAATACAAACCATCCTATTGTGGACGTACTAGTAGGGGTAATTTGATTGCCCCTGGGTCTGTTATTCGAGGGGGCACTGTCCCGTCCCCCCTCGTCGAGTTTTGGCTGGTGGCAGTGGAAACTACTTGTTATATTCGACCCCGAATATAACTCTATGGGATTCTTCCCATTGTTGGAGGTTAATACTTTTTCTCGTTAGTCTCTAACATACCGTCGGTTTATTTGTCTTCAATAAATCTACTGGTTGGTATTTTCTGCCAGAACTCGGTTTTTAAAATGGCGTCTGTGTTCGTCTCTGTAACTCTGAACCAAAGGTTGAGCCCTTTTGTTCCACTTTTATCGGGCTTCTACACAGAAGCCCTCCAAAGTGGTGCCATTCTGTCTGGGTACCACAGGGGGTGTGGGAGGGGGTTTAGGCACCCTGGACTGAGTTGCCTTGTCAACTCAAGTCGCACTCTGGTGTGATTGGCCCAAGTGGTGAGCCACCCCGCTCACCACTTAGCGTGTTTTGATTGACAGCTAGGCTGAATGAATGGGGTTTTTTTTGCATAAAAGCAGACGTCGCCACAGGACCTAAGAATCTGACGAGGGTAACGCTGAGCCGACCTGCAACGACGACACCTCCGGTGGAGCCCTGCTGAACCGTCTCACCACTTCCCAACGACAGAGGAGATCTCCCGGCTGGAGAGTCTTTTTTTGACCCTTACGGCATTATTTTCTAAAACTTGACATCTCCCTAAGTCTTTTGCCGTTGCTCTGACAAAAAGAATATTGCCATAATCCAGTCTTGATAGTACAATGGCCCTACCTATAGTGGCTATGTTGCCTTCATCCAAGAAAGGGCAAATGGCCTTTATTAGCTGTAAATAATAATCTGAGTTTTTTTGTAGATAGTTGACCTGTGCTTCCACATTCAGTGAGGAATTTACCATAATTCCCAGGGTTTTTACCTTGTTTGATACCTGGATTTCGGCTTCATTTATCCTGAAAGTCCCGTACTCAGTTCCAAGTTTGTCAAGAGAGGCAATGTGCCCAAATAGCATAAGTTCTGTTTTCGTGTCATTAAGGCACATCCAGTTCCTCTGCATCCATTCATTTATTTCCTGATAAACAGATGCAATCTTCTCACTATCCTCAATATATGATCCTTTTAATTCAATGACCAACTGCGTATGGTCCGCATATTTTGTGAAAAACACTCCAGCTTTCACCAGGATTTCGCACACACTGCGGATATAAATATTGAACAGCATAGGTGAGAGACTCGCACCTTGAGGGACTTCAAATAATATTGCCATGGGTCAGAGAAATTATTCCCCCAATGTACTTTCGCTTGGCGGTCAGTGGGAAAGGACACTAGCCACCTTAGTGCTACTTTGGAACTGCCCACGTTGTCTCTCAGAGACTTTGCTAACAATTTATGATCGACAAGATCGAAAGCTGCACTTAGATCCAGCAGCATCAGAATCCCTGTTTTTCCTCTGTCCATCAGCCCCAACATATGGTTCTGGAGGTCCAGCATAGCAGTCTCAGTGCTATGAGATGCCCTGAAGCCTGATTGTTGTGGGTGTGGTACTTCCTGTTGCTCTAAATAGTCTTGTATAGCGGTATAGAAATTCTATCTGTTATTTTAAGTATAAAGTTAGAATTTGTGATGGGACGGAGGTTCGCTGGATCCTTAGGATCCAAACCCACTTTTTTTACCAGTGGCGTAATTGTGAAATTTTCTTTTTTAGGTACGGTACCCTCCTTAAAAGAGGCATTAATAATTCTCGCCAAAATGCAAACTGTTCCTTATTTTCAAGTATAATGTAAGTGGGTAATATATTTTCTGCGCACATCGTGGGTTTCATGTGCCCCATGACTTCCATTAATTCCCCTACTGTAATAGGAGAAAAAATGAAGTTCTCCAGTCCTTCCTCTGACCTACAGTCCTCTAACCGGTGTTCCAGTTTCAGTACATTCCTAGCCTTGATTAGATTTTGTCTTGCTTTTTCAATTTTTGCTGCAAAAGCTTCTTGTGCCACATCACAGTCTTCCTTAGATGGAAGGAAGGGTGGAGTAAGCATCTTTGGTTTCTCTATATTTTTTAATATTTCGAATAATTTGCTCGTTGAATTAGTTGTGGCTTCTATTTCCTTGTTAAAATAGTTAGCCTTTGCTGTTCTTATGTTGTCTCTGTATTTTATATTGATTTGCTTCCACCTTTCTTTATTTTCCTCTGATTTATCTTGTTGCCACTTCCTTTCAAGTGCTCTTTTTTCTTTTTTTATTGTTTCTAACTCAGAGTTAAACCATTTCTGGTTATTGCTATCTTTACGGGTTATCTTGGATTTAAGTGGCGCTCGTTAATCCACCAGGTCTTGGATTTGTGTTAAATACTTATTGAGCAAAATGTCACAACTATCCTGAGCCTGGAAAGACTGTGTAATTTTATCTAGATAAGGCTGGATTTGTTCAATCTTGAGGTTTTTATAATTTCCGCTAGTGACCTTGATGTAGGGATTCTTTAATTTTGCAGGAGTCTGTAAAACAATGTCCACAGAGACCAAAAAGTGGTCACTCCATATGCATGGTACCGTAGAAATCATATGTGACTGCAGATTATGGGATATAAGCCAATCCAATTGGTTTCCTTGAGGTTTCGCAGGTTCATTGTTGATAACCTCGAAATCTAGATTTTTAAGTGTTTTTTCCAAGGCTATAGCATCTCTATCTTTCTTGTTTCCCCTCCAGTAATTAAAATCGCCAGCTACCAATGTGGATACGTCACTCGATCTTAAGTTAATTAATTGTGAACTGAGCTCATTCACGAACTCTGAGATCAGGGAGGGATGCCTATAGAGAAGCACTATATTAAAGCAATTAGGTGTGAAAACTAACTTCAGCTGGATTGATTCACACCCTCTACAGCTGAAACTGACTTTGTACAATTGTGTGGGCAATTCTTTTAACTTCTGCAAGTTTGTCAAAGTGGATGTTGCAAACTGAATGTTGTTGCAATGTGGATATGTGTGCACGCCAACAACTGTACTAAATGCTCCATTGATTAAACCTTGTTCTATGTCAAGGTTACGTTGCAGAATTACTCTGCAGTTTAGACACAGAGTTAATACTTTTTCTAATCCAGCTGTGTTGGGGATACATTTTTCTAAGCTATTTAGTTGTGCTGTTGCATGTTGACACATAGGGAGTGTCATGCCGTGTACATCTAGTTTGTCTGTGGAGCTGATATGCAGTATGGGTTGAATTTATTTTTTAACATTGTCTTGCTGAATTGACTACAGCTTGCAGGGGTTGGGATTAAGGACATGCATTTTATGTTTTGTTGAGTTAATTGTTCCATGGCTTCAGGAACAGATGTTTTTCACCCATATAGCTCATTGATTAGTCTACTATTTAAGATGGATTTTGCATCTTTAGTAATCAGACCAGATCACACTCACTCCACCGCTGCCCCCTCTGAACCCTCATCCCCAAAGTCTACCCTCTCCTCATCCCTTACCTAATCACCTTCTTTAACATCTGTCTCTCCTCTGCTACCTTCCCTTCAGCCTTCAAATGCGCTACCATCATCCCTATCCTGAAGAAACCCTCTTCCAGCCCTCTTCTTGCCTCCAGCTTCAGACCAATCTCCATTCTCCCCTTTATCTCACAGCTCCTCAAGTGCCTAGCCTACTCACAACTCTCAGCTTTTGTCTCATCACACTCCCTCCTCCCCACCTCTCAGTCTGGTTTCCGCCCTAAACACTCCACTGAGACTGCTCTCACTTATGTACTCAATTCTCTCCTCAACGCTCGCTACGCTAAGCAATCCTCAATTCTCATCCTCCTTGACCTCTCGACAGCCTTTGACACCGTAGATCACCCCTTATTTCTTAGCACTCTGTCCTCCTTTGGCTTCAAAGGCTCTGTCTTCTCCTGGCTCTCCTCTTACCTCTCCAACTGATCCTCTACTGTCTCCTGGGGTGGCCGCACCTCCTCCAACTTCCCCCTGAACTATGGTGTTCCCTAGGGCTCTGTACTCAGACCTTTCCCTTTATCTCTCTATACCTCCCTTCTCGCCCCGTCATCTCTTCTTTCGGCATCTCCCACCACTTCTATGCGGATGATACCCAACTCTTTCTCTCTTTCTCTTCCTTCACCTCTAACCTCCACCTCACTCTCACTTCCTGCCTTACGGCCATAAAAATTGGATGTCATCCCATTTTCTTTCCTTTAATACTGACAAGACTGAAGTTCTTTTCTTCCCTCCTAGCACTCTCTCACCTTCCCCTCCTCCCTTCATCCACTTTCCCCCTTCCCATCTCCCCATATCGAACCATGCCCGCAACCTTGGGCTCCATATTGACTCCTCTCTCTCCTTCTCCAACCACATCTCTCTAACCTCTCGTGCCTGTCGCACCACCTCTTCGACATCCGTAAGATCCGCTCCTCCCTCACCTTTCATGCTTCTAAACTCCTGATCTCCTCCCTTATTTTCTCCCGTCTCTTCTACTGCTCCTCTCTTCTCTTTGCACTCCCTGTCTCTCACCTGACTCCCCTAAAATCCATCTACCACTTCTCTATCCGCACTCTATGTCTTCTTGGCCCTCGAGACTCTATTTCCACCTCTCTCAACTCGGCTGGCTCCCCTTCCTCTTACAATTGAAATTTCAATTCCTCTGCCTTGTCTACAAATCTCTCCACGTCCTCGCCCCCCCTATCTTTCCTCCCTCCTCTCATTTTACTTTCCCTCCCGCTCTCTCTGCTCAGCTGATCTCCACCTTCTCACTGTACCCCCAGCCCCTTGTGCCTCCTCACGCTTCGGCTCCTTCCAACTCTTGGCCCTCCTCCACTGGAACACTCTACCTCTCTCTATCCGCTCCACACCTACCTACCCATCTTTCCGCTCCTCCCTGAAAGCCCATCTTCTCCACTCCTTCCCTGACTCTCCTTCCCTACCTCTCTCCCCCTTCTCCCTTCTGTCGATGACCACAAATTGATACTGTAACCACAATAGTGCGTAGGAGGTCACCCGGGGGCTCCCCCCCTTCCCCTCCCCTCCTTCCCCCTCCCTCATCTGAGTAAATTGTTCTAAATACTGTTCCACTGGTTTGTTTCATGTTTGTAAATTATGCTTCATTCATTACTGTACCTGTTGTTATTTTGTAAAGTGCTTTGGTGTAAAGCGCTATATAAACTCAATAAACATAAACATAAACATAAACATAAACGTTAACATTTTTTAGCATACATGAGGTCTGCTGACTGACGCATGTTTTGAGTTAGTTCTCTGTGGTGTCCAATGCTGGTAAGTGTGTTACGGCATTGTGTGTGTCCTTATGTTTTGAAAATAGGTTGTCCTTTTACTGTTGTTAACAGTAGGAGGTATCCAAAAACAATAATGTGTTTTCCTCCAAACAGTAGATCGTAGTTGGTTTTTAGGACTTCTTGCATTCTAAGGTGAATTAAAGCCAACATGAGGTTGGAAACCATGCTTGCTACATCTATCAGGAACATTTACATTTGTTTCAGAATTCTGCATACTTCAGTAGCAGCTTCTGCTGATAATTTACATTATTCTAATTTGTTTTGGTGTTCTACTGGGAGGAACAGTATTTGGTGTAAAGTTACACCTCCTATGATGTAGGCAGCTAAACCTGTGGGGGCTGTTACAACAGCCAAAAAGGTTGTTGCTTTTTAAATGTTGTAGAAATGTGCTGATTATTTCAATTAAGAATGTTTTACCAGAACCAGCTTCACCGCTATACAGGAGCAGAGGTTTATAATGTTTATTGCTACAAGTTTTAGTTTCATGTTTGAAACCAAGTTCAATTTATTCAGTGACTTCCAGATAAATGGTGAGTTGTGCATCATTTAGCTGTGATTTCAGCACTGGTAAGTCTTATTCATATTGTTTAGATTGATACATGGTATTTTCTAACTCAGTCATGGCAATCTCTGCTTCATTTAGAATGAGTGGTTCTACACGTGGTGCTTGGCTTTCTGTAAGGGAAGGTTGAATGCCCTCAGGAGAGTCTTTATCTAGTTGATCTTCAATTTCTTCCTGGCGTTCGTTGTTCAACATTTCTTTGTATTGTTTGTATTGTTTATAGTAGTTTTGGGCTGTGTCGTACAGGCATATATTTTCCAAAGCAGTACTTTTGTTTGGTTAGTATGTGTCAATTATATTGTTATTTAAAATGTCCTTGCTGTTGGGATCATTTGTGGCTATTGTTTCTATCTCTTGGTAGGATTTTATGAATCTTTTTCGGGATGTATCCGCACCAACCTGGCATTCGCAAACAGTAGAATTACGTTCTGGAAAAGACCATACAATCACATGGCAGCAGTTTCCATTCATCGCTCATTGATACAATTTTCGTTTTGCCTGATAAGCTGCATCAGCTTCAACAAAAAAATTGTCTCAGCAGCCGCAGTGGCTTCGCACGACCGTGCTAATTCAATAACTATGTCTGGACTTGGGCACAGTCCTTAAACACACTATTAGACCAACTAATCTACGGCCAAACAACATGTCTTATCGACCGAATACCACCAGTGCGCGGATAACACGCCAATACCACAATAATGCCCATTTTCCAAAACTCCAGGGTATCATCATTCACTCCTACCCCTTTTCCTTTCAGCACGGCTAACCAGCCCACTGGCACCCACACTTGGGAGGACCAGCCCACCCCACCTGGAGGCTCAACCCTCAAACCCAAATGGGTAAGAATCCAACCCTTTTATTTCTATGAGGCTATTTTCGAATTCTATCCAGCTCTCTGCTTACCCAACCCTAATTTTTTGTCCTCTGTTCTTCTCCCTTGGTACATTGTTTTCATTTTGTTTTGCTAACCAAACTGCAAATTGGCACCTGATCTTCCTAAACTGTGATGATTTTGTTCTGTCCAATCAACTATATTTTTCTGTTACTATCACTTGCAATCACCCGACATGGTAAATCACCTCTCCTGGGTGTCACATTGTGTTTTTGCCCTAATCGCAATTTGTTTTTCTATGTTTCGTGATACTGCCTATTAATGTATGCATAATGGATGAGAATGAAATATCCTCAATACTAATTGGCTTTGAATGTCACCACACTGGGTATACCACATCACCACCTCACTAAAAACACAGCCTTGAAAAAGACTTAGGTTGAAACGCGCGTCGGCTGTGTAACATATCATCATGTTATGAATATTACCTTTACATCCAATGATGTTTTTCATTGGTGCTGACTACAACAAGGAATAAACCTAAAAACCTCATGTTTGACACACTAATAACCTGACTCATCTATTATTTGTGCAAACTACCTACCAACAATTACTGGATTATCAAATCCAACCAGCGCCTTTCCAGTCCAGAGTTTGTCAAACCCCACAAATCTTCTAGACATTAGGAACCTCGGAGTTGGTTCCTTGACAAACTAGGACTCTGGCTCCAGGTCTAACTCAGTCGACAACCGAATAGTGGGTGCGCAGGCGAGAGGGAATCCCGCCAAAACTCCACCCATGCCAAAAATACAACTCAGGGAACGGATCCCCCGCAGCACCTAAGCCAACATGGCTGACTATCTGGAATCAAGAAAAACTGATACTAAGAATCTCTTCGCACCGAAAGGATCTACAGTGCATGCATTTCCCCCTACCCCAAGGGCGCCAGATAACCTAAGGCAACATTTTATAAAACTTGAAAGACTTTGTACCAAGGAAATAAATACAATTTGGGAGAGATTCACCCTCCAAACTTACCTGGAACAAGAGAAAATCCCAAGGGGCCTAAGAATCATTATTTTTCCGGACTTCACTGACCCAGATGACGCAGATCTAGCTGCCAAATGGGAAGAAAATCTTATCATGGGCTCCAAAATAATGATGGAATTGCTCCTAGAACATGCGGATAGAGCACATGGGAGATTGGTTATACAGATTGACCAACTCAAGGATGACATCGAAACCAACAACGCTCCTGCGGCTATCAAAGATAAAAATTACAAAACTATGTACGAAATTTTACGAATCCACTAGGATGAAGTTAAAATCAGGAAATGCAGGAAATTCGCAAGGGATGAAAGATTATCAAGATAATAGTGTCTTTACCTTTCAACCTAATTTTGACAACATACAAGGAAATAATTCAAAAGATAGTTCTGCATCTAGCTCCCCAGCAACATCTGACGCTGACAGTGAACCAGAACCAGAACAAGAAACAGAAGAAAATGAAGATTGTGATCAGGTAATAGAAACAGCACAAGGAGAAACAGATGGAGCAGCAACCCCCCTCGAAAAAGAAAAAGACTGAGTTGCACCAAGATTGTCCGGACAACATGAGCTAAGCAGAAGCATTGGCTACAACTGTCTTGACGAAATTCAGCGATACAGGAAAGGAACCAGAGCACCACAGCAAAAACAGCAACAACAACAAAAAAACAACAAACAAGTTCATTTTTTAGGCCCTACCCGGGGCAACATACCACCAAGATTAGAACCAAGAGAGGCAAGAGAGCGGGGACCAAGAAACGCTCAAGAAGAACAAGAAAGCGCTATCAGGCTAACAAGATCCAAAACACAGCTACAGCAACAAGCACCAAGGTAACACATCCAGTGACGAACCTCTCCAAGTATATCCTTTCTGAACATGATTCAGAAATTCTAAACAAAGGACTTTCCTTTGCACCAGCCAAACACACCAACTTTGTAAATGCTCAAATTGATCTATTCAAGTACGTCAGGAAATTAAAGCTCAAGAAATTTTTCGCAAAGCAAATCAAGTGGAAACAACCTAAAACTATAACAGTGCCCCTGAGCACTTTAGACATGGAACACCTTGATTGCACCCACCTCTTGACGAACCTTGACCAATCACCAAACAGAGAAAGGCAGACTATGTCACAGAATATACAAGATTTGAACATTGAGGAAAGCAACCTTAAAATACCAGAAATGAAGCAGAAATCCAAATTTACCCCAAATTTACAAGGGGACAATGCAATAGACATCTTCAGCCAAGCAGTTACAAGAGACCTCCAAGCAATAGAGGACCGTCTAAAATCAAATCCCTCGAGGATAGTGGATAACATTACTAGCAAGGAACGACTCGCACTCAAAAGATTACAGGATAACCACCAAATCGTAATCAAGGAAGCAGATAAGGGCGGCAACGTAGTCATAATGGACTTAGCTGACTACGTCAGAATGGCCATTACTCACCTAACCACCCCCGGTTGCTACGACACCATTAACATGAACCCGACAAATGAAATCATAACGGAAGCAAACAGGATGCTGGCCAAATGGCATAGACGTGGACTCCTGTCAGACGATGAAATGAAGTATCTACAACCCTCACATCCCAGGATGCCAACAATATACTTCTTGCCCAAGATACACAAGAAGTTTGACCCCATACCGGAAGGATGACCTATTCTGAGCGGGATTGGTTGGATCACTGAACCTCTAAACAAATATATTAACAATGTCCTGGCATCTGAGGTACCCAAGATACCTACTTTCCAATGTGACACAATGCATACCTTGTTGATCCTACAAGAAATTGTATGGAACAATGATTACACTCTTGTCACTCTCAAAGTTAAAGCCCTCTACATGTCCATTGACCATGTACTAGCTCTCAAGGCCATTGATTTTGCCTTTACAAAAGCATCAGCTTCGTTCTGGTCACACCTGGAACTCACAAAGGAACTTTTGGAATTTTCACTAACTAACACCATTTTCCTTTTTGACCAACTGTACTACAAGCAAACAAAAGGCATAGCCATGGAGGCCACATATGCACCCTCCATGGCCAATCTTTTCATGCACCACTACGAGCAAGCACATGCCTTCACTAACCATGACTTTAACAAACTGATCCACACTTGGATACGATTTATTGATGACATCCTGATGATCTGGCGTGGAACAAAAGAAGAACTTGACTCATTTAAACTCTACTTGAACCAAAACAACTTTGGCATTCAACTAACAGGCTCCTCAAGCAAGGAAAACATTGATTTTCTGGACATTACCATCACACCAGCAGGTACAAGGCTCACAACCACAACCTACAGAAAACCAACGGAGGTCAACTCTGTCCTATATGCCTCAAGCTGCCACAAGAAATCTGTAATCAATAATATCCCCAAGGGGGGATTTCTTCGAGCCAAAAGAAACTGTAGTGGTCTACCAGCATTTGGAAAGGAATGTTCAACACTCAGCAAACGTTTCCACGAGAGAGGCTATCCTGAGCAATCAATCCAATCAGCTATAACTATGGCTAACAACAGAGAACGTAACACGCTCCTGACCCCCAAAGTACACATCAACAAAGAGGAGACAAAAGACAGCCAAATACGATACATCACGCAATTCTGCAGTGATAGCCATCGAGTACAGAGAATCCTCAAGAAACATTGGCATATCCTAACAATTGATGAAGACATTAGGGCATGGATCCCAGATAAACCAACTTTAACCTATACCAAAGCCAGAACACTTAAGAACATTCTCAGTCCGTCATTTATGGCACCGATTGCCAAAACTGACACCAACTGGCTCACCAGCAACAAACCAGTAGGGTTCTACAAATGTGGAACCTGTTCTATGTGTAAATTCGCCACCACAACTAAGACAGTAACTTTCAGCACCACTGACACACATACCATTGGGCAATATATAAACTGTAAATCTAAATTTGTGGTGTATGCTATCAACTGTGTCTGTAACCGGAAATACATTGGAAGCACGAAAAGAGAGCTCAAAACAAGGATCAGGGAACATCTGAACTCCCTTCACTCTCAGGACACCATATACCCACTGGCACTACACTGGCAGGAAAAAAACCAGTGGGACAACAAGGATGACATCACCTTCATGGGCCCTGGACAAAATACCAATCAACGTAAGAGGTGGAGACAGAGAACTCCAACTACGTCAGAGAGAAGCGAAGCTGATATGCAAATATCGAGCGGTTACCTCTGGATTGAACAGTAACCATGATTTCCATGTGTTCTTATAACAGTGTATACATACAAATGTAGGAATTCTGTATATTGTATATGTCAAAACATTTTTCAGTGACTTTCTTGTCATTTTTGGAATTCATGCCACCACATACGGTACCCCATCATCATAGTGGTGGGTATTAGCTCCTTTTACTATTTTGAATTCCTGTTCACCCTATGTTTTTACTCTCCAACACAATAATAAGCTCTCCTGCCCCTCCTGCAACTACTTGCCCATTAACAGGCCTTCACTTATTCATTCTGCCCTTCTTACCAACTAACTGCCCACCATTAGGCCCTCTGCAAAATCTTGTTCTGTTAACTTGCCCAAGTTCACCCACATTCCCTTCCACCCGCCGCCTCATTAGGGCTGACTCAGTCCCCTGAGTCTCCTAGTCCCTTTCACAACTGGACCAATCTCCATTACGTTGCATCTTGAGCATAACTTTCAAACCATGAACTGGCACTGCCACCAATCTCAGTATTCACCATGGTGTAATACTCGCTTTTCATCACCCACAATAACATTACTGAATGTGCTACACCCAGCACCATGACGTGTATTGGCCCAGCAGACAATCCGCGGGCCGGTTGCAACAAGCGAATCAGATCGCTCGTTGACGGAACCAACCACAGTGCTCCTTCCTTATCTTCAGGAAGGAGTGCGACTCTATGGCAGCCGATCCATGACTCCACACACCAGCACTGCCAAACCCGGCCAAGGTAAGCGCTAACGCGGGACATCCACCGCGCCACTACGGACACATCCGCAACTACTTCCCCTCAATCTCGCGGTCCTGCCGACTCATAGCCCCCCTGGGAAATTCACTATTGCTCACTTATTGTTCCCCTATTTTACGTGAATCCAACTGCTAAATGCACGTTGTTTGATACTAGCACCGAGGACTCACTCGCAGCCCTAGATTCACTCAGCCCTGGCAAACTTAATGCTCTCAATCCAAGCACATTTTACCAACGCACCTTGCTGATAATACTACAAGCACCCCAATCGGGCACACCGCTTTTACTGAAACTGTAGCTCCCTCCGCACCAACCTGGCATTCGCAAACAGTAGAATTACTTTCTGGAAAAGGCCATACAATCACATGGCAGCAGTTTCCATTCATCGCTCATTGATACAATTTTCGTTTTGCCTGATAAGCTGCATCAGCTTCAACAAACAGACTGTCTCAGCAGCCGCAGAGGCTTCGCACGACCGTACTAATTCAATAACTATGTCCGGACTTGGGCACAGTCCTTAAACACACTATTAGACCAACTAATCCACGGCCAAACAACATGTCTTATCACCCGAATACCACCAGTGCGCGGATAACACGCCGATACCACAATAATGCCCATTTTCCAAAACTCCAGGGTATCATCATTGACTCCTACCCCTTTTCCTTTCAGCACGGCTAACCAGCCCACTGGCACCCACACTTGGGAGGACCAGCCCACCCCACCTGGAAGCTCAACCCTCAAACCCAAATGGGTAAGAATCCAACCCTTTTATTTCTATGAGGCTATTTTTGAATTCTATCCAGCTCTCTGCTTACCCAACCCTAATTGTTTGTCCTCTGTTCTTCTCCCTTGGTACATTGTTTTCATTTCGTTTTGCTAACCAAACTGCAAATTGGCACCTGATCTTCCTAAACTGTAATTTGTTTTGTCCAATCAACTATATTTTTCTGTTACTATCACTTGCAATCACCCGACATGGTAAATCACCTCTCCTGGGTGTCACATTGTGTTTTTGCCCTAATCGCAATTTGTTTTTCTATGTTTCGTGATACTGCCTATTAATGTATGCATAATGGATGTGAATGAAATATCCTCAATACTAATTGGCTTTGAATGTCACCACACTGGGTATACCACATCACCACCTCACTAAAAACACAGCCTTGAAAAAGACTTAGGTTGAAACCCGCGTCGGCTGTGTAACATATCATCATGTTATGAATATTACCTTTACATCCAATGATTTTTTTCATTGGTGCTGACTACAACAAGGAATAAACCTAAAAACCTCATGTTTGACACACTAATAACCTGACTCATCTATTATTTGTGCAAACTACCTACCAACAATTACTGGATTATCAAATCCAACCAGCGCCTTTCCAGTCCAGAGTTTGTCAAACCCCACAAATGTATCTGGACCAAGGTTTAGCCAGACATTGGTCCTAATTACGAGACCGACGATAGCCATGCAGGTAAATCCGGCAGGCTTCCGCCAGACCTGTAAACAGTTACCGGCGCCTGGCTTGCTGGTAACACTGGGGTATTACAACCACGGCTGCCGGTAAGTCAGGCTCCGGTAACTATGTTGTTCCCCATTCCCATAGAGTCCTATAGGACTCTATGGGAGTGGGGACCATTGAAACACTGGTACCGTCATTGACAGTGCCAGTGTTTCAGTGAAAGTCTGCGGGCGGGTGCCGTTGCGCCCATCAGGGCAGACCTGGTGGTCGGGACGGCACCCGTCCACAGAACTCGTAGTTTACCGGTCTGGAAACAAAGATGCCGGTAAGCTTACCAGCACTGTTGTTTCTGGACCGGCAAACTTGTAATGAGGGAAATTGTGTTTCAGATTTGCCATATATGTAGCACTGTCGCACCTGCAAGTTCCATGGGAGAGCATGTTTTTACCGAAGCTGTACTTTTCTGTGACAGTGTTTTGTCAGATGATATGTCATCCCAGAGGTCTTTTAGCTCTGTTTCCCAACTGTGGTGGCAAATCTTGCAATTGAAGAGGAATTGTCTGCAATGTTGTGTATGCCTATGTTTGCAAGAGGGAAATGATTGCATTGTAACCATTGATGTACTTGGATGCTTTGTCCCTTTTAATGTTGTATTTGTTTTGTAGGGGATTTGCCTTTTGCACTGTGTCTAACAGAAGACATCAACCAATTTGCTTGTCCTTTTTTGCAACCTGGTCTACGGAAGCCAAAGTGACATTTGGTATTGTTTTTACCTTTGTTTTTATATCTACGTCAGCCGTATTTCCCACACTTATGTTTTTGGAAGCATATGATTTGTGTATTTAGGTCACTATGGGCCTCATTACAAGTCTGCTGTTCAGAAATACGGGTGACGGTACCAACATACCAGCACCCTTTCCAATCCGGCAGACTACAACATTGCTTTCTGGTTTCTCTGCACCCGGCAGGTCTAACCTGCCGTGTGCAATGGCCCCGGAAAGCAGAGTTGTCACGAAAGCCAATGCTTGCGAGCCCCCTACGGGACTCCAAGGGAATGGGGACTAACATTTTCTGCCGCCTGGCTTCCCGGGCCACCGGGACTTGTAAAGTCCCGGTGGCATCAGGAAGTAATGCGGTGGAAACCAACATCGTAATGAGACCCTATGTGTGGTTTCTTACGGGATGTCACAGGTAATGTATTTTTCAATAAACTGTAAATCATGGCATCACTGTGATGGCCGAATTTGGGAGCATCTTTTATCCGCAACAGCATGTTGATGGTTGGTGCTCCTCTGGATTGATTTTTTTCTCCAAAAGAAGTGTTGCACTTCTCACCGAGCTATGGGGTAGTTTTATTTCAGATGAAGTGCAGCATGGCAATGAAGCAATGGTGAAACTACCTTGATTCATTGAGGGGCCAAGGGAACACAGTTCTCCTGGTGTTTATATATCTATTCTATCTTTATTTTGGTTTGCAGTGCAAAATACGTTGTGCAAGTCATCCCATGCGTACTCTACACAACTTAAAGTAACAAACCATATTGGTGGGCCTAAGTTCCTTAGCATACAACGTACCTCAGCATGATGCTGTACCCAGTATTCTTTAGTACCACGCATGTTTGCCAAGAGATGTGGCCTACTTGGCTGTAAAACTTAATCTTTGTCTTTTATCTTTTGAAAGTGTTGGGTAGCGGACATGTTAAAAAAATGGTTTATTTTGTGATTCAATGACCTATGATGTTGATACTGTTGTTTGTTGTATCTTGTTGAAAATAAGAAATAAAGAGTTAAAAAAAAAATTAAGAAATTAGAGATGCTTTTTAATTTGTGTG
Source organism: Ambystoma mexicanum (assembly GCF_040938575.1). NCBI lineage: Eukaryota > Metazoa > Chordata > Amphibia > Caudata > Ambystomatidae > Ambystoma > Ambystoma mexicanum. Next base: position 361,325,656 of record NC_090922.1, read on the forward strand.
CAACTCCATAACATAGAGTTGCTAGTTCACTTTCAAACAGGAGGTGGAAAATGTATTCTACATTTTGTATGAATCTGGGGTCTTCAGAATACATTTGTAAAGATTGATATTCTGATGCACTCATGTTTGTGGTTCTTTCATCATAACTTCCTCCTTTTCCTGTAGGAAAGAGTATAGGAAAAGAAAGTTATTCTACACTTGTTTCCCATATGCTATTTGGGGATCCTTCAGCTTGACACATTTGATATGTTTCTAATGCATCTTCAATGGTGTCTTTGGAGTCTAGTGGGCGAATTGTATACTGGTCTAAAATGTTGGCTGCAGTAACTTGATCTAAACATTCAATTTGGGCAGTTGCTGGTGAATCTTGATTTATTTGGGTTGTTTCTCTTAAGTTTTACTCTATGTTTATATCTTTGTAGTATTCATTGTTTTCTTTCAGACATTGTACGGCTTGTCTAACTTTTTTTAAGTCGTCTAGTTGATGCAAATTGTTTTGTCATTTGTTGGTACATCATTAACTAGTACGATCAAAGATTGATCTATGGGCTGTTGTACTCCCTCAGTTTCTACATTTTCTTTAAGAGTTAATGGCAAATATAATACTTTGCTGAAGGCATATTATAGCTTGAAATGGGTGTGCTGTTTGTATTAGTTATTAGTGATAGCATGTGATGGCATTTGCTTATTGTCAAGATTTGTTTTGCAGTACATGCAAACTATTGAGGGGTCAGTTATTTTGTATTTATTTTCTGCTGTTAGATATACAGCCAATTGGAACCATTCGGATTCCTCATGGTCCTCTGTTTTGTGTGCATATCTACTATGTTTGTGCTCTTTTTATAAAATGTTCTGCGACAACAGATACATACTCGGCCTGGTATTTTAGCAGATGTGTTTTGAAACCTAGCTATATTTTTTTGTATGTGTTTTGTTAGGAGGTTGGTGCTTGTGAGGTTTTTGCTAATGTTTTCTGAAGTTACTGAATTTTCTAAGTCGACTTCAGTTCCAAAGTATTTATTTACGATGTGCTTTATTTATCAAAGCAATACTTTGGCTGTTCCATAAAGGAAAATGTTATTTAAATTTTGTAGTTCTAGAGCAGGCCATTTTGCATAGCATAGTCTCTGCACAAGATTCTGTATAGTGGAATGGCACATTGCAACATTTTTATGTGGTGGAAGGTGATTTTGCAAGCAGTTCCTGAAATGTAGACTAATGAATGTCCTCGAAGTCCAGTGTGGCTGTGCACTGTGCAAGAGTCCAAGGTTTGTAAAAGTTTTGTTTATGTTTTGTCTTTTAGTTTCACATAGTGATTGAGGAATTGTCGTAAACATGGGATTGTTGGCATACATTACACATTGAGCTGCATGTCCATTTACACACTGGAAAGTTTGTTTGGGCTAAAGGTATATTTGGTTGAAAATGTATAGCGGATGTTTTTTCTATAAGGGTTTATTTTGCCACAATGGTGTCTCGTACGATTCCAATACCCCCAGCCATTACTGTCTGTGGCAATTGGGTTGTTTTGTTCTTGTTTATAAGTCTCTTCATTGAAATACGGTTCTGTGCTGCTTGTGTAAATCCATTCACCTTCATAGAAGTTTGAAAAGGTAGCTATATTGACATTGCACATCTTTAGAAGTACTTTTTGTAATTTATTGATTAATTTTGTTAGTGGTTTCATTCTGTTTAAAATCAATATAAACAACTTTCTCTTTAGTAGAAATGCACTGCCAATTAGAGCTTTGAGGATTCATGTTCTGCAGCAGTTTTTAAGGGTAGATCTTGACTTTTAAGCTGTCTTTGTAAGATTATCAGCCAATGATATTTCCTGGGTGTGGTGTGCAGGAAGAGAGGGTAGCAGGAGTTTTATTTGGTGAGTGCACTGAAGATGGCTAAGGCTATGTCTTTAAGGAAACAGAGTGTATGAATTCTAGAAGACTCTTGGATGCATTGCCTGAAGGTGTATTCTGACCACTGTGGATTGTCTGAGGCTGTGGATAAATTCAATTTGAAGTTTCATGGTATGGAGTTCAAAGAATTAAGTGGGTGAAATTCCTCCTGTTTTGTGAGAATATGGTTCACTTAAAACTTCTGGACTTCATTGTAGTTCACTGCGGAGGCAACAGTTTGGGCTATGTAACTGCTATATCATTACAGTTTGCAATGAATGATACATTTGGAAAGTTGATGGAACTGTTTCCACATTCGAAAAAAAAAAATTCTCGGATAGCTCAGAGATGAATGTGGATGCGTTCAAATTTATTTTGTCGCCAAATTGAGAAACCAAGGCACAATGTGAACAAAGATGTGAGTGCCTTTTTGCGGGATGTTGACATAATGAAAATATTAAATTTGATATTGTCAACATTTTTCAAAGAGATGGAGTGCCTCTAACTGATGTGGGCAATCAGATTTTTCTTGCAAACACTCAAAATGCATTGAAGCAGTTTCTGTGAACCCATAAAATAGGATTTCAAGTATTATTTAGAAGGCAAATTAAAGAAAAAGGAAAAGGAGAAAAAAGTTAGAAGCACTTTTTGTGAGTTACAAAAAATAATTTCTGTAGATTATTTTTTAGTACATTAAACGATTTAATTAAAAAATAAAAATAAAAGTGAAACAGAGAAAAAAAGGTTCTTTTAAGAGCAACCATTTTTGAACAAAAAACAATTGAAATGATTTTCATTCCACCACCTCAAGCCAGGAATTTTCCAGATGTCTACAGACTATCATGCTGTCAGTGGACTATGTAGGCTGCAAAGGAGCCTGTGATTTTTTTTTCAGTTCTCATTTTTAACTATGAAAGGTGGCTCCTAAAGGAACCGTTTTTTTTGTGTTTAGTGTTTTTTGGCTTTTGACCCAATGGGTCATAAAATAATCCATATTTCGCAGCATCTTCATCATCTCATACACGTGCCCGTACTGGAGAAATAGCGTATGTAGCAAGCATACATCTCGTGTTGGATGAACTTTTATGAATTGATGTTAATAAAATATCAAATGAATTGTTGATCACCATTCCTGACCGATTATACTCCCTTCTGCTGGTGAGAGTCCTTCTTATGAACAAGTTTTTGGCAGTTCCGTGAGACATTCCTCAGTGTTATATTGTAGTGCTCTTTCCCCATGTCCATGATGAAGGAGTACAGTCAAGGTTTTCCGTTACTGATTACATCCGCTCACACTCCGTCTGACCTTGGCTGCCCGAACCTTTGGTACACCCCAACTGTGGTAAAAAACCACTAAACCCAGGACCCACACTGGGAGCTGGAAGTAGGCAATTCCTCTACCTTATCTTCGTCTTCCTCTTCATCTTGTTGTGCATCCTCGCGTCTGTTCCTCTTTCCAGGTCCTCCAAAATGGTGATGGTGGCGGCTGGGGAGGAGGGATGGCCACAACAGATGCCATTGTTGCAACATAGCTGTTCTGCAAAGCAGGTGCTGTCAGCTGCTCTCTCCTGGACAACCAGATTGAGAATGACTGGAAGTAATGGGTGGGTCCCTTCAGTGGAACCCTCTGTAGACTGTGCGACTGTCCGCAGGCTTCCAAGTCAGAAATAGTTCCTGGAAAGTTGAAAAATGTTGACAGTTAGACTAAGATTCGGTCTAGGAACTCTGGATGGGTATATTTCAACTTAAAACACCCGGGCGGGAAATGCAGTTTTAATCTGTCTGTGGTGACAGGCGCTGTCCACGAACACGCTGTCATGCTGTACGGGTGAAGTCACATGATGAGGACCCGGACGTACGCTGTGCTAATGGCAGTCCGTGGACACCCATTGGATGGGAGTCGAAGGGTGCATGCGCATGGCTGTCCCCAAAGGGGTGCGCTGTCTGCAGACTAATCAAAAGTGTGAACGGACATGGTGCAATGTCTTCAGACACCCCATATTGAGACCAGACACATATACAACTTATTTATAGTATAAAAATTTATGTATTTTTAAAAGGGATTGGTTATCGGAATGGGAAACATAAATGGGAGAATTTGGAATTGTTATACAATGATAATGAGGGATGCAGTGAAGTTTCATCAAATGACAGTGATAATCAACATTTCAAATAACATGATTTCGTACATAATTTAAAGGTTCCTTGAAGTCATCACTAAGTTCATCCAAATTAGCAGACAAGATCATGATTTCATTATGTACAGTTGGGGATAGAGATTGGCTTTGTGATTCTTGGGATTCTCCATGATTAAATTGGGGTTTTGATTATTCATGTAAAGTATGTACTCTACGAAAAGAAGAAATTATTATTTCACCTAGGTCTGTAGAAATAACATTATGGCCCTCATTACGACCCTGGCGGATTTCGCGGTGCAAAATGCACCGCGGAGCATGGCGGAAAGCCGCCGATAGCGCCATGGGGGTTGGCGGATTTACCATCCCATGCCGACCTTGGCGGAGCGGTAAATCCCCAATCCCCATTTTACCCTTCCCGATTCCCATTCTTGCCCCATAGGGTATAATGGGAGTGGGGAAGGAGTTAATTACTCCGCCGTAAAGTACGGCGGCGTAATTAACAACGAGGTCCCTTAGCGCCATGGTTTTCTCCGCCCGGTAAAACCAGGCGGAGAAAACCTCCATGGCGCTAAGGGAACTCGTAGTACGGCGGACGGGTCCGCCGCGATTACCGCTGGCGGTATCCCACTCCGCCAGGGTCGTAATGAGGGCCTATGTGTTTATATTAAAAGATGCATTGTTTACCATTAGATATGATATCATCACTCATTTCTTCTTTTGGACATTTTTCTTCCAACCACTAAAGTGTGTTTGCCATTTCTGTTAAATTAAAAAAATATATGATATTTGCGTAAAAGAAATATTTACATAATCAATGGCAATAATAGATAAATAAATACTGTGTACTTACTATTTGGAATGAGCACCTGGTGTATATGAGTCTGTATGAAGAGTTGTATTCAAGTGATAATATGAGGTGTACAGTTATGGTTTGTGCTTGGTGCAGTCCATTATATTGTGTGATAAATGAAAAAATAATGTTAACATTTTGAAGTGATGATTTGTACAAAAAGGTATATTTGGGTGCAGCAAATATAAGTAATGTTGCTTTATGTATATGTGTTTGTTGGGGGATGGGTAGAATGTTTTCTGTTCTCCCATGTTCTTCTGCGCTTTGTGAATGCTACCTTCTGTCCGCAAACTATCACTCTTTACATGGACCCTACAGCTGCTACAATGGGGGTGAATATAATATAAGGAACTTGTAGAAAGTTAAGGGTACAATGGTAAAAACCTATGAAATTCAGTGCAAGCACTTTGTTAAAGGGACATTATGGTTAAGCTGCACTAATAAAAACCTATGAAATTCAGTGAAAAAACGTTATGGTTACAAGTAAAACCAAAAACCCTCAGAAATGTGCCAGTTAAGGTAAAGTAAGAAACTATAATTCATGCCACCACCGTGTATTGCTAAGACTAACACCCAGGACATCAAAGATGACATCACGAATGTCATTGCAACTTAACCATAACTTACGATACATTTTATTTATATATATTCATATGTTTTGCATAATATTGTTCTTCTGCATACAGACTATGTATCATGCTTGGGACCTTAAGCCAAAAATAAAAATTTACATCATAACATTTGCTTCACAGCAAGCACTACTAGTGTGTACAATGTGAAGGGCATCAATAGGATTATTTGGCACTTAGCACCTTATTTTGCTGCTTTCTTGCATATTTTGCACATTGTAGCTAATGCTGTTTTGCACATAATTAATTGTATCCGAAAAATTGGCATAATTCTAGACTTCAATCTCTGTCGGGCACAATTCATTGTACTTCCTTGATGCGTGAGACTATATATTCATTTGGGAAATTACTGTGTGGCGTGCAGTTAGGGAGACTTTCGGCAATGGCTTTGTTAGTCACTTTCTGGACATAGTTTCAGGCAAAGTAAAGTGAGCAAAAATAAATGCAGTATTACCAGACAGTATTCATGACCTAACTAATTAACTTCATGCACAGAAAAGATTCTTGTGTTTCAGGATTCCTTCTTCTCCTATGTATATGTATTATATGATGTGACTGTACCCTAAGGAAAGTAGTGTAAGAACATATGAGAAGGGTAAGGTCTTCAAATATAGTATTTTTTAGATTTTGAATTCCTGACTGACAGTGAAGAAAGCCACCTGGCCTAGATATGTCAGTGAGCAAAAAAGAGGTTGCCAGACATGTGATGTCATTAGTGATGTCATCAATGACATTTGTGATGTCATCTTTGATGTCCTGGGTGTTAGTCTTAGCAGTGCACGGTGGTGGTGCGAGTTATGGTTGCTTAGCTTACCATAACTGGCGAATTTCATGGTTTTTTCAGTTTTACTTGTAAGCATAACGTCCCTTTAACGTTTTTTCACAGAATTTCATAGCTTTTTAGTAGCGTAACTTAATCATAACGTCACATTACAATGTTTTTTCACTGAATTTCAAAGGTTTTTAGGAGCGCAACTTAACCATACATCCCTTTAACAACATTTTTTTACTGAATTTCATAGGTTTTTAGGAGCGCAACTTAACCATAACATCCTCTTAAAAAAGATGTTTTCACTGAATATAAATATAGATAGCATGAATTTGATAGATTTTTAGTAGGATTCCCTTAGTTTATATACATGTAAAATAGAACATACTGAACCCCCTGACCCATGCTAGTGGTTCTGATGTCCCCGGACCATGTGCCTGTCCGCAGACGGACTAGGTCAACATGAACACTATCCAAAAACTCAGGGGGTATCTTACATTGTTGTATAATGCAATAAAAACACTGAACACGTTGAAAGAGCAGCATATAAATAAATTACATTAAAAAATTAAAAAAGAAGTGCAAACTATATATGTAAGAAACCAACAGTCCAATTACATAGCATATGGAAAAATAATGGAACATACCAAAAAAATAACATCCCTTCAGCAGAATTACCTCACAGAAACTGCACAGCAAAAATCAACAGCACACCTACGAAGCAGTAACAGCAAAACTAAAAATCAAACTGGTAAGTACTCTACATTAATTCCTATATTTATAAACTGTCTGTAGTAGGGTACACTGAAAAATAATTTTCCTTTTTTCACACAGAAATGTCTAGTACTTTGGAATGGCTAGAAGAACATTTTCCTCAGGACGAAATGAGTGAAAACAGCGATACTAATGGTAGACGCTACACTTCTCTAAATAAGCCAATTAATAAACATTATTTTATGTGTCTGTAACACATTTTATTTTTAACAGACCATACAGACAATAAGAATAATACTGAAACAGACACCTTGGAAAATCATCTGCAGGATTTAGAGCAAAAAAGGATCAATTAATGACCAATTTCATTATTTTGAAAAACTTTGTAGAGGACCATATAAAGGAAAAAAAAATATCACTGTCCCACATGTACCTGTACCCCTTCTCCATGTCCCAGCCAACCATCCCCAAAAAATAAAGTGCTCACACAGCCCGGGGGGATTGAGGAGCTGTTTCAATTTTCTTTTTTTGTGTGTTGTTGTCTTAGTTGCATATTTATAATGCGCTTAAATGCCCAGAGGTTTCTAAGCCTGGACCGCGGATCGAACCTGTGTTGCTACGTGTTGTCTTGCTTCCAAGGCAAGCACGTTGCCCCTTCCTCCCCTGCCATCCAACATGTGCAAACCCCTAATTCCCCTTAGGAAAAGGCTGCTAGGGTTTCCGCAGACACCATGGGTGTCTGGAATGTCCGCAATTACCCAAAATGGGGGTGTCCAAAGGACATTATACCTGTTCGCACTGTCAAAATGGAGGCGTCCGCAGGACACTAAATCCGTTTGCATGTCCGCAACTATTCAAAATAAGGAATCCTAAGAAAATACCCCTTGTTCGCATTGTCCACAACCAGAATGAGTATGTCCATAGAACACATAGCCTGTCCGCCGGTCTGCAAAGTTGTGACGCACATTTAATTTGTTCAGGGACCTGAACACTGTCCGTAGAACACCCGCATGCATGTGTATCACACCGTAGGGTCCTACGAACATTGTGCCTGTCCATAACTGTCCACCGCACGTTTGTCGCACTTTTAATTAGTACGGGGACACAAACATTGTCCGTAGAACACCCACGCGCATGTGTACACCCGACCCCGTGCATTTGGTGTCCTACAGACACCCATCCCAGTCGCGACCTTGTCCGAGACATCATCATGTGGCTGCAACCACACTAAGCATGGGTCCTTGTCCGCGAACACAGTCCGGATCCCCGGACACCTAAAAAGTGCTTTTTTGAGCAATCCAAGGTATTTTCCTGTGAAAGTTCACCCTTGCACATTTCCCAAGCCATGTCCCTAGCGATCTGAATACTTTTTGGAACTTTTTGAGCCCTTTTTGGTGTTCAATGTGTTCGCGGACAGCACCCTTATAGAAGGCCAGACCCTAGACCTGATCCTCATTCTGATTTTGGATTTCCAGAACAGAGCATTGCTCCAGGTTGCTGGTTATCAGAAATTGCTTTTGCTGTGCTCTGCTCTTTTACATTTGGAGAAGATGGCAACTATGGTGAGTCCTGCTCCTGCTGCCTCAACATCAGCACCATCCCATCCCCTCCTGCAGAGGGGAACAGGCGTGAGGATGCAGAGGAGGATGAAGAGGATGACGAGGATGAGGTAGTGGAAGTCCCTACTACTAGCACTCACCGTGAACCTAGGGTGTGGAGGTTGTTTGCCACTCTTGATGGAGTACCGAAAGCTTGTTCAAACAAGGTGCGCTGAACTCAGTGCCAGTTGATGCTGAGTCGTGGGAAACCAGGTTTGTACAGCTACGGTACTACTTCAATGAAGTGACACCTAAGGTCGTTCCACGGTGGGGCTATTCGTAAGGTAGTGCTGATGAAATGCTGTAGAGCCCTGTGCATTTTCAGAAGTCCACGGACAGTCCACAGACATTTAAAATCTTTGGGGTGCTGCCCTATCAAAACCATTGCACTCTTCCCCGGGAGGAAGTGGTGGCTCTGAAAGGAACCTTTTTGTGGATTTTCAAAAACTTCAAATGGTCAACACCTACTGGAAAAAGGATTGCTGTATTTCCAAAATGGGTTGCAATGCATTTTGTATATTTCGCAGAAAAATCTGATTGCCAATATAAGTAAGATGTACTCCATCTCTGCGAAAAATGTGTGTACTACAAAACATAATATTTTCATTGTGAAAAGAGGACATGCCAACATCTCTGAAAAAGGCACAAACAGCTTTGTTGACTTTGCGCCTCGCTTTCTCCATTTGTGGACCAAATAAAGAAGAACGCAGCCACATTTGTCGCCGCGCAATACGAGAACAAATTACTCAGGAGTTTGTAAACATGTCCATGAGCTACCACCAAACTCGGGTCCGGGTTCCCTGAATTGGGAAATACTGGGCCATTCTGATCTAGGAGGGCCCAGTATTTCCCCATCCTGGGAACCCAGACCCGGTTCATCCCCATTCCCTTTTGAGTACCCATAGGGCTCAATGGGAATGGGGAGCATGCTAACAACGGGCCTGTTAATTATAGGCCCGTTCTTAGCATGCTGGGCCGCTCGCGAGACCCGCTAAGGATGTCTGGTTAAACCAGGCATCATGAGCAGGTCCAGCAAGTGGACCTCGTAATGAGGTGTTATGGGTTTAACAGCGCCAGCAGCTCTAATGGCACCGTTAACCCTATAACGCCAGGGTCGTAATGAGGCCCTATGACTTTCCCAAGTCCTTCTCTAATTACAAATTGCAAAGAGATTCCAGAGGCATGTCCTAAACTGTTCCCTCCACAATGAATAATTATAATGTCTGGATGACGCTGTGTCACCAAAGTAGCACAAATAGGTACCAAATCCAGCCACTTCATTCCATGCATTCCATGTCAATGCACTTCCACATGCGGGAATCCAAGATGTGCAGCCACTCCACAACGATCTGCATGGCCTCCAACCAATTTATCCATGAGTCTCCGAAAATCCAGACAATCTGCCCTCTGAAAGACACAGCCATAGCTATCTGCTCTCCTCTCAGGAAAAAGACTTTCTGACAAAGTCTCTCCTTACACATCACACCCAGTAAACCTTAATGACCAATCCCTTGCCCTGCTAAATCTCATTTGCATGCCTCTCAGCCTCAAAATCCCTGTTGGTAATATGCGCTGTCCGTGAAGAGTCGCAGTGTCCGCAGACAAATCGTAAAATCTGACAGTGGGGAATGAAAATGTAAATAGTGTGCCCCATTTCCCCTTTGAGGTTGGCTCTGAAAAGAGCCTTTTTTTGTTTTTTTTGAAGATACTTCAGAAACACCTATTATTTTGTACTTTTTATTTTTTCTTATTTTCCTCCAAATATCTTCACATTAGGTTCTCCAAAGCAATCCGTATATTCCAAAACAGCATGGCATTTCCCATGAAAGTTAAAGACATGCCATCTGCTTTAAAGTAAATAACATTACCAGATTCAATTTTGTCATTAGTGCAAAAGAACATCCCAGCTCTAATCATGAAAGCAAACATGCCCTGGTTAACTAAATACCTAGCAACATTTTGCTAAGGACACAAAACATAACGATTATCCCATACTGCCCTAGGTAACAAAGCAAAAAAAATAACTTTGGAATTTGGAAGGACTTTTATGACTGCCTGAACCAAGTTTTGCAGATCTTGCAACAAAGTAGGGGCACTGACATTGCCCAAATGCACAGCACCACAGTGCAGGATAACTACATGTGGACTATTGAACCTGGCCATATCCTGACAAACTTCCAAAACTCCCTGCAAATTAAAACCAGGCACAGTGCACTACACCACCTCCAGTCCTTTTGTATCAAAATTGTTAGCCACATTCCTAGATTGAGCATACTTCTCCAAACCATTCACAAATACATGTCTAACCACCAACACACTGACTTTATCCACCTCTGCCATCTTCACTACACACAGCCTCTCTCAATACAAAGCAGAACCTCAACACCTGATTGGCTAATCCCCAAAATACACTACCATTTCATGCTCAGAAGCCCCGGATGTGGCACGCCCTGCCCGCAAACACCTGTGGTGTCCACAGAGCTCATAACACTAGGGCAGCCCTTCTACCCTTTCCACTTCACTCTCTGCACCATTCCCTCATTGGCTACTGTTAAGCAGTCACACACCCATCCACCAATCACATCCAAGAACTCTACATCTAACTCCATCATCACAGTTCAGCACTTTAGATGTACTGTTGATCACTCTCAGTACAATTGTGCTGTGATTGCAAAGCACCTACAGCAGCAACTACTGTAAAACTCTCCAAGATATCTGCTGGCAGATTCATGCACATCCACATGCATGAACACAAACTACAAGTATGAATATGTTCTGCACAGTACATGTACAGCTCTTGTATACATGCATACAAACAGGGTAACTGCCACATACACTTTATAACCTGTAAAAAAAAGCTTACTGTCATTTCTCCCATCTGCTGTGATCAAGTGTCACTTGCAAAGCTGTCTGCTCTCCAAATTTGAATTTACCCATATTACTAACTGTAATGTGCAAACTGTTATTCTCTTCATTCATTTTGTCATTTGTGTAACCACTGCCACCTATTTATCCACATTTCAACCATAACAGCATTTAATGCATTATAGTGCATAGGATGTATATACAATTTCTTTTCTATACATTCTGGATATTTTACGTACAATCTATCATTTGAACTTTCTTTGGGAATAATTGTAACAGTAAATGGACAAGGCACACACAGCTATTTAACAAAGTGTTTAACAAAGTGTAATTTCATGTTAAAAGCTGGGAGAAATAACCATATAATTGTGGGAGAAGGCTTTGTAGGGTGTTGTAAAGTGACACGCAGCCAGGATGAGTACATGCAACTTTATTCGTGCACACAGATAGCCAATATCATTTGAAAAGCACCCAGCTGAAACAACACCACTGCCTCTACAACTGTTCTTCCAATCTAGACAACTCTCCCATTCCAGCTGGTTGCCCATTCCGTTCTATAATTCACAACAGCATTCAACTATACACAGGTGCAGTCATGTCTATCACATCATGTACAACTATGTACAAACAGTCTAGTAAACCAACACATATAATATCTCCACCTTTCCCTTCAGTTACAACGCAAGCACCAGACCCTTCATTGCAACCCTTACTTTATTTCAGACTCGCCCATTTCCAAGCACCACAGGATCACCCAGTAGTTTGCTAATCACCTGCAGTCTGGTAAACTTGCTTTGTCCCTTTGCCACTTTTCCAGGTTTTCTTATTTGAACCTTTTCCCCACAGCTTTTATCGAGAGTAATAAGCTGCTGAACCAACCAAATCCTTCTGCTTTATTTCCCACAACTTCACAAATGCATACATTGAATGCTTTTCCTCACAGTTCCTGCCATTTACCCTGTATAAATAGCAAGAAAAGCATACAGTTACTTCTCCTATCTCCTAACATCCAATAACACTGCCTTAAAAAGTCAAGTGTGCTCTGTGCGCTTACTATTGTAATCATTTCTAAGGCAAGTTCAACTGACAGATTCTAAGTAAAATATACATAATGCATATAGACAAAAGAAACTGCATCTACACGCTATGTACAGTTATCAGAATGCACTACTACTGCAAAAACAAACAAATTGATGTCTACATTAACAACAGTGCTATTAACACCATATTTACTAACTTCTTTCTTTCACAATTGCAGTGAAGACCACTCTCCTGAAAAACATCAGCGTCTAAAGTACGAACCAGAACTCAGAAGAAACCTACCCTTTTCCATCCAAAAAAGTAAGTGCAATACTGCCATAATGTTTTAACTAGTTTAGTTTAGTTTATTATTTGTAATGTGCTCCAAACACGAGGGTATTCAGGCGCAAGGCATAAGGATATTCAAAGCGTGGTTACAACATGTAAAATACATTTGTGTGCAGGTGCCGATTGGTTACATGTGGGCACAATAAGGTTGCGATATATACAGGCAGGTGCATTGAAGGCATGCATAGTTTTACAAAGTAGTTGATGCGGTTGGTGCATGCAGTGTAGAGAGAGGTGCCGGGCAAGGTCAGCAAGGTATATGCCTAGATGTCTGCATCTTTGAACCAACTAGTGATTCTCTGGCGAAACTTGTGATAGGTTTGATCGATTCATAGAGGGGATGGTAGTGAGTTCCAATGGAGTGCTGCCTTGACCTGGAAGCTGCTGCCTCCGATTTTGGCACGTTTGTATCTGGGCGCCCAGAGGTAGTTGGTGTTGGCGAGTCTGGTAATTCTTGTGGTAGGCTTCAAAGTGAATCTGTCGGATAGGTAACAGGGTGCTGCATTGTTCAAGCATGTGTGGGTGAGGGAGGCAGTTTTTAGTTTTATTTTATCATGAGTGGAGAGCCAGTTGTTTGCTCTTCTGGTATTAGAGATATGTTCTCTCTTGGGGATTCCTAGGGCTGCTCTCAGCGCATTATTTTGTAAGAGTTGGATTTTTTGGATGGTTTGTTTATTGGCTCCTATGTATAGAGCGTTGCAATAGTCCGGCCTGGATAGGATGAGGGCTCTGGCTAGGGTGATGCAACTGTCCTGTGACAGAAAGGCCTTGCCAGCTCTAATCAACTTGCATGTATATGCTGTGGCCGAGGCCAAAGCATTGACCTGCTTGTTGAAGGAGAGAGTGGAGTCCAGATAGAAACCCAGAGTTTTAACCTCCTTGACGACAGTAATACTATTATTGTCTATGTTGAATGCTGAGTATTCAGGGCTGAGTTTTTTTAGGGTCGAGGGAGTGCCCAGGGTGATGATCTCTGTTTTGTCATCATTCAGGCATAGACCGTGGGTGGCCACCCATGCCTGGATGATGAGATATATCCTGTTCACCAAGGCCAAATCCTTGTCGTCATCACCAGTAAGCGGTAGGAGAATCTGTGTGTCATCTGCATAGTTAGTGTTGGTGACACCCAGAAGGTCCAGATTATCGAAAAGGGGCTTGGTAAAGATATTGTAGAGGGTGGGTGAGATGCAAGATCCCTGGGGCACTCCGCAAGTTATGGGGATGGGGTTGGCTGCTGCCATTGGAGAGAAGACTCTCATAGTCGTGTTGGTTAGGAATGATTGTATCCATGCTATGGCTTCTTTGGAGAAGTGAGCTGCCGAGTCCAGCTGGCTGCATAGGACCCTGTGGTTGACCAGGTCGAAGACAGCTGATAAATCCAGGAGTAGAAGGAGGGCTGATTTCCCTTCATCCCAGAGTTCATCTATCTGTGACTTGAGGTCTAAGTGGGCTGTTTCTGTCCTATGTTGGGGTCGGAAGCCTGATTGCCTAGTTCCTAGTAGAGAGTTGGTTTCCAAGTATTTTTGTATCTGGGAGTATGACATTTTATCTAAGATCTTTAAGAGAAAAGGCACTGTAGTAATTGGGTGGTAGTTGGTGGGTATTAGCGAGTCTAGGGACTGCTTTTTCAGTAGAGGAAGCACCCATGATTCTTTGAGGTTGTATCGGATGGTATTGGTGGAGAAGGATGAGTTGATATGTTTCGTGATAAAGGGGGCCAGATCTATGGCTGCATCCTTTAGAAGTTGAGCGGGGCATAGGTCGCCTTGACAGATGGTGGGTTTGAGAGATAGTATGGTATTTTCTGTTTATTTTATGGTGACTTTAGAAAACTTAAATCTGGTGTGATTGGTAGAGTTACTTGGTTGCTCTATGTTGACGCTAATGGGTTTGTTGCCGGCGAGTGCAGCTTTTTTCTTGGCAATTTTTGTTTGAAGGGTAGTGACTTTGTTGGCTAGAGCTTGCAGTATGTTGGAGGACCAGAGTTGGTCTTTGATGCAGCTGTCTGGCACAGGGATGGGTGCTTCTAGCTCTTTGAGGATGACAAAGAATTCTTTCGTGCTAGAGTTGGCTTGGGCAATTCTAGCATTGTAAGTTTCGTGTTTAGCTAGGATGATTTCTTTTTTGTATAGGGCTGTGATGGAGCTGAGGTTGGCTGTGTTTTCGTCAGAAGGTTGTGCTCACCAGGATGTCTCATAATGCCTTTTTTGTTTGCGCAATGATTTTAGGTATGGGGTGTACCATGAGTTGAGATGGGCTTTGGGTTTGCTTTGTCTAAGTGTGAGTGGTGCAATAGAGTCTAGAGATGTGGTCATGATGTGGTTAAATTCCTTATCCATAGCTTCGGGGTCCAGGTTTTCCGGAATATCGTTGAGTGTAGGGAGGATGAGGGGTAGCAGTTTGTCAGAGGAGATGCTTTTTTTGTTCCGGGTAGGAACTGGACGAAGCTAAAGGTGTGGGTGCCAGGGCGAGTTTGGCAGTAGTTGGGGTAAAGGTTATGAGGTGGTGATCTGTCCAAATCTGGGGGGATATGGAAGCTATCGTGGCTTTGCAGTTGTGGTCTGCCACCCAGTCCAGGGTTCTGCCTTTGCTGTGTGAGGGGGTGAGCACTCTTTGAGTAAATCATTGTTCCGCTAAGATACTAGCCACATTGGATGTATGTGTGTCTTTGGGGTCGTTATAACCTAAGTTCAAGTCGCCTAGTAGTAGGACTTGAGAGGAATCTTTTCGATTATTCGAGAAGATATTTGATATGTCATCTTCAAAGGTCCCAATGGGGCCTGGAGGTCTATAGACCAAGTATATTGTGCGAGTCTGGGTGTTATTTATGTTTAGTTTGCCTGTCATGAGCTCACATGAGTTGATGACCGGGGATGGCACTGGTCTGCAAGGTAGATTGTTTCTCATTATGAGTGCAATGCCACCACCCCGAGTATCGGTTCTGTCTGATCGCAATATGGTATATCCGTTTGGTATGGCCAGTGAAGGAGCGGGTCCTGCTGCGGCGTGTAGCCAAGATTCGATAACTGCTAGGAGGTCTAGCTGTTCAGAGTGGATGATGTCTGCTATCTCTGTAGCATGTGCAACTAGCAATCTAGAGTTTATTAGGGTGCCCTTGAGGTTAGGTTTGCTTATCTTCGGTAAGGTGGGACTAGCTATAGTTTGGGTCTTGGAGGGGGGGCTGTTGGTGGTGCCCGGAGTGGGCCAGTGTTTAGTTGTTCGTTTGTTAGAGGATGCCAGGGTTCTAGCTAGTGGTTCATAGAGTTTTGCAAGTCTTGAGCGTTCCTCTCGAGGGTATTGCAAGAGTGTTTTGTGTCTGGCATTGCAGGTGGCAGTCAGTTGGCCAGGGTTTGTTAACGTGGTTGAGAGAGAGTGACATGGTGTTGTAGTGAGTGGTGTGGTATTGGTACATTTTTATTGCTAGGAGCAGGATGTGTATGATACTTGTGTATGAGGTGGGGAGCAGGATGCACAGGGGTGTGTGCATTGTTGGTATGGGTGCTGTAGGCGGGGGAGCCTGTATCAAATTCTGAATTGGTCTGCTAACTAGGTCTGGTCTAAACTGTGTGGCTGAGTTCAGAGTTCAAAATGCAAATACGGGAGTTGTCTAGATGCAGCATTTGTAAAGGGTGCAACATTGACTAAGTACAAAAAAGCAAATACAAATACAGCTACAGCAGTTCAAATACACAGGCAATGGATCACCTAGATTCAATTTTAGATTCACCTAGATTAACTGTTACTCAAACACTGTAGAATTCTAGTATTGGAGAACAAACAATTGTATTAACCCAGCAACATTAGATTCAGTATTACTGCTTGCCCCTCAGCAGGTAAATAATTTTTATTGTCATCTGAACAAAAGTATAGTAACACACAAATATGAGAATAGCCTTCCCAACCTGAAGTAACAGCCCACTGCACAATCACACACCTCTACATACATGCCTGCATTCATACTCAGACACTCATGCACAAAGCACACATACACTCACAGCATCCCAACCCACACTTTCTTTTTTTCTCCAACAGACTTCCAAAAGGCAACTCCGTAGAAAGCAACGCAAAAATAAGTGTCCAAAATAAGCATCCACCTCTAGCAGAATATGTACAAAAAGTTCAAACAAAACAGCTAATACAGTCACTAAGCGAAAAAAAGCAGCTTCCAGTAAAGAACCTTTGCCTCCTCTTTCAAAATGTAAAACGAAACAGAAAGTGATTAACAAGACTGCAGCTACCACTAGTGCTAACACTGCACCTATAAATCTCAATGTAGCCACAAGAAAGCATACCAAAAAAATTATGTTATGAAAAATGTTCTGCCACAGAGTCCTTCAGAACCTTATAAAAACAGGAGAGAAATCACGCACAACCCTTAAAACCTACCATAGAAAATTAATCATAGAAGCTCTCATAGACAGTGCAATCCTTCTTAAAAGGAAATTATTTATTGTAGTTTAAAACAGAATGAAACCACTAAGTAAACTAACTACTAAACTATGAAAAAGACTTCTCAATAAACAGAATATCAACAAAGATATCTTTGCAAACATCTGTGGAGTTGAATGGAGTCACACCACCAGCACAGAACCATATTTCAATGAAGAAGCATATAAACAAAAGTAAAGAAACACAATTGGCATACATAGCAGTGGACAAGGGTATGACAAACTTAACAATACGATTATGGAACAAGAAACGCTGCTCACAAAAATATCCCCAGAAAACTTACTATCAACTCTCCATTCCACTGAACCAATGTCTGCAGTCTACAAATGGCCGTGCACATTAATGTGTAACATAGGTAAAAAATCTTTAAAATCTTTACGCCAGTTTCTCAATCAGTACGTGAAAGGCAAACACAAATTGAAAATAAAACTATTACAAAGTATGGACTCCTTTCCAGTGCGCAAATACACATCACTACAAGGACATTCATTAGCCTGCATTGCTGGACCTATTTGCAAAAGCACCTTCCAACATATCAAAATGATATCAACACACCATTCAACTATAAGAAATCTGGTTCATAAACTGTACTGTGCCAAAAGTCCTGCTTTAGCACTAGCCAATTTAAATAACAATCTTCTACATGGTACAGCCAAAGAACTACTGGAAGAAATAGAGCATATCCAGAGGAAATATTTTGGAAGTGAAAGCCACTTACAAAATGCAATAGCTTTACAACAGACTAGCAAAAACTTTACAGATGGCAACCTTTTACTACACACATACACAAAAGAAATATTAAAGTTTAAAAGTACATCTGCTGCTGAAGTACCAAACCGTGTGTGTGTGTGTTGCTGCAGGACTTTTATAAGAATAGCACAAAAATTGTAGACATAATGTACAAAATAGAAGACAATGAAGATTCCAAGTGGTCCCAATTAGCTCTCTATCTTATGGCAGAAAACACATACGAAATTACTGAACCCCTAATACTTTGCAGTTACTGCACTGCAAAACTTGACAACAACCAAATACCTTCACATGCTATCACAAATAACTTGGAATTATTCCCACTACCAAAACCCCTGTAACAACTTAACTTGTATGAGAGCATCATAATTCAACCAGTGCACCCATTTCAAGCAATAATACGGCTTCAACCAAAAACAGCAAAACTACCTGCCTCTGAATTACTGAAAGGCATTTGTGGCAAAGTAGTTTATTTGCCATTAGATCTCAAAGAAAATGTACACACTCTGGGAGTGGAACGTCCAATAGATCAATCTTTAATTATCTTAGTAAATGGCGTACCTACAAAAGACAAAAAAATGTTGGCAACAAATTATGGACTTACATCAAGTTAGACAATCTTGCAATATCTAAAAGGCAACAATGAATACTACAAAGAAATAAATATTGAAGAAAACCTGAGGGAAACCACCAAAATAATTCAAGATATGTTACAAACTGGTCAGTTTCAACTTCAAGATCCTGCTACAGAATCCAATATTTTAGACCATTATAAAATTCACACATTACACTGTAAAGACACCATAGATGATGCACTGGAAACTTACCAAATGCGAAAACCCAAAGGATCTCCAATCAGCATATGGGAAAAAAGTATAGAAGCACGCGCCTTTTCTCTACTCTTTCCAACTAGAAAAGGAGGAAGGTACGATGAAAGACCCACACAAATAACAACATCAGAATACCGCTCTTTACGAATGTATTCTGAAGACCCCAGATTCAGAAAAAATGTGGAATACACATTCCATCTTCTCTTTGAAAGTGAACTAGCAACTCTATGCTATGGAGTTGCACACACATTAAAATCAGGTACCAATTTTCAAAATATGTCAGCTATGCAATTACTACAAAAAGTGAAAGAAAAAGATGATGTTTTACAGTCAAGCCATGCAAATCTTTTAGCAAACATGTGTGGTACAACAGAATACTGGTTCCGACGTCACAGAGATGTATGCTGTATGATAAGAAACCTTGGCCCATCCACTTGGTTTGTGAAATTAAGTTGTGCAAAATATGCATGGCAAGATTTACATGATTTCCTACGCATAACAAACAAAAACAAAACAAATATAGATATAAAAACACCAGGAAAATTCTGCTCTCTAGATCATGTAAATGTATCAAGATATTTCCATCATCGCTTCATTGCTATGCTACACTTCATTTGTAATAAAACCGTTCCTTACCTCGGAGAAGTACAACACTTCTTTTGGAGAAAAGAATACCAAGCCAGAGGAGCACCACACATCCACATACTTTTGTGGATTAAAGATGCTCCTAAATTTGGTCAGGACCATGATGCCACTGTTTTGCAGTTCATCCAAAAATATTTCACTTGTGAAATCCCTTCACAAACGACACATAGTGACTGTCATACACCCATTTTACAATTTCAAAAACACAAATGTGGGAAGTATTGTCGTCGCAAATATATAAGCAAAAGGAAATACTACACCAAATGCTGCTTTGGTTTCCCTAGACCAGTTTCAACAACAGGTCAATAAACAACTTCATGCCATCAGTTAAAGAAAGTATCAAAGGTATATCACCTAAGGACACATATCACATAAAAAGAGCAGAATAAACAAAATACATCAATGATTACAATGCAATCATTGCCCTCCTATGGAATGCAAATATAGATGTGCAGTACATTGCAGACAATTCCACTGCAGTTGCACGATATGTCACAGCCTACTTAACCAAAGCAGAAAAAAACAGAGCTTCAAGACCTCTGGGATGACATATCATCTGACAAAACACTATCACAGAAATTGTACAGCTTAGGCATAAAAGTGCTCTCTCTTAGAGAATGTGGCTGCTATGAAGCTGCAGACCGTTTAACTGGTACTGCTTTGTATGGAAAATCTGAAAATATAGTATGGCTAAGGCTTGGTCCCGCTAAATCTAGAAAGAGATTTCAAATCATATGAAGACATAGAAACAATAGCCAAAAATGATCCCAACAGCCAAGACATTTTGAAAAACAACTTAGTAAACATATACTACCCAAACAAAAGTACCACTTTGGAAATCATGTGTCTATACCACATAGCCCAAAACTTTGCATACAGAAATTATATTAAACCAGATGAGAAGAAAGGTAGATACAGAGTGGAAAATGGTGTATGCAGCTTAGTGAAACTTACCAAACGAATCTTAATTAATCATGTCAAATTGTCATTAAAAACTCCTCAACATAAAGAACTGTATTACATGTCCCTGCTACAACATTTTAAACCATGGAGAAAGAAGAAGATTTACTAGATACTATGACTCCTATAAAGACACTTTCAAATCAAATGAAAGCACTATAACAGATGTTAACTTTACACAGTACAAAACAATGTTGCACAATGAACAGCAACAAGAAGAAGAACTCCAGGCGCAACTAGATGTGGACACTCCTGACAGTAGTCAACCTTCTGTAACAGGAAGCCAGACAGCCACTAATAGCAAATGAGACAGAATTAGCCATGACTGAAGTAGAAAACACATGTGTCACTATGAGCAATCTACAGAAGACTTTTCTCTACGAAAATCACAACTAAACAATGAGCAGCGTAGCATTTTCCAAGAAATAACAAAACAAATTGAACATGGTGTGCAGCATGAAACAAAACATTTTACCTGCCAAGACTACAAACCTATACTGCTATACGTGACTGGTGAAGCTGGTTCAGGGAAAACATTCTTAATCAAAATCATCAGCAAGTCCTCCAACAATTGACAAACAAGAAACTGTCAGCTGTTGTAACTGCTCCCACAGGTTTAGCTGCCTCCAACATAGGCGGTGTCACTTTACACCGATTACTATTCCTTCCAGTAGAACACCAAAACAAATTACACTATTACAAACCTTCTCCAGAAGCTGCATTAGAAGTACGCAGTTTTCAAACAAATGAAAATGCTGCTAATAGATGAGGAAAGCATGGTTTCCAATCTAATGTTAGACTTCATTCACCCAAGATTACAAGAGGTCCTGAAAACAGATTATGAAGAACTGTTTGGAGGAAAACACATTATAGTTTTCGGAGATCTTCTTCAATTAACACCAGTTAAAAGTTTAAAACACTAGGGCAGAAACTATGTCATAAAACTCTTGGCAGCATAAGAAATGTCAACCTTTGGCAACATTTCCAATACAAAGAATTAACTGACACATGCATCAGTCTGCAGACCTCACATAGGCCAACATTTTAAAAAGTGTTAGAGTTGGTGTAAAATCTCAAGAAGCACAATCTATATTAAGATCCAGGCACATCCATGCACTCTATGGCCATAAGTCATGTGCTACTGATGTCATGGAACAATTAGCACACACAAATGTAAACTGTATGGCCTTGATGCCAACTCTTGCAAGCTGTTCAAAATTTAATGAAACAATGTTAAAAAAGAAATGCAACAAATTTTCTCCACAGACAAACTAGTCGTACATGGTATGACACTACCCTGGAGCTAACACGCCACAACAAGGCTAAATACCTTATAAAGCGCTATCTCTAACACAGCTGGTTTGGAGAAAATATTATCTTAAACTGTAGAGTGATGCTTAAACATAACCTTGACGTGGACCAAGGACTAGTTAATAGAGCACTTGGTAAAGTTGTTGGCTTTCAAACATGCCCACGTGACAACAACATTCAGTTTGTCAATATTCACTTTGACATAGTATCAGAAGTTAAAAGGATAAGATGTTCAAAAGCCTTCTTTTCAAAGACATGTATGTACGCTGAGAACAATTTTCTCTAACTCTAGCATACGCAGTTACCATTCACAAATCACAAGGTCTTACCTTAGATAAAGCATTGATAGATATTTGTAGCACAGTGTTTAAAGAAGGCATGAGCTATGCAGAACTATCACACTTACGTACACTTGACAGACTATTTCTAATCAACTTTGATGCAAGTAAAGTAAATGCTGATATTCCTTGCATTCTAGAATACAATAGACTCTGTTCACTCTACGCCCCATCTAAAAACCTATCCTGTTCCTCAAAAAGCAAAACCTTGTAAAAGAAAATTACTTCAGACTCAAATTATGTAGGATCTCACAGCAATTCCTCCAAAGAAATTAAAGGAAGCTAATACTTCATCAAAGTTATTGACAACATTTACTTACACGGGACAGACCAATTGTGTTTGTAAATGTTAGTCCTTCACAGAAATGCAACCAACAATCCTGACAACACTTACAGTGTTTCTGGAATAAGGCAGGAATTGCTGGAATAGTCAAATTCACTATAAAAACAAGAAGATCCACAACAATTTCTAATGTACTTACGACATGTACTAGAAAATAAAAACATACCTATAAATAAAATCTTCCAGATTTCATACATGTGAAAACATACATGCACTCTTTGCAGCCATGTCGCACAAGAAAAAGTTCCTAATGAATGCTTCGTGTATGTATCCACACCTAACTGTGAATCCATTCCATTTCAGCAACTTGTTTAAAATGCAAACCATGGCAGATTATGTACCACCCGCAATTCAGCTAATCGTTCCACCTTACAAATATAGACACATAGCAAATACGTAATAGTAATGCTTTTATGTTACAATGCAGAGGGTACCAAAAACAACTGCAAGCTGACTGGATTCACACATGGACAAATATCACTTGGTAAGAAAACCTTCACAACAATAGGTATAATCTACCACGCAGGAGCCACAACCAATGCAGGTCACTACACTGCATATATGAAAAAGAATTGTGGATGGTTCGAATATAATGATACTACCATTAATCTAAAACAGAGATTACCAGCAAATCTTGTAAAAGCTTACTTAATATACTTAAAACCAACATCTAATAACTAATCTGTGTATGAACATCAACAAAACTTCAACTTCAAAACTATTAACAGTTAGAATACGCCAACAGCTATCTAACTGTCCCAAGGTTCTGCAGCAAGCAAACAGATAAATGAATACCACTAAAATGAAACAAGAAATAAACAGTTGGAGTATGCCAACAGGTATCTAACTGCCCCAAACTTCTCAACAAGCGAACACGTAAAAAAATACTGCTAAAAAGCAACAAAAAAGCAACAGAATACGCCAACAGATATCTAACTTCCCCAAAAATCTGCAACAAGCAAACAGATAGATGAATACCACTAAAATAGAACAAGAAATAAACAATTAATAAACAGTTACACCAAATGCTATCTAATTGCAACAATACTACCACCACTTCCAAATCAAAAACCATACACCTATTCAATTCCTCCTATTGAAATCAATGAAAGAAATAGATTGTATCACAATGTAGAAGGTTTTTTTTTTTTAATCCAGCGTGGATTTTTTTTCCCACAGACCCAATGATTTAATGAACAAACCCAGGAACTGAGCAAATTGCACAGTACACTGGTTTGAACAAGAGTACTTCTAAAGTACTCACTATGAGGGTCGACAAAATACAGTAATGTCTACTATGCAATGCAATACTCATTATAAACTACCTACACTAACATGTGATCTTTTCTTTAATCACAGAGATTGAAAAAGAATGTCTGCTACAACTACCCATGTCATGAAAAAAACTGCACACAACCACAGAAATTCAAACAGTAAGTATATAATGATTGAACTCACAAACACCACAGCATAACACACCCATTGAAGCAAACACCTGACCATAGACCACAATCCAAAATGTTTGCTTCCATGGGTATCTAATGTTGCAGTGATTGTTGCCAAACCCTACAATCTTGACTGCATGGCCTGGCAAATCTCTACATACAGTCTCAACAAAGGAAACAGTAAGTATATAATCATTTGACTCACAAACACTGCAGCATAACACACCCATAGAAGCAAACACGTATCGAATGACCACAACCCAAAAACATAACACATCCACCTCAAAACCTATCCACTTCAATTAACATTCTAAAATAATAATTACAACCAACGCAGAAACTCTTCAATGCATACCCTCTTCACCCAATGCGCTACTAACGACCCAAAACCAACATCATAGTAAAGTAAAATAGCCAGTAGTGCTCCCAGTGTTTAGTATATCCGAGGACAACCGTGGTGACCGCGGACACCGCAAACACATCACAGCCTTCTCCCACCTAAACAAATTCAGCAGTTGACCCTTCTCTCACTCCCCCACCCTCTCCAATCACTCCTACCCAACAACACACCCTGCAAAATTGCATTTATGCTCACTTGCACGCTGCGCTGTCTGCGGATGTTCGCAGATCCAATATGGTGTGCGCATCGAAAGAATGTGACGCACCTCACGCTTTACCTCAACTAATCAGCGAACATGTCACATGTCCGCAGACACAACACAAGCCGATTATTCAATGGGTGTCCTGGCCGCAGAGCGAACAGGGAAGTGTGTCTGCGCAGCGGACATAGATATCACTAATTTTTTAGACCTATTTTTTGTAATTTTTTAAAAAACTACTGGACGGATTTTCACAAATTTACAAAAGCACGCTTTCGGGACCAAGCCGCCACACCTGCCACAAATTTGGTGAAAATCCGTCCAGCGGTTTGGGCTGTTGGCGTGAGCAACATTTTTTCTCCATTCAGTCTATTGGGAAAAAAGAAATTTTGGGACCCCCATATAACTTTTCCCCCCCTTGACCAAACCTCACTAAACTTTGCAAGGTAATATAGAGTGGGTCATATACTTGTTTTGCAAAGTTTACTGAGGATTCGTACAGGGGGAGCGAAGTTATAAGCCTCCCAAAAAGCAAGTTAACAATAACTACGTGGCCGCTACCGAAGGCCATGTAACATATATAAATATTCAGTAAAAAAACTTGGTTAAAAGGGACATTATGGTTAAGTTGCGCTACTAAAAACCTATGAAATTCAGTGAAAAAAAAACTCTGTTACAGGGACGTTACGGTTCCAAGTAAAACCGAAAAACCCCTGAAATTCACCAGTTATGGTAAGCTAAGCTACCATAACTTGCGCCACCACTGTGCACTGCTAAGACTAACACCCAGGACATCAAAGATGGCATCACAAATGCCACTGAATTGCATAGGTTTTTAGTAGCGCAACTTTACCATAACCTCCCTTTACCAAAGTTTTTTTTACTGAATATGAATACATAGTGTGAATTTTATAGATGTTTCCTAGGATTCCCTTACTTTATATACATGTAACATATAATATAATGAACCCCCTGTTAGTGATTTTGATGTCCGCAGACTGTGCGTATGTCCACGGGCAGACGCGGACAACATCAAAACTACCCAAAAACTCAGGGGTATCTTAGATTGTTCTATCATGCCATATAAACACTGAACAAGTTCAAAAAGCAGCACATGAACACATTATTTGTAATAATAAATAAGAAGTGGAACCTACATATGTAACACATCAACCATCCATTTGAATAGCATATGTAATAAAATGGAATATACCAAAACGAAAAAAGATATGCCTCCAACATAATTACCTCAAAGAAACTGCAAAGCAAGAAGCAACAGCAGACCTACACAACAGTAACAACAAAACTTACCAGAAACTAGTAAGTAAACTTCATTTTTCTTATATGTTTCTAAACTTTCTGTATTAGGTACACTAAAAGTAATATTTATTTTTTTTTTACACAGAAATGTCCAATACTTTGGAATGGCTTGAAGAAAATTTCCCACGTGATGAAATTAGTGAAGACAGTGATACTAATCGTAGACACTTCTCTATATAAGCCAATTAATAACCATTACTATATGTGTACTTAACACATTTTTTTTAACAGACCATACAAATAGTGAAAATAATTTAGCAAAAGAGACATTAGAAAATGCTCTGCAGTGAATCGAACAAAAAATGGATATGCTAATGAAAAATGTCAATCTTTTAAAACATTTTGTGGAGGACCACATAAAAGAAAACATTAGGGGGCCGATTCATGGAACAAACGTGCGTCGAAAATCGTTGCGCAAGCAGGCACAAGCAGGCGCAAGCAGGCGCAAACGCAAAGAAACAGGCGCACGCGCACGCGTGCGATTCATGGAAGTCCCTGCGCGTGTTCACCTCGGGATGTGCACCAAACCCGTGCATGGCGCACAAGTCACTGCAACATCCCGAAAGGCGTGCGCGACGCGCACAGTGAAAGCGCACAACCTCGGCGCATACACCAGAAAGTGGGCGGGACACGGGGCGTAACGCATGGAATGGGGAACAACGCGCGAAAATAAGGGCGTAACTGGGGATGTACTGCAGGGAAGCAGACAGAACGCCCACACGCACTCGAACCACAAGTATTCATGGAATCGAATAGGGCAAAGCCACGCACAGCCAAAGACACGCACAAGCTGAAACACGTCCGCCACACGAAGGCAGGCGGTAGAGTCCCAGCGCATCACAAAAGTGGCAACATACAGCAATTGGGCCTGTGCGAGCGGGGCACGTGTATTGCGGGGGTGCGCGGGAAGCAACACACGCGATTGAGCGGGGTAGGTGTATTTCGGGGGCGCGCGGGAAGTGACACACGCGATTGAGTGGGGTACGTGTATTTCGGGGGTGCGCGGGAAGATACACACGCGATTGAGCGGGGTACGTGTATATCGGGGGTGCGCGGGAAGTTAAATACGCGATTGAGCGGGGTACGTGTATTTCGGAGGTGCGCGGGAAGTTACACACGCGATTGAGCGAGGTACGTGTATTTCAGGGGTGCGCGGGAAGTTACACAAGCGATTGAGCAGGGTACGTGTATTTCGGGGGTGCGCGGGAAGTTACACACGCGATTGAGAGGGGTACGTGTATATAGGGGGTGCGCGGGAAGTTAAATATGCGATTGAGCTGGGTACGTGTATTTCGGAGGTGCGCGGGAAGTTACACACGCGATTGAGCAAGGTACGTGTATTTCAGGGGTGCGCGGGAAGTTACACACGCGATTGAGCGGGGTACGTGTATTTCGGGGGTGCGCGGGAAGTTACACACGCGATTAAGCGGGGTACGTGTATTTCGGGGGGTGCGCGGGTAGTTACACACGCGATTGAGCGGGGTACGTGTATTTCGGGGGTGCGCAGGAAGTTACACACGCGATTGAGCGGGGTACGTGTATTTCTGGGGTGCGCGGGAAGTCACACACGCAATCTCATCAGGGTACGTGTATTTCAGGGTGCGGGGGAAGTATCCCACGCAACATCAGCAGGGTACGTGTATTCCAGGGGTGCGGCGGGAAGTTCCACACGCAATTCCATCAGGGTACGTGTATTACAGGGGTGCGTGGGAAGTTCCACACGCGATATCATCAGGGTACGTGTATTACAGGAGTGCGCGGGGAGCAGCACACGTGAATTGCACGTGTGGGTCCTCCCAGGTGTTCCCTCTACACCCTCCACGGCCCCTGCAGGTGGCTCACACCACAGGGGCCTACCCAGCACATGTCATGCAGGCACCCAATCCACCATGGCCATGCCCACCAGCCAACCCACATGTCAACTTGCACTACTGCCCACCAACGCATGACCCCCTGCACCCCCAGCCACCAGGGGCAGCCTCCACCAGGCCCCCACCCATGTCTCCCACCACCCCCACCCCCCAGCAGTGCAGGGGCAGCCTCCACCAGGCCCCCACCCATGTCTCCCACCACCCCCACCCCCCAGCAGTGCAGGGGCAGCCTCCACCAGGCCCCCACCCATGTCTCACACCACCCCCACCCCCCAGCAGTGAAGGGGCAGCCTCCACCAGGCCCCCACCCATGTCTCACACCACCCTCACCCCCCAGCAGTGCAGGGGCAGCCTCCACCAGGCCTCCACCCATGTCTCTCACCACCCCCACCCCCCCAGTCACCAGGGGCCGCCTCCACCAGGCCCCCACCCATGTCTCACACCACCCCCACCCCCCAGCAGTGCAGGGGCAGCCTCCACCAGGCCCCCACCCATGTCTCACACCACCCCCACCCCCCAGCAGTGCAGGGGCAGCCTCCACCAGGCCCCCACCCATGTCTACCACCACCCCCACCCCCCAGCAGTGCAGGGGCACCGACCAGCAGGCCCCCACCCATGTCCAACTCATGTTCCCCACCACCCGTACCCCCCAGCCACCAGGGGCAGCCTCCACCAGGCCCCCACCCATGTCTCCCACCACCCCCACCCCCGCAGCAGTGCAGGGGCAGCCACCACCAGGCCCCCACCCATGTCTCCCACCACCCCCACCCCCCAGCAGTGCAGGGGCAGCCTCCACCAGGCCCCCACCCATGTCTCCCACCACCCCCACCCCCCCAGCAGTGCAGGGGCAGCCTCCACCAGGCCCCCACCCATGTCTCCCACCACCCCCACCCCCCAGTCACCAGGGGCAGCCTCCACCAGGCCCCCACCCATGTCTCCCACCACCCCCAGCCCCCAGCAGTGCAGGGGCAGCCTCCACCAGGCCCCCACCCATGTCTCCCACCCCCCCCACCCCCCAGCACTGTGGGGCACCTGCCAGCAGGCCCCCACCCATGTGCAACTCATGTTCCCCAGCCAACATGTCATCACAATCTAGATCCCTGGTCCCTATGGTCAGCCTCCAAATGCAAAACACCCACCCGAGTATTGCATCCACCCACTCATAATTTGCAATTACATCACAGAACACCAATTGCAAGTTCCGAAACAAACACATTTCCCTCACATACACCCAATGGGTGTCAGTGAATCTCAAAACACATATCATGAAATGCATGAAACCAATGAGATACCACACATTGAAGTTCACCAAAAATAATATGTATTAAAGGAAACATCAATAGAATAAAAAATGAAGAAACAGAAACGTGAATGTACAAAAATGAAAAGAAGCATGTCCGTCAAAAAAAGCAAAACCAAAAATAAAAATCCAAAGTAATGTCCAAAGTCAATGTCCACAAAACAAAATCCAATGGGAAATAAAAAAGAAAGCCATTGCTCCATGGTTAAAAATAGAAAAAAAAATACAATCCAACTGTCAACTATGTACATGGGAACAATCCAGGGTCCATTATCCCAACAAAATAAAGGAAATCCATTCTAACTACACTAACTAATAAAATAAACTATATACAAAAATGTGGCCAATGTCCTAAAGGTCCAAATAAAATAAAAACAAAAATGAAACCTAACACTACCTAGAAACTATGTACAAGGGCAGCGGGCTAGTTTCACGGCTCACTTGTGGATGTTCCGGGCCAGGGCATCATCGAACTCCTCCTCAATGTCCCGGAGGCGGTCCTCCTCCATGGCCCCGAGGGTCCGCAGGGCCGTCGACGTCTCCACCTCCAAACCCCTGCGGATTGCCTCTAGGCACTCGGCCCGCCTCAGGGCCCTCCGCATGGAGTTCTCCGCCCTGACCATTGTGAGCCGTGCCTCTTCCGCCCGCTGCCGCTCCGCATCTATGGCGTGGCCCAACTGCTGCCACACGGAAGACACTCTCTGTCCTGGGTCCTCCTGCCCTCCGGCCGATGCCTGCCCCTCCGATGTCGAAGGCCCCGAGCCTTCATGGCTCCCACCACGTTGCTGCTGCTGCTGTGCCTCTGCCCGTGCACTGCCTCCTGCTGCCTGCACATCCTCCGCCGGCTGGGGTGCAGTCGTAGATGTGGCCACCCCTGCTGGACGTCTGACTCCCGACTGTGGCAGGGATGCCTCCTCCACCAGCCTGGCCGCACCGTCAGAGGCAGCTCCAGAGGGCACCCAGGTGACTGATGGGTGGGAAGATGGCACAGAGGACGACTGGCGCGTAGGGGGTCCAGTTGAGGAGGGGGTCGGAGCAAGCCCCATCAGACGGAGGAATCCGGTCTGGGTGACCTGTCCCAGCAGGCTGACGTGGTCAATGAGCCATTCGAGATGACGTGCAGTCTCTCCATGAAAAGACTGCAGGTCACCTCGCATGGCCCGTTGACGCAACGCCACACCAGCCAGGACAGGCTCAACCCGGATCTGGATAGCCACGTCCGCAGGCAGAGGAAGGCCAGTTGACGTGAGCTCATCCCCTGCCTGAAAACGGGTCTGGACGTAGGCATCCCTGCTGGTGCAAGATGATGCAGGGACAGGATCGGGGACAGGATTGCACACAGCCTGTGCTGCCTCCTGTCCCTGGTCCTGCAGTGCACCACTAGCACCAGTGGGATCCCCACCTCCAGACCCTGTCTCTGGTGCTTGCACGGCCTCCTCCTCCACCAAACCCCCCACCAACCTGGATGACTCCGTGCCATCTTCCCCTGTTGGGCCCTGTGGGGTCCCAGCTGCCCCTTCTGCTGCCGAGGAGTCCAACTCCAACCTCTGCCTCTTGGACCTCCCCCCGGCAGCTGCGGCCTGGGATGCGGCACCGGACTCCTCACTCCCCGACGAGATCACAACATGGGAGGGGAGCCGGGCCTGGCATCTCCGGCTGGCGGTGGGATCCCCGCCGCTGTGCTCCACAGCACCTTCTCCGCCCTCTTCATCAGTTGACGCTGCAGACAGGGAGAAACAAAACACAGGCATCAGGGCACTGTACAATGGACACATACACACATGACAGTTGTACATGAGTGGCATTGGCAAACCTCAGACATGTCATCACAATCCCCAACACACGTCATTACAACTCGCACACATGAGCCATACCACAGCCATATCGCAACTGCCACCACCATCCATACACATACAACAGCATGAGCAGCCAAAGGTGAGCCAGACATCACATGCAACACAGGAAGTGCACCACACATGTACACACACCACCACACTTGCATGCATGTGTACACCTCTGCCAAGTGTCGCACTGTTCAGACGGGCATCCATGTCACATCTGCCAATCAGGCTTCCACATACCGCTGTCACATGCATCCATGTTGCATCACTGTTGCACCCTTGTCAAATACACACACATGCACATGTACACAGTGCTGATACATGCAGCCAAAAACAACATACATGCGTGACATCACGGACATGTCTACTTACATACACATTCATCCAAACATGTGTGCCCACACAACTGCATTTGGCATGCAAGCCTACACACACAAGCACCATCCATGTCTCACACATTACAGCCCTCGCATGTGTCAGCCCCACGGCCCTCTACACACCCACCCATACTCGACCCCATACAAACAGATGTGCAACCTGCACACTACTGAATAATCACCACACGCACTGCTCACAATCAGGATGCATGTACACTCACCGCTCGACTCCAGACGGGTCTGCTTCTCAAGGACCTGGACGTGGAGCGCTGGGGATATGCGTTCCAGGACCCTCATCTGTTCTTCCGACAAGTGGGCCCGGCGCCCCTTGGCATCCGCTGCCTTCAAGAGGCGCCGGGCCTTGTTCAGGGTCCTGGACCTGAAGTCCTCCCAGCGCTTCCTGACATGTTGTAAGTCGCGGACTGCCACCCCCTCCGCGTTGATGGCAGTCACGATGTCAGTCCAGATCTGAGTCCGTCCTTCCTTGTCGGCGCGGGAACTTCCGAAGAGGGCATCATACTGCCCCAGGACTTGCTCCACCAGGACACCAACTTCGGTGGCACTGAAGCTGCTGCCCCTCTGCCTCTCTGGCCGGGGGTTGT
Organism: Ambystoma mexicanum; assembly: GCF_040938575.1. Lineage (NCBI taxonomy): Eukaryota > Metazoa > Chordata > Amphibia > Caudata > Ambystomatidae > Ambystoma > Ambystoma mexicanum. The sequence continues at coordinate 361,357,463 of NC_090922.1, forward strand.
CAGTGGTCACAGATGGTGTTTGCCCCGACATGACAACCCCAGAGGCAGGAGTGGGTGGGCAACTGGGTCCTGGGGCTGGGCTGTGGAGCGATGGAATCCCAGTCGGGAGTCTTCGGTTCCAGCAGGGGTGGTCACAGCAACAGCACCCCTGGCTGATGTGCAGGCAGCAAATGGCAGTGCACGTGGGCAGCAGGCAGTCAGGCAGCAGCAGATGGCAGATGGGAGCGTGCCCGGGGCTCTGGGGGGCAGTAGTTCGGCCTTCTGGGCAGGAGCGTGGTCTTCCGTGTGCATACGCGTGGCCAGCTTGATACGGAGTGATTTGGCACATGAAAAATGTGCACGTCAGCGTGTAATTCGAGGAAAGGCCCTTAGCGCGTAAGCGCGTCTGCACGCATACGCATTTTCATTGGACAGAAGGCCCCTCAAGCGCAAGCGCCCCTGTGACGTGACGCGTACAGACGTGCATGGGCATTTCAGCGCGCGTGAAAAACTGCACGTCTGCGTGTAATACGAGGAAAGGGCCCATGCGCGTAAGCGCGTGTGGAAAACTGCACGTCCGCGTGTAATACGAGGAAAGGCCCTTAGCGCGTATGCACGGCAGCACGCATATGCGATTTCATTGGACCAAAGGCCCTTAGCGCGTGAGCGCATATGTGACGTGACGCGCGCAGGTGTTTCCCTCATTGCACGTGATGACAGAACACACGTGGATTTCCACCAATCGCGTGTGAAAGTTCCCGGCACCCCGGAACACACGTACCCAGGCTAATCGCGTGTGGAACGTCCCACGCACCCCGAAACACACGTACCCAGGCCAGTTGCGTGTACGCTCACTCCCCTCCGATCACACGCGATGACACTCGGACCGTATCCGAATACGGGAAACCCGCACACGGCAAAAGACGTGCACAGGCGTCAACGCATCTCTCACACGAAGGCAGGCGGAAGCGTCCCCCCGCACAGCATAAAAGTGTGCGCAAACAACAAACGCGTATATACAGCTACGATGAATGCCCCTTTTGTCGCTGCACTGATCGTGGGACACCGCAGGAGGAGGAGAATAGCCAGGGCACGCATTTTCGCACCACGGACAAGCCTTTTTGGGATGCCTGACGACTAGGTCTATGGCAGGTATAGGTTTCCACCCCATATCATCCTAGACCTGGTCAGGGAGTGGGAAGATGACCTCACATCCCCCACCCTTTGCTCCCAAGCATTGAGCCCCTTGGAGAAGCTGCTCAATGTCCTGCATTTTTTGGCCACTGGGTCATTTCAGCGGACCACTGCCATAGTGGGGGGGGGTCTCACAGGCCACGCAGTCACGCTGCCTACACCAGGTACTGGCAATCATGACAGCGCGCCCCTCAGTCCGCAGGCACATATACATGCCCAGAACACCCGCAGAAAGGCAGGCCGTTGTCCTGGATTTTTTCAGGGTGGCACACTTCCCCAAAGTGCTCGGTGCCATAGATTGTACCCATGTGGCCCTACGTCCACCTAGGGCCATTGAGCACATCTACCGAAACCGCAAGCACTGGCATTCCATCAATGTACAGGTGGTATGTGATGCAAAGGGAATCATCACCTCTGTCTATGCAAACTACCCTGGCTCCACCCATGACAGTTTCATATACAGAATGTCCGCCCTGAGCCGGGCCCTGGAAGCTGGGCAGCATGGCGACACATGGCTCCTAGGTCAGTACAAATGCCCTTGCACATGCATGCAAGTCACACACAGACAAATATCCAAACCCTAATAATCTCAACTATTATCACCTCCCCAGGGGACAGTGCCTACCCTCTGAGCAACCACATGATGACGCCAATCCGGAACCCCACCACACCACCCCAGGTAAGATACAACGCCGCCCATATTGCAACCAGGGGCATAGTGGAGCGCACATTCGGAGTGCTCAAGTCACGTTTCCGCTCCCTTGACCGCTCTGGTGGGCAACTACTCTATGCACCACCAGTAGTGTGCAGGATCATTGTGGCAGCATGTGTCCTGCACAATGTTGCAACACGGCAGGGCGTCCCGGTGGACATGGTGGTGCCCCCACATCCCCAACCACAGGCACAGGCGCTGCCCATGGGAGGGGACAGGGCACGTGGCGAGGAAGCCCGGACCCAGCTTGTGGCCACATTTTTCACCTAAACTCCCACCCCTGCGGAGTGCACACAGGCCTGGCACATACCAGGTGACAATCGATGATGACAAAGAGACAGTTAACTGTCACAACCCTACCACCCTGAGATAGTTGCCATAGAAGTGCCACATCGTCTGCATCCCTAGCTACTTAAACACAAGCTATCCTGTGTGACCAAAAGGCACACATATGACATATGACATGACATGGCCCATACACAAGTATTCCAAGGCGCAATGAGGCAGGGAGGGGGGAACAAGGGAACACAGAGAACGGTACTACTAGGCCAGGTGTCATTGGGATAGTGCAGGGGTAGGGGGAAGGGGAAAAGTGCAAGGGGAAGGGTGGGGGGGAGTCCAGTACAGGGGAAGTAGCCCAAACAAATAATACATAGGTCGCCTGGTGGCAACTACAAAGGTAAGTGCAGACAAGTGCTGGGAAGGGAGGGCTGTAGGGATAGAGAGACAGTACTGCAGTGCAGGGGTTGCCAGGGAGGCAGTGCAAGTGGAGAGTGGCTGGGCCAGGGACCGAGGTCGGTGAGAGTGGCCCAGTTGCAGCTCCTGTGCAGTTCCAGTGGAGAATTCTGCAAGGGAGAGGCAGACTGTAAGCAGAAGCAAAGAGGAAGATCTTGAGGTGCTTCCAGAACTGGAGATGATTCCCCTCAAGTTCAAGGCAGGCCGGAAGTTTGTTCCAGGGGGAGGGCCCTGCTGCGGAGAGAAATCTACCCCCAGCTAGTTGCTCTGAGAAGCGGATGACACGGACATGCAAGGTGTGCATCACAGACACCTGCAAACCAGGCCATGGCCATCACTGTCATGTCACTCAAACCCTCCCAAACATCAACATGACATGGCACGCAATACCCATACACCAATGCAGTAACGATAAGGTACACATTGCCATGTCCTAAATGCACAGTGGCATCGGACACTGCTGCCTGACCCGGAATCAGATGAAATGACAGACCAACAACCTCCCACCCAAAATAAGTCATTTCCAAATGCATTACAACAGTCGTAGACGTAACATCACAATGAATGCCTGTCTACATGCACATTATGCATTGCAAAATCAACACTGCAGCTCATGTGTGCAGTGTCCTACTCCTGCATCACACTGCTCAGCGCACAGCACAGTGAACAGCCATTGTGTGTGATGCACACCCTGAGCATCACATCTAAGTGACAGACCACGTCAAACATCAAATTAGGCATGTACTGGATCCATGATCGGTCACAGAACATGTGCTGCCGGGACACAGTGGGCACCAGAAGGCAAACAGTGTACATGTGGATATGCAAGGGTGGGAGTACATGTAGTGCATCAGAGTGCAAGTGTGTGGTTCTGCAAGGACATGCACTCTACATATGCATGGCACTCAAGTGACCATCAGTGTTCCCTACACATCACATGTGAACATCCACCATGTGTACACCCCAGCATGTCAAACCACAACTATCCCCTCGCACCTGAAAGGAAAACACAACACATGAATAGGTATTGATCAGCAGAACACAACATGTACATAGGATACCACCATTACTATGTCAGAGTTCCCATCACACTGCAGGGCAGGGCAACTATCAACAACAACACCCCCCCAAACAAATGACTATGACCCACTGAACAACTGCACCTGGGTCATGGAGCCTCCAAACCTCAATTCCACCTAGCCACAGGATCACCTTTACCCTTCGTCACCATCTCCCACCTTGTGTGTAAAAAGATGCCTGAACCCTCAGAATCCACACTCATTTCCAAAATCACAAAATCCAAGGGATGAAAACGAACCCGAACACCCTCCACTAGATGACTTGACGTAGCAGTACCTCACAAAGGCCAAGTACTACCACAATGATGCAACAACCAAGGTAGAACAGCAAAACAATGTCACGACAGGATGTGAGACATGTGTGGTACATGACATAGGATGATGCACCATGAATGGATGTGTACTTTCACAGGTCCCCTGTACAGGCGCGGCAGTGTCACGAAACAACCACCCCCACCATGTCCCGGGTGCCTGCAAGGTCAAACTCACACAGGCCCCTGAGACCCTGGTGGGGAATGAGGTTCAGGGATATGCAGTCGGGACAGGTGTTGACACACTGGATGACTGGAATGAGCGGCAGGAGAGGGGAGGAGGAATGACACATGAAACTAGGGAATGCACGAAAATGTACAACCTGCATGAACACATACACAATCCAAACAAACTTGGACATCATTGTCATGGCCTTCTGTAGTCCAGGCTCAGGAGTGGTACGAACCAACCACCCCCTCTAGGGTTTTGGCGCCTGCAAGTTCGGGGCTTACACAGGCATCCGCAACCCCAGTGGGGAAAGATGGTCAGGGAACGTTGCTTGGATAGGCACGGGAAGCAGGAACACCGGGTAGAGGGTACAGGTTTCAAAATTGCATAGGATCACGGGTGATTAGGGAGAAAAAAACATACCAAATTGAACCACACATACATCCATGCATCAGTACACTCCCCAGCAAGCCTATGCAGAGCAGTTCGTAAGAAAAACAACAAGACACTTAGCTCTGGTTTTGAGTGCTGGCCTCCTGCCTGCGCACTCTCAGGTCCGGTTACAGGAGCACTGCAATGCTGCAAAGAGAGACACAGTCAACAACCTGTACGTGCCAATTGCACAAAAACACAACACCAAACATGCCCCATAGCAACAGACTACTCTACGAACAGACAATCTATGGTTGATGCTTCGTACCCATATATAACATCACCCCTGTGACGGGTCATACACAGTCAATGCAGTAAGGCAGCCGCTGCTGGGTGCGTGGCAAATGGAACACCAATGTGTCACAATTCACACAACATGCAATGTTCCCTGGGTAAGCAGACAGACCCATATAGCAAGCCATGACTACAGAGCAAGTTGCGTACCACCATGACCGAAACAAAGTTGGCAGTGCATTTATCATGAAGTACGTGGAAAAGACATGCACTGCACCCGAGTATGTCCCTTGCTGTATGTCCCTGTGAGCTGCCCCTTTCCATGTCTCGGAAGGCTACATGGTTGATACAAGTGGCTCAATGGACCTTGGTGTACCGGAGGGTATGTGCCACTGCCCCTGCATGTGTCCCAGACAACCCTACTATCAGCAGCCATCAGTCCACAAA